>NC_066357.1:10121792-10730610 GCF_024516045.1 Bombus affinis | reverse complement strand
GAAGAGTTACGCTACAAAGTGAGCAGAGGAGTACGTTGTTAGGAAAGTTTCCGCACTAGTTAGCCAGCGTCTTTCTTGCAACCCTTTTGCGCGCGACATAATTGAGTGTCACCTGGGCATAACAAATGGACCCGTGAGGAGGCGACGCAAAGAAGGGTAGGGAAAGACAGAGGCAGAGAGACTGTTCCAACCTTCGTTGTTGGAAACCCACCCTATGGCATCGCGCCGCGTGGGTCAAGTTACTTGTGACTCGGTCCTGATTAATGGACGTACTTGTTTAACATGCTGGAGCCAGGTCGCGCTTGTCCACTAAACACCGGTGTTAATGCTTGAACGAAAATGCCACTCAGTTCTCGCGAAATTCTCTTGCCAAACGTGCTTTCCGCCCGGTATCGGATAATAACCCGAGAATTTTCAACCCACCAGGTAGTTCCCAATGATATTTTAGCGCTAGACGTATAACATCGAATACTACGTACTTACAGTATAATAAATTGTTCAATGTTAGCTACAACTATGAACTTGTACACGTGTCTGAATTAGCGCTTGATTTTCAAATTTTTTATCTATTTACTGGAATTACGAAAAGATGTAATTACTTGTGCCTTGTAATTTCTCCGATTGCTCAACGGCAGCGTAATTATACGCGTATGATATTTGGAAAAACGTTTAAATATTTCTATCTAAACGTAGAAACGACGAAATCTACGGCCAGCTTGTAATGCGATTTGATCGATTGTCAAATTGACCACGTATTCAAAGTTTGGTTTTTGTAAGAAACTCAATATAATCGTTCTTTATCTACTTGGATAAAGTTCTCAACATTCCGCGAGGCATCCGCGCATGAAAAATGTTAATAAGGCAAGTTTTAACGAGCCGAAAGCCCATCTCTGTTCTACCGATCGAAGCCTGCCTCTCCTAACGCACCTTTAGCCCCTTTTGCCGGTCCTCGGCAAGTTAGTTTTTATTAATTGACTTTATTGACTTTGCCAATTTTTCTTGCTCTCCGGTTCGGAGCGAAATTTTATTCCTATCGAAGAGAAATCCTACTCTGTTGTCACAGCAAACACGGCCTTCTATAGATACGACAAATATTTTCGTTTTTTCGATTTACTCTAAACTCGATGTACGTCTTATTAAAGTTGAGCAAAGGCGATAGCCCGGTGCAGCAGCAGCAGCAGCAGCAGCAGCGTTGACCCAAAACTTCATCGAAATATATATTCCGAAGTTTGTGGATCTGATAAAAAATTAGCAAAATATCACGAGCCAGCGTCAATCAGGAGATCCGCGTGGAATCGTGGATCGTCGAGGAGGTTAAAAAAACCTTCAACTTCCGAACGGATGGGCCACCACTTTTATTGGCTCCTCTCGCTAAAGGATGGATATTGCATTATCCGCTCAAACAAACCCCGGGTGGCTTCAGTCGGCTAGCTTAAAGGTGAACCGACTCAGGGTTCAGTCAAAGTCGATAATAGTCGCCGCTGAGGTGTGAGCTGTGTGGTGCTAGGTTAGGAAGGTGAAAAAGGTTGAGGATAAAGGGGGAGAATCGGAGGGTGTGATAAAGTCGTTATACGGGCGACACCTGCCCCCTGCCCTCATCCTCTTTCCACCTTCGCCCCCTACGGTTCACTCCTCACACCTCAACCTCCCCTTTAGTCCCTCTTCATCCTCCCTATTACAGGCACAATGTTAAAGGGACTCCCGACGAGATTGAATTTGCTAACGGAAAACGCGAGTGAGTGAAACGTATTTGCTTTTTATCCCTCACTCCATTGAGAAGTCTTGCACTCCTCTTCCTTCTCCTCGTTCTTGCTCCCTCCAGAACTTCGACTCGGTCTCCACCATCCGCCTCTCCTCTTTCTGCCTTGACGATCCGGCACCGAGTTTTTCCATCCAATGTGACTACCCTTCCACCACCACCACCACCAGATCTCCAGATCAACTCTCTGTCTCTTTCACCCCTTTACTCTTCTCTTTCTGACACTTTCCCCCTTTCTCTCGCTCCCGTTTTTTGCCTCTCGTCGCACGTCCCGACACATTTGTTCGACGTTAAAGAAGTGACTCACCATCGAAATCCCACGCAGCTGATGCGTCCTGGCACATTCTGGATACTGATGGAAGGTGAAATTTTTCCCAAGCATTTCTTCTTCCGGTTATCACTGGAAAGACGGATCTACCGGGATCTTTATTGGTCGGCAATCGTGCGGCTTATTAAACATTGTAAATTTAAATGCCGCGAATCGATCGGTCGAATCAATTTGAAGCTTTGCGAATATTTCAGTCCCCTCCTTGCCATCGAGCAATTTCCAGGTACAGCTTCGAAACGTTCCTCTGATTTAGTCGTGTCAGAAATTCTTCGTTCAAGATATCCATCCATGTATTCGTCATCGAAAGTTAGTTGATATGTTACGGGTACGAGCCAATTTCGATACGCAGCAGTAGAAATTCACGAATCTTCGTAAATTTGATTGAAAAATACCTTTGTAATAACGTTTTTAACCTTATTCGAGTTCTCCAAAATACAATAAATCATTCCCCTACCATTAAAATGAAAGATTTTGAGAACATTCTATCGAGTAACGCATAATTTAAAGGTATGAAAAAAAAAATTACAACGTTGAACGAAATAAAAATTATTATGCAAGCGTTTACCTTTATAACGAGGAAATAACGTTACCGATCCAGAAAATGTTAGAACGCAGTTTGGATTAGAACGCAGGATTTTTGATAATAAGGGAAGTACTTGGACGACATATGGCTATTCATAATCGATAATTAAAATTAAAAAATAATTTTTCATTCATATTCTACTGATAAATTGTTATCAATTAGAATTTGCGTGATTTTTATTGATACTCGAAAGAAAAATTATAATAGAAAGAACGACGATGGTATTCAATGGCAGTTTGGTCAGTTCTTCGGGAAGAAAGATCCCACATGTTTCTAGAGACACGAACTCTGGAAAATGCAATATATACACAGACCAATGTACGTGTACATAATACGTATATAATAGGAATACATATATATAGATATATATATATGATATACATACACGTGTATGTGTGTGTGTATGTATGTAGTGAATGGATAAGATAAGTAGTAGTAGGCTGCGCGCGCTGGGACCGCATGCGGCAGTCGCTCGTTCTCTCCGTGTTCTGATGCGTCAAGTGCATTCAGCCCCTGTCCCCTCGCTTCGCCGCTCGTCCTCCCGACCTGGTATCCTCCACCATTTCCTTCACCTGGACGGACTTCTCCCTCTTATCCACGTCTCCCCCTTTCAACACTTCGCCCACCAGCATCACCAACAGGTCAATAGCGCAAGTAGGTCACGTCTGTGCCTGCCGACGTCGATGACGACACCAGAACGAATGCACTTTCACGCTCGGTGGTGGTTCCTTCCCTAAACGATAAGATTGAAACAGGAGAAGGAAGCAACGGGATCCGGTTCGGTGATTGAAATGAATTGAACGAAAGGAAGGAGTATTGGTAGCGTATGGACAAATGGCTGATATGTTAAGGAATATTTTGATACGTGTCTGCATCGTAAAGACGCGTGTTACTGAAAAAACATGCACGAGGACGATAGAGGAAAATTGCTCGGAACGGTGCGTCAAATCAAGTTACCGCACCATCCAATTTCATTTCGTACGTTCTTACGAAATAAAATTTGTTGCAAATAAATGTTACCTTTTTGAATGTTGTCAATTGCGTTATCGTGCCGTTTGCAATTGCGAATAAAATTTCGTTGGACCTCCGAGAAACAACAGGTATACACGGCTTGTGCAAACAGAACGTCTATACGGGAGAAAGTGTTAGAAAAGAAGGTAAAAGTGGCAAGTAATAATTAATTTCTGAAAGGTTTTCTTTTTGGAACGGGGTGCATAGTGGAAGGTATAAAGCAGGTCGAAATCGCGTCTGCTCGGTGTCGACCATGCTCCGCCCCAGACATGCACTCATTGGCGATGGCTTGCGTCGGCCTAGTGCCGCGGCCTATGCCAGAACCTGGGTTGGAAAATGCGGGGGTCGTGGGTCGTGCCAGAGTACCAGCTCCTGGCACGATGCCGCGTCGTCGCGCTTGTACGAGCTACAGTTATTCGCTACTCTATGCTGCAATACCCTGTCGGGATTGCGGCCAGAGGTGGAACCAGTCGCGCCGTGTATCTTACATTTCCCAGTTGCCGTTGAGCAGAGGTTAAAGTAGCCAATTGCTTCAACCACCGACTCACGTATGCATTCGTATCGCCAGGAATCTTGATTATTGTTATCTTCTGCACCCGGTCTTTTCGTTATTTTCTTTCAGCGAGTACGAAATCGAACGTTGCTTTAATCCAACTTACGTAATTTGTGTTACACAAGATCTTGCGACGTATTAAAGATACGCGCAAATTCTTTGTAAGGATAGAAATTGCAACATAGTATAAAGATACACAAGTACACGAATATGTTGTTAATAGGTTCGTTTCGAGACGGCGAGATAGATAATTTTCGTATAAATTTCAGTTTACATTCTAGAGAAAATGCAGACTTAAATCTACTTAAGAATTCAAAATTCATCTTCCTATGTGTCCGGCTTACGGTGATCGATTACTTTAAACCTCTGCGAACGAATATTCGATTGACAAACGTTTGCAAGCTTATTCTTTCCACATATATGTATATACAAATAAATATATCCACCAAAACGTTCACTATACGTAGCCTTATACGCATAAAAGAGAAAAATAACGAATATAAAACTTTCCAGCAACGAACGACGCTAATACATCTGGAAAAATCAGAAAAATAAAATACTGTGTACAGACAACTGCTATTACTCGAAGTACAAATCGATGCCAACACAAACTGAAACATACCGAATTTTCAATAGAGAAGCGATTCACTGGTGTCGAACTTTCTAGAAATTGAAACCCCTTGACGCGCTATTTGAAACTCATAGAAACGCGAGCTTACCAAAGAGCAGATGCTTCCAAAGTCCGTCAACCGAAGACAATGAGCGTTAAATGTTCCCGCTGGTCCACGGCGCACTCTATGAATGCAAGCATGTTTCAGTAGTATTGGCTAGGAATAGTCAGCCACGCTGGCGCAAGGCTTACGTGTACGTATACGCATACGCCGCGCTTCTGCGCGATATACACACGTAGTCATAGTAGTGCGAGTACATATTCCGACATGCGCACATCACGTACGTGATCCTGGTACATATGTACGTATGTAGCCACGTACCTACTAGATGCAGTGCTCTTGGTCGTTCTGCTACGCAGAATTCCGCTCGGCCCTATTACCTTCGATTTGTCAGCTGGCTGCAGACGATAACGCATTTCCCTAGTTCGTCCCACCTCTCACCCCTTTCCTCTCTCTGGCTTTACGTCTCTCGCGTAGTCCCTCTGTCTGTCTCTTTCTCTTTCTCTTCACCAGCTTCCCCTCCTCCTTCACCCCTTTCGTCCTTTTGCTCTCATTTCCCCACCTCTTTCGCCCGTTCTCCTTTCTCTCTTTGTGCTCTTCGCTTTTCGTTTATGATCGTGCATCGTGCGCAGTTGCGTAATGGTTTCATTATTGAGTTACCATCAACCATGAATTTAAGTTTATTTTGACGAAATACAGGTACACTTCCCTGGCTCCAACGTGACTGTGCATAAAAGGGAAAAATCAATTTTGCTGGTTTGTTGTTTGTATCGTTCGAAGGAAAAAGTCCTAATGACTCCAATATTGAAAATACCAAGGAGTGTTCCGAAGGTATTATCGAAAAATATGAAGTCATTAGATGGCTTAAGTATTGTTGGTCCGCAGTGTCGTGTCTTTGAAGCTAGTATGTAATTACGTTATATAGTCTTCTTAGAAAGGGCAGAAAGTTTCGTTAAATTGATTATTTTATATTGATGTTCGCATCGCGTCACAATTTTTGGAACATAGAACTCTTTGGCTCAATTGAATTCACGTTGAAGAGAATATTTAGCGAGGGAGCTCGCCTTTGGCCTTAAACATCGCTATTCCATTTTCGTGAACGTTCTGGTCGCCGCTCATTAAAACCACAGGCACTTGACGTGAAACAGAGGGGGATTTCAAAAGAAAGGATTGGCAATCGCTGAAGAATCCGCCGCACACCGACGAACAAGAAGCTTTCTCAAAACATTTGATTCGAATAATAAATTCTCATCGGATAAGACGAATGCTGTGCGATCCAATTACTTGCAAGACGTTGAATACCTATCTCAGAAACATTCCTTTTTCGTTTTTTCCTTCCCATTCCGTCCTTTATCAGTGTCTGGTCTTGACCGATCGCTATAACTCTGAGGAATCTGTTTTTCTTTGTTACGCACCTTCTTTTTGCATCGTGACTGTAGTTTCTCTAGATGATGATCTGGCCGCAAGCAATGAGTTTTATTTATAACTAGATTCATTGTCGTCCATGTTTGCATTTTAAATTAGACTGTATCGCTTGATAGTCAAAGCGTTGTGTCGCCTAAAGATCGATTTACGCGATACATTCAGAGCAAAAGGAATTTCGATCTTAAATAATAATAAGACCTGTTCGCCTTCTAGGCTCGTAATATTCACGCAATCGAGTAAAATATTGACGAATATGCGTTCCCATTAAGTATTAATCCAATAATTACAGTAAAACGTCGGTTATTCGGATAAGTACGGCTACAGCGCAGGTCGATAATCGATAAATCGGTAATAACACACACCGGTTAACGACTATTCGTGAACAGAACTTTTAAAAACAGGAAGAGGAAGTCAATCGAATAAAACTTCAACGGGCTAATGTTTCATCCAAATTAAACGAAATAAACAAGGACGAGTAACTAGCGATAAGAATAGTCGATGACATATTCGGATCGATCGTCAATGGATTAACACCCGGACAATCGAACGTCTAACGAGCCTGAAATCTGGGAAATCGGTTTCCAGATAATCTATGTTTCGCTGTTTCATTTCCAGTGAAACTGTCTTTGTTATAGCAGTAGCAAATTAATGCTTAACCACAATCATTAATGGTTTCTACAATAAATAAGTGATCCGTTGAAATTAAATTGGTGCACCGGGAAAAGTGGTTCGTGATCGTAGCAACGTCGATACCGGTGTAATTAAGCAGAGAATTAACGAAGAAAAGATAGGCGATCGGAAGTCTGAGCGAACAACACGACGACACGGCAGACCGATTTACAGTCCGTGCTTTAAGGGCGCCGATACTACTTGTTTTGCCGGCACTCGGTGAAAGCCCGTGTTTCTGGATGCATCGCGGCAATTTGTCTAGAAGCGGGTCATGATTGCAATGCGCCACCGTCAGCGGAGCACTTGAAGTTCGTCGGCAAAGTTCTGGCGAAACTTCTGGTATACGCAGGGTAACGTTGATGCTTTCAGTGAAGAGGGGAAGGAACTGCGCCAAAGACTGTAGGGGTAGCTTTCCTACAAGTTCTCAAGGGTAGAATGCATTCACATCTCACAGAGTCGTAGAATGTAATGAATTACTGTTTGTCGAATAATGCCATTCGGTCAGATATGGCCCCCGAACGGAAGCAAGTTGAACAGATTTCTAGAGAAGGTACGTAATATGGAACACCATTTTATTTTATTCCACTTTTCATAAACTAACTTAATTAATTTAAATACTGTCTTAATCATCGTTCATTGCTTTCTTGTATCCGAGGAACGAAAATAAAAAAATAGATTTTAACTAGGACATTTACCTTTATTTTTAAAAATGAATTTTCCCAATCGAAGTTGTACTCGAATTATATATAATTAAATCGTAGTATATATCAGATAAAATATTATTTTTATGCCGCAGTTTCAATTTACCGATAGGATTACACATTACCATTTCCTTTTTTAGCTACGCTCTGTTGATTTCCTTCAAGAGAACAAGCAGCGAGATAAAACTAGAAAGAAAGAAAGAAAGCAATCGAGTGCTTTTTCAAGATACACCCCACGTATAGCTGTAGTTTATTAAAGTTCGGTTATATCGACGGTTCAACCCTTTTACTTATCTACCAGATTTCGAAACGCGCCCCGAGTTATACGGCTGTCGAAAGTCGAAACTAGTTTCACAGAAGAGTTCGTTGCTAGTCGCATCGTACTCCGATCGAATCGAAGGCATATCCTTGAAAATCTGCCTGTTTCCTCCTTCGACCGACTTTCGCGAGACAAGAGTTCGATCTATTGAAATGCCGTTATACGCCGTTCTTGAGCAACGTGTGATCGCTTACCAATAACATTCTTTAAAAAGCTTTCGCGAGCCAAGAAAACAAGACAAAACTCCCTAGTGGATAAATATTTCTTCTACCGCTAATGGGTATAAGGTACAAGCAACCATGTACCAATATGTAGGTACGTTAAAGCAAGTATTTGTATTTCGTCTTTCACACTTTACCAGAAATCATTCCGTCTTTCCCTGCTTCATGGCCAAAACCCTCGCAAATCAAATCACTATTCTTTAAACAGTGTTATATTTATTTCGAACGAACGAATCAATAGTTGGGATGATCTCCATTTACCAGGTATCGTCCGTCGTTATTCCACCTCGTGAACATTCTTTCTGACTAAAAGCAAAATAAGGCTAATTACCTTCGTCAGTCTCTATCGAGAATACGTATTGAAATACTGTCGCTAACAACCAAATATTATACTAAGAACAATACATATGTATGTCAGTATTATAGTAGGCATTTGTAGCTTTAAAATAATGCCAGGGATATCGCTATAACCTATCTATTTAATAACAGAAACTTGACAGGAATGTGGAAATACGAGTACGGGGTTGCTTACCTAAATAGGGAGAAAGGAAAAAAGAAAAGTAGAAAGAAAGGAAGATATGGGACACGTAAAGGTGAATTTGTAGTATCTATTTGCGACAATAGATATGAGTTATTTTTTCTGTATCCGATTATAAAATGTAAGCAGATTACAACTAAAGTGAGTCGGAAAACTGATAGAACTTTAACTTACGAAAAGGTTAAATCGCGACCCATGATTCGTTTAAATACTTTCAATCCTCATGGTGAATAGCATACCCTGCGATAAAAAAGATTTGACCTTGAATCTCAAAGTTGGGATCAATTTTATGGCCATGTTTTTTTATAGATATTCGCCGATCCAGAGGCGTAGAATAACGCTGCGATGCTTGTAACATATTGTCAAACACTCTGTGCAGGATGTACTGAAAAGATGTAGACAGAAAAGTATCTCGTTATATTAATAAATCGTTCTCGTCTTCTTTTTATCGTTTATCGTCGCGCTTATGTTGTTTTCTTTGGTATCGATGATATTTTGTTTCTTTCTGATCGTTATTTAAACTCATCCTTGATTATTATTTCTCTTATACATGACTAGAAACCATCTTGCAAAGTGTCTTCGTAGCGCGAGCGTTAGGTAAACTCACTTAAAGCTATTCTATGTATCTGTAATGCTACCCTTTGACAACTAACTTTGTGGATGCGAGCATTGCTCTTCCGGTGTTATATACTTTATTGATTACTTTATATTTTATTTCGTTACAAGCTAATATATAATTTTTGCTAAAAAGATTGGAACATGTTATAGATGTTTGTACTTGGTAATAAAGGAAGTGACAAGATGTTGTAACAGATTAACGTAACCTAAGGAATAGTTTTTTTTTGTTTTCATTATATTGATATGTATAAGTAAGAATTATTAGAAACTACTTTTCCAAAAATGTGACGACATTATGTTTAATGGACGGGCGACATTATAGGTCCAAACTGGAGTGTTTGTATCAAAGACAAAATCAATATTACGTTGGTTTGAAATACGAGCGCCACGTGATACGGCAAACAGATTACACGTGATGCCTATCGTCAGGTTACGTAAGTATAGATTTCTACAGGGACGTACATTGGATATTGGCCTTTTGATTAACCATGAGTACTCAGTGATCCATTTCATGGTATTGTTACTCCGTCAATGTTGTGTAGGAAACGCTAAAATTTACATACCGGTATATAAAGTTCTATATAATTTATAAATATTTGTTTGCAACAATTGTGTCTATTTTCTGTTACCAAGCAAATCCCAATAAAATAAATTTCTCCGTATAGATACACAGTCTTTTCAACGATTTGTAAATAAATTGTGTAAGGTGCTTAAAGTATGAATATCTTACTTGATCGTGCGCTCCCAATTCGATATTCTGAATTGTCATGTTCTGATAATACGATGTTCTTCCGAAATTCGATAAATAACCAATAACATGTGTCCAAATTCCATTATACAAATAGATTCGTAGACAAATAGATGCGTTTACCCTTTAACGAATTTTTGAAATCAAATCCGTCAAAAACGAAGCCTAACATTTACCGAACATTCTGTACAGTGAGTAGATTGCCGAAATACTTGTTTAAATATATACTTTGCATCAGCTGTTTTTCAATCTATCTGAAATGGATTTTTTCGTTGCGTATACGTAATATATGTGTAAACATTACGTATTGCGTATCGAAAGAAAGAATATTAAAAGCTGCATAAAAATCTTGTGCAATTATCGATGTCGACAATTTGTTTTCATAAGGTTATTCTTTCTGCTACACCTTATTATAGGCACAACCATATACGCGCATGAAAAAAGATTTGTTGCATCCTCGTTTATTAAAATTGACAAAATAGTATAAGTTAAATGTCACTGTTCATCGCGGATAACATAATAGAACCTGACGATGCATCAGTGAGTTTAACGTTTTCATAAATTCTTCGTTGCGTTCAGATAGAAAACAAAAAGAACGATACATTTTCGATTTTTCACGGTGAAAAAATGTTCTGTACTTTTATAAATAAAGTGCTAAAATGCTTTGATGCTAACAAGATTCGCATTGAAAATTTATACAGGAAGAGCGCGGAGTGTGGAACGTTTTGACGTCAATGGCAAAAGCGTCACAGAAAGTCTGCGCGGCTGGTTGACTGAGCGTTCGCCCTTTCTTGTGGCCAGTCATAATATTATCTGACACAGCACTGCTTCATTTCCATTTGCACGTTTCATTATCCGGCTCGATGACCCGCAGGCCATCTGCTCTCAGAAAATAAAAAGTATTCATCTCGTCGGGTAATCAAAAGTATCAGGATGCGAACGAACGGAGAAATGTTTTCTTCGTTAACGAGTTCGTTAAACCAATCAAGATGTTTACCCCCTTTTTATCCGACTTCTCCGGTATATTTGTGATACATATTTTCCTTTGCTTCGCTAAGAAAGTCAGTGCCTTTGCCGAAGTTTTGTGTTATCATACACGATATTAATTACGCGGCCTCTTCATTTATATTTGCTTTGACATCATATTCTGGCACGCTGGATTAAAAGTTGTTATACGCCAATGTGTATAAAATAATGCAACGAATCGAATCTTTGAAACTCTTGTAAAGGAAATAGGTGTCCGGAGATGGTTAGGAAAGAAGGCAAGTAGGATGAGAAGAAAAAGAAACGTGGTTACTCTGAATCGCAAACTGCAGCGGTGCTTTAGTCTATAGGGAGTTTGGTTAGTAATAGTTATTGGCTAATCTGCTCGTGACAGTGCAACAGGAACAGTCGGAAAGAGACACGATGAAAGAGAGGCGGAGAAAATGAGGGTGTGCGCAAACTCAGTGGCGAGCACGTCGAGACGACCGTAAGCGGCCAGCCGGATAGCCTTATAACCCCCGGGCTATATCCTAAAAGTTATCTGAAAATTTCATTTACGACGAGAGAGTTAATAAATGTAAATATTAGCCGTAGAAGCAGTTTGGCGGGAACTACCATTACACGGATGCCGGCTGTGAAACCATCCTGAGGGTGCCACCACTAGCAGCGCGCGAGGATAGACTTTCAGTTTGTTAAAGCGTGGATCGATTCGCGAATGGTAGCTCAAGAAAAAGGCAAACATCTAATCCCTTCGCTCGTTATTTTATCCTGCCCTCGGCAAACTTTTGATGCGTCGAGAAAGTGAGAAAATGAGATAGGATGTGCCTCTAACTAGAATAGAAAAACTCACGAAAGTGGGACAAGGTATCATTAAGTAAAAACTGGTTCTTTGAAGCAACTGTAGTTACATTACAGTAACTTACATAAGTTATCGGGTGCTTGCAAGGCTTGTTAGTAGGATAATCAAATTCGAAGTGACTCCTACGTGTAAAATAGGGACAAATTGTAATTACAAAGGGATAATTCATCAGGGACTGTAGATGTTCTCAATGATATTCATGGAATGAGCCACGTAGCGAGAAAAAACAAGCAGATACTCGCATATCGGGTTAACGGAAGATGGATGTTGAATACCTGTCGAAAAATATCCACCGGATAAAATCGATAACGCGTCTTTCAACATACCTTCTAAAGTACGAAGCTATAAAAATTTTGCTTGATTGCATTTGATAAGAACGCATTGAGAAACGACATTGAACGCATTGAGAAACAGCCGTTTCCCGTGACTATACGCTTTAGTAGTTTAATCATTTTTATTCAGAATTTTATTTTCACACGAAAAAGATGTACAGAAAGATTTGAGAACAACAGATTTAGAAAGAAAGAAATAACAATTTTTAACTTGCTTCTTACATATGTAATATATTAAAATTAATCAGTTATGGTCAGGGAATCATATTTTTCAAAATCTTGCTGTTTAGAAGCTTGAAACCGATTAAAACAAATCGTGAAATCGCCCCTCGACAGATCTCAGAGGGTTGAGGTTACGTAGATGCGATATAGCTGCTTGGCCTCGGATGATGAGAACCCGATGGACTTTCAGGAAGCAGCTGACGTTCCAAGGTGGAAATGACCCGTCATTCACAGACTGCCAGACGACCTTTCAGCCCCTTCCATCCACATTGACAGCATATTATCAAAATTCTACGTAGAACATATTTGCAAGATATTTGCGAGACTTTCACTCCATTTTTTAACAGCTGTTTGTCACTTTTGGGTGAATAATTATTTTTCCCGTAACTTGCTAATTTTAGAAAGCATCGATCATATTAGCTTCTACAATGGACGTACGAGGTTATGAAAATGATGAATAATATGTCAAATTCGAGATCGCAAGTTTTACTAATTGAATCATATGATTGATCAAAACCTACATATTAGTGGAGAAGTTGTAAATTAATTCTTTCGTTCTCAAATTATTTAACGCTACAAACATTTGTAACTTTTTTGTCTATTACGTGACGGATAAGTAATTCGTACATTTCAATATTTAATATAATATAGTAAATATCTTTAATTTCATAGTTGTGAAATGAACTTTTTAAATATGTGGTATATTGATATGATTATCATATTCCTGTATCTTCCTTTCTAAAAGTTTCTAACAAGCGGATGCGATCAATTTTCCATGTGGATTGTGAGTTCTTATATTATAGAATTGATATATTGCTTGTCATTTAATTGTTCGTCGTTTATCATAAAATCATCGGTAGAGTGAGGAGCACGTGACGCGTTATCGGGAAGAGCAATGTAACATCGCAACAACTTTTGCAGCCAAGGAGAAACAACCCTCGAGATCAGCACTGACCATCGGTCGGTAAAGCTGTACGATAAACTCTTGCTTGAAATGTTCAGTGCGAGTCGTTACCACAACTATACATCACACAAAACGATCTTACTTCGACCCATAATATCCATGCTGAAGTGATTTTATGGCACTTTCATTTTTGGTCAGGATGCGGATCGCGCGAAAAGTCAACGCACGCCCGCATCACCTTTCGAAAGATTCTTTGTCAGACGTATTGATTTGCGATACGGTGAATTTAGCGATATTTTCTTAACGCGCGGTTTATAAAGTTGGAGAACCACCTTCCGCGCGTCTATACGCTACAATTCTACTTCATAACCTAACGGAGAAAATGCGTTTGGCGAACGTAAAGTTAAATCTCGTATCTGTAGTATTTCGTTTAGCCACGTAGTTCGCTCGTAAAGTTTCATGGCGTCTTTTAACCCCACCCTTATTCCTCAAGAGAGGATGTAAGAAAGTGTTTCCAACGCTGTCGACGGTACTGCACGAAGGCCCTTCGATGCCGATCTACTCGAAAGTTTAGATTTTTGAGGGTCGAACGACTTCGGGATCGGTCGTTCGAAGATTCTTATTCTCGATACGATAGAACGATTTCGGTGGTGGACGGGTCAGCGAGGAATTTAGAACAGGACGCAGGAGGATTCGAATGACGCTGGCTCTCTGAAATTGCACGATACTGGCATGGGTTACGGTAATGGTGGCAAACAGTTTCGTTCACGGACCATTAGTCAAAAATGTTTTCGTCCTGTACTGCGCTGTAGTCGCCACTACGCAAAAGCTCGTGGTATTGAAAAGGGCCACGACCGATAGATATATCTGCACAATGGCACACTAACCATTTCGTTCTGTTCTTAAACGACTGCAATCACCGGCAATTTGCCTCTGATCTTCCGAATCCAATACTTTGTTCCACGCATCGAACAATCTAGACGATATCCAAGGTCACATCGCGTGAATTTTCATACGATATACAAAATGCAAACGCAGCACCTTTCGATATTTACAATTACTCAAGGGTCGATTGCATTTGAAACTACCGTTTATATTCCTCAAAGTATTTGCCTATCTAAATCTACTTAAAAATATGACTTCTTTTATCTTTTCAAGCATTCCTAAGTACTTGGTGAAGTGTTCGAAGCTTCTGAATTATATCCCTTAATTATAAAAAGTCACTGGTTTCCGATAACGTGGGTGAAACCACCGTGAATCGGCTTCCACGAAGGTCTTGCGCGCTACGATCATCTGACTCGTTTTTCTCCCAATTTCCTTTGGATATTGAGAAACGTTTAGCATAACGTTCGACAAAACGTCAAACGTCGCATACGAAATCAGCAATCTTATCTTTCGGTCGGAGTTTCGGTAGATCCTTGTAAACTCTCTTATTGATACACCGAGCACGGAACAAACATTTGCAATATCCTCTCCGTACGTAGTCGTCCACGAAAGTTTCCTCGTTTGCCCGGCACTTTCCTGGTGCACACGTACTAATCCGTTACTCGTAATTAGAGTCGGATTGGCAATGGTTTAATCCCTCAATGTCAGTGCTTGCCGCCTTCGAACGGGACAAGGAAGATAGGAAGGGCTGCGAACGTGCGAGGAACGGGAAGAGACAGAAGCTGCCCGCTACAACGGAGAAGAACATCGTGGTGGAATGATAGAGAGAATGATAGAAAGAGAGTTGAAACTAACGAGAAGGAAAGAGAGAGAGAGAGAGAGAGAGAGAGAAGTACACAGTACGAAGGGAAACTGGTGTTGCAACCTCCTTCATTCCCTGGCCGACACTTTGAGTAATAAGATTAGGAGGCGTCTCTGCTCAGTCCGAGCAGGCGAGATAACGTCGTTGCGAACCAAATGGACCGAGATATAGATAAGGGATAATTAGAGGAAGAGGGATAGACAAACCGGAAGTTGGATGAAGAGGAAACGAGGAAGCTGAAGAGGAACGACAGTGGAATAGAAAGAGAAAGGGTAGTGACGGTCGACCGAGGTGGCACAGGAATGACATTAGACATTTATTACTACGGATTCTACAATGAGAACTTCCTTCTCCTTTGAATGGCTCTCGGTAGTACAGGCTTCTCATGCATTCCGCGGACTCACTGTAAATTCCTCTTTCGCCCGTCACTACTCTATGGAATCGATGTCACGCAATCGAAATGCTTGTGGTATCGAATATGTTTTCTCGTGTCTGTCGATGAACATGTTAATGCAGGAAAATCTGACGTTTCTGGGTAAGTAAATTAGAACAGGTAACATGTGCACGTATGAAACACGAGTATAATAGAATATGTATTTGTTTTCTGAAACAAAATTTATTGAAATAATTTTGCGTTTCGAAATCATTTCCTCAGACCCATTAATACCGTAGAGATGTTAAAACTAGCTCTAAAATTAATGGAAAAACGCGAATTATGCATTTGCATCTTATTTTCATCATTCGCCATATCATTCGTTGTGTAATATTATATACTTGTTACCGTATCATTCATCTCATCTATTTTTACACTCGGTACTGATCGGTCGAATAATTATAGCCTCACTAGGCCGTTAATACCATAGCAATATCAAATTATTTTGTATCAGCCAAATTACAAGAGTACAACATCAAAGAAAAGTCATATTTAGTCTAAGTAGTATCGCACATTCGTTCGATTCGAAGTCTTACAGTGAACGAGACACATACAGATCTACACGTCCTTTCGTTTAATTTTGTTCTCTGTCACATTCACGCGATTCTACACATACCGTGTTTAACGTGCTCGTCCGATTCGATATATATATATATATATCCCGTTTGTAATTCTGTATAATATTCCGTGTGTACAAACTTTCTACGTATTGAATTTATTATACATATGAAGCATCGGTATCATTAAAGTCGACCCGGTCGATATCGCTACGTACAGGATATCGCGTCATTAAATTGCATTTGCATATCACTGATCCGATGAATAGGGCCTAGCACGCCTCGGTGAAGCCAATTAAAATTGACAGGGCTGCCCGACGGAATTTCTCTTTTTTTCCTGGCGTGCACACGCGTGCACACTGTTATCGGTGCGTTACAGCCACTGGGCTTAAACGGCTTCGTGGATGCGCACGTGGCGTACCACTTCGATGTATCGAACTTCGTTCGTAGTATAGCTCGTAAAACAGCACTTTTCTGGTACAAATAGAGCCACGGATTCGTGATACCGGTTAAACGATAAAACGTTGAAGAGACGCGATCAGTAATCAAGCGTGATGTTGCATATGCATATTTGCGATTTGACACGCATGGATCTTTTTTTTTATTTTTTCTTCCTTTTTTTTCGTTGCAACGTAGTTTTCTCGTGCTTATGGAAAGTCACGCGTACCCATTCACATCTGTCACCACGGCGTGATTTTTCCCTCCCTTGCGTACTAGGACATCAATTCTCGTGTAAACACGATCCACCATGCGAAACTATCTATGTCTATCATAATGTTGGAATTGATACGCCTCTGAAGAAACTGATCTTTGTGTACGAATAATAGTTCATTCTCCTAAATGCAAGTTATCTAAAAATCGATATTTTGTCTCTCGTGAACGAGAAATATATGTAATGATATAATATATTTATGTATACATAATTATACACCTACATTTTTAATTAATGTAATGGTTATAATTTGTATATCCATCATCAACAGGAAATTAACTAGTCTCGTCTCGCCTCATTTATCTGTCGATCAGCAGCACGTCTTTATCTCTGTGCGATCCACTGCCATTAATCTCGTAGTTTTCTTTAATTTTTTATCTGTAACACTCGACAACAATGAACAAGTTGCTGTCGTTTATACAGAGTTTTAAAAGTTATCTGATAGAGTGCTCTGTTGCTTATCAAGCCCCTTTAGGGTAGTCTTAGATTTTTCGGGTACTCGACTCAAATGGATCGAGAGCCACGTTACTGGTCGTTTATTGGGCGTACGTTTCGTGTAAAGGTACGAGATTAGCTATCTTCGTGCTTTCGCGTTAGTTTTAGAGTTTAACAGAAATTTTTCATCTAGAGCTTTTACTATCAATTCTCATTATAAATGACATAGATAATACTTTTACTTCTAATAGATTCTTATTGTATACGGATCACTTATAGTTCTTTGGAACTATCGCATGTATGTCGATGAAGTGCAATTCGATTTACTTGAACCTGAAAATTGGTGCTCGGTTAACTGTTTGCAATTAAACACTACCAAGTGCCACGTTATTAGATTTTCAAGCAGCAAAAAGCCGATACGTTTTAAGTATCAATTAAATAACACGGATTTCTGCTTCTTGAAGACTATCTTGAAGACTTTGGTGTATCGTACAATAGCACACTTTCCTTTAACGATCATTATTTGTACGTTGTTGCAACAACGAATAAGGCTCTAAACTTTATCTTTAGATTTAGTAAACAGTTAAAGACCTTACATTGTTCTAAAGCTTTACGTTTCAGTTTTGAACTTTTCCTACTTCGCTACATTATAAATAATTTTAACTTCCTATCGCAAAATTCAGAACTTATTATTCAGCTTAGAACTTTCTAGATACAAGATTCTCTGCGATTATCCGTATTATTATTATGCCGCAGCATTTTCAATGTATAGAATGTAGCGCGATACGGAGTGCATAATCGGATATCACGCGAACCGTTACCGCGCAGTGATCGCGAGTAGTATGAGTGTACTACAACGATGGCGCACAGTCGCACGCATTCGTTCAGATGAGACGATAGGTTGATTCGAAAAAGAAGCAGCAAAGCGGTCGACCTGTTCGTCCGACCCCGTTGCGACACGAATGTTCACGGATGAAATGCAGTGACCAGTATCGGTAGACTGTGCAACGATACGCATACATCCCTTGGCGCCGACTCTCTTCAAGACGACACTCCAAAAAGGAAACTGATGCGATTTGATTTCGTATAAAATTCCGAGTTCATCGGTATGCCTTGAAAGTAAGTTGTACAATACGTACGATAAAGAAATAGCAATTCGCTATATTAGAATAGAAATATATTCCTTTCTGAGACATCCAAGTATGCGATGTGGAGTTCCTACTGTTTATGGACGCGTGAAAGAATATTTGGATGCAAAACGACAGTACTTCTTGCAACTTACGAATTATAAGTAATATTAACAGCGGATGAGTATTTTTTCGGTATACCTTACCGAAATATGTACAGCTTAAAGAGAGGGTAACGGGATAAGCGAGAGTTTACCGTATAATGAAAATAATAACGGTTATGACTCGCGAGTATTTCTCGCTTATTTTCCTTCGGACAAGATTCGCATATTTATTTATTCGAAGCTTTCTCTCTGGTTTACAACTAGCACTTGTCCACGTGAGAAATCAACAAATCAATACTGCAATAAACACAAATGATACGGACAAACCGCAGTGGCCTATAGCTTATTGCACGGGCTACAGTTCTTCAGCCATCGACAGAGCGAATTATTGAAAAGCCGTTATCCATGCCCTCGATTCCGATATTCGAGCAGAGAAGAGCATAAAGAAATAAGGAAAGAAAGAGAGAAGAGAAAGAAGAAGTTGAGGCCAAATGTTCTACACGATTACATAAAGCCACCAGCGATTCGTAAGCAGAGGCGGTGACTTTTTTTTCTACGTCGCTCTCGTCGCACTGAATCGATTAAAGAGTGGTACCGAAGCGGCGTATCCTTCTGGGGTAACGGATCATTAGCATCCCCTCATTTAATTTAGATTAGCAAGCCTGCAGAGTATAAGAACCGACTACAACGATATCCGGCCGAACTTCCACCGCGTCTCGTCCACTCTTCCCTCGCTCCCTCGAAGCTCTAGCGCAGAAGAAACTACTTTTGCGTACTACTTTGTCTCACCGTACGCATAATATTATGTAGATGCTTCGTGCCACACTGTCGTGAATGGAAATTTGTCCATTTTGCAGCGAAAAGTGTTTCGATAGGAATGCACCGACGCGTGTTGTTCGTGGTTTCTTTTAGAACGCCGACTGAGTTTCCCATCGTCTCCGCGCTATGATTCTACGCGAAATTGAAACACCGAGATAAGCGGTTGCTCAACCTCCCTTTCTGCTTTGCACAGGAAACAAAAGTATTTCAACGATCGTGTTTTAACGACGCTGTAACGAGTTTACGTTTGCACGTAAATAGAATATGTGCAATTGGTGAGGAAAGTTTGAGTAATCGAATGAATTAAAAAAAGGAAAAATAAGTTCGTCATCGTAAACCAGTTGCTGAAATGGCGACGTAAAACGGTAGCTATGATTAATGCGAAATGTGTTCATGGGGAGAGGGGGGGGGGGGGGACATCGCAGTATCGAATCAGATTATCATAATGCACCTTAATTCGATCAACGTCCGCTTGGAAACGGGTCGCGCGTAATTGCACAAACACGGAATATCAAAGCGAGGTTGCACGACGCGTGGACGTCTGTACGTATTTGCGTCAACGACCGCGTACTCGCACGCGCGCGCGATTCGAGTACTTTCGTTTCTCTCGAAAAACGACCAATGCCCAACCACAAAACCATTCGACTAAATGGAGTCGCTGGTACGCGATCGTTTCGTCCACGCGATTCGCCGATATGACCCGTACCATCTCATATTCGTTCTTCTTTCACATTTTTTTTCATTCCACGCACGCGGAACCGCGGAATACTCGCCATCTCTTAATTGATAAAAGCTTCCTGTATCGGCGACCAATAAAGATCACGGAATGCTCTATCAATCCCCTTTTGATTTAAATCTTTATTTCCTCGTTCGATCGATCTGCGACCTTTTTTTCTGACAAGTAACAAGGTTAATCTCTGATACACCGTGAAATTATCTTTAACAAACCGTATTGTTGTGTTCCACGGAAAATTGGCTTCCGTTCGTTCGCGATTCGCGATTACGACGCGTGTGATTGACGCGGGAGGAGGAAGAGATGAAGGGGGTTGAAACGTCTTGGGAGCGTTGCCACGACGCGAAGGGGTGTGTAAATTATTCGCGCCTTTGAGCCGAAGCGCGTGCACAAGTGACTCGTTCGACGAGGATCGAGAGAAAAAAGAGGAAGGAAGGAGGCTTTGTACGAGCGACGACAATCGGCGTTTATCGGCAATTCGTTTCTTCGTGTTCGACGGAACGCCATCATTTCCATTTTTCGCGTCCGCTTCGTCGAACAAATTTAATTGGTTGTCCGCGAGTACTGATAAGTACTTTTGTGCCGAATGGATTCGTTCAAATAAATTGGAACGGCACGACCTGACATTAATTTTTATTTGGTATTTTTCCATTAGCGCATTATTTTATTAAAAGTTTCCGTCGTCGAAAAAACATTATTTTCTACGCTTTTCTGCCATCAGCGAGCAATTGTACCGAATGATCGTGAGCTGACGTGTTACCGAATGCGTTTTGCACGTTTAGAACAAAGAGAGGTATAAAATCGAGGAATATTTAAATAATATTCGCACGTCGAAGTAATCCGTGACTGACTCGCGATATATTTTGTTTGCAATAGTTTGAATTTATTTTGAACCAAGCGGGAAGCATTCCATCACTGTGTATCGAACGGACCTTTTTTTGGTTTTTCTTTCTCTTTCTCATTAGACATCGGCTAGAGTGCCATTATATAAGGTATCGCGAGATCTCTAACGGAGTATATGTACATTTTTAATATTTAAAAAATCCGAATACTTTTTAAATGATGCATTAATCGTCAAATTTTTAACCGGATAGATCGGATTCATTGCTGGATCCACTGATAGACGGAGAAAATAAAAAATAAATTGTATATTTTGGTAGATGTGTTGCATGATCTGAAAATCGCCGCCTTCCGCTCGAGCACGCTCACACGTAACACCATTATACCGTCGATTTTTAATTTAACGGGCAGCCGTGTGTTTCGATATAGCGAACGATACGTAGGAATATAAATCCTATTTAATTAACACTGGTAGACAGATCCGTGCAAACAAATAACACTCTCTACTCTGGTTCATTCGCTTCTGATACTCTCTCCCTTTTTCGCGTTTTACACCCCAACCGATACATCTCCCGTTTCCGATATTGCCGAATGATAAAGAGCCGGTTAATTGCAATTAAATCAACAAACACATAAAATACCTGTACATCGTTCGACCCTCTATCGGCGTGCTCGAAATCGCGAGTGCCGTAATACGAGATACAGATACGTGTCGAAAGTGAAGAGGTTTCGAGTGTCTGCCTACAAAAACATCGGAAATACGAAATACCTCTTTGTAAAATAATAACTTTCATATTATTCAGAGTACTATTACTGGAAATAGTATCGTTACATTTCAACAAAAAAAAAAAAAAAAAAAAAAAAAAACGAAAAAAGTAGAAACAAAAAAAGTATCACTCGTACCTTCGAAACAAATTTATTAAAACATTTTTCGTATAGCTATACGAAGGCTCGGACGTAACAGGTTTGGTTTCAAATTCGAAATAACTTTTTACTCTCGTTAACGGGAATACCGAACAGTCGCGTAACTTTTTTTTTTAGCCCGTTTTCCTATTTCCTCAACTATTGTTCGATATCGGCTTTCCCAACCTTATAATTTTCAATCTCTTGATAAACGGTCAGCCTGTCACCTAATACCTTGAAATACACGTACGTCTTCGTATCGGTCGCACAACAGTAAAGTTTTCAACAATAAGGCGGCGATGTCGCGTCTCCGGCGAGACATCAAAACTTATTTAGGATCATGTTCTAGCCGTAATTGTACGCGGAAGAAGAAGAAATGGACACAACGGAAGAAGTTGACGCTAACGTCGGTGCTCGACCCAGAGGGGTGAGCTAGAAATTCGAAATTCTAGCCGAAGGTGCCTGCAAGGAGAGAAGTTTGCGAAGAAGTTGTTTACGCGAACTTCCCCTCGTCGCTAGCCTCGCACTGTAGAGGGAGGGGGCAGGGTGGTAAAGTCTTGCCTCGAAGCGCTGTAAAGCGCCAGTTAAATGTTGTTGCTATATTAAAACGCAGGAATCTAGGCGTGCTTGCACGCTACGAGTGTAAGGAAATATTACTACAGTTAGTATGGTGTATAAGATCGTTTAATTATACTGCATATGCTGTCCTCGCCGTATAAAGGCGACTTTTACATTTTCAAACTAATTTCAGTCCAACGCTTATTTCCATCATCCGTCGCTTTTTGTTGACGAGACCGTACTGCTCTTTAATTACGGCTACACCCTCGGCGAAATTAAGAATTCGACGTAATAAATAACGTTTTAATCAGAAAATTTCTAGCTGTTTTCCCCTTCGTGGAGAACGAACGAGTTAGAGCGCAAATTAGCGACCGGGTTGTGCTATCTTTTCACTGTCATGTTAACCCTTTCTCCGCCGAATTTATCGTCTCTGGAAATTAATTGCCAAACCATACCTGATCGGCGTTTGAAAAATTTCTTTTCTTATAATCGATACAAATTGAATTCCGGTAAATTAAGTGAGAATGAAACTGAACTTAATTAAAGAGACAACAGATACAATCGACGCCTGGAAGATGAATTATATTGAAATATACTTGTACGTGGAAATATATTCTATCTGATAGAAATTCGTCGTTCCAAAGCTCGTCGAGCAGAAGAAGTAGTTTCCTAAACAATAAACAGAGATCTTTGGAATCGTATTCTTCTCTAAGTCCTTGCACATTATAATACATCTCGTGTCAAAGCAGCAGAATCGCGCCAGTTCCAGCACTTTCTTAGCATTCTCTCTGTTTGAGCCTTTTGTTCTATCCATTCTATCGCATATGGGAACGTCTTAATTTATCGACATAGGATTAATTTCTCCCATTGATGTACTTGAAGTACTACTATCGTAAGAGAGAAATTAAAAATATTATAAAAGTATTAAAATGTATCGGAAGAAAGTAATCAGGAAGATAGTAGATGTTATATTGCAAAAACAATATTTTCGCTGCTAGCCTAGAAGGACAAGAAACTTTATATTTTATATCGATTTTGAATATACATATAAGACATATAAAACATAAACTAGCTAACGTATAAGATATATGGAAAGCATTTACGAATGAACAATTTTTTACGTAGAATTCTTTTTCGTCAACGTGGATACATGCAAATCCGTAAATAGGAGAAGCTTTGAGGGAGAAAACACATTTCTGTAATTACGAGTTCTTTCAGCTTCCTCCGCTTCGTTCCACCCATTTTTCGCTAGTCTTCTCACGAAGCCAGCATTTTCTATTACGATTCCAATAAATTAATTTTCAGCTGCGCGTCGGCCCACCTTTCCACCTCCCACGTTTCGGGCGTCCTTGACGCCGAAGAGGAAGACGACGTCTTATACGTGCCATTTATACCCTTTACGGGCAGCGTCAGTCTGCGGGGATTGTGAAGTGCATCCCTCGATCTTCGTTCCATCCTTTACTTCAGCCCTTTCCCTTACTTACTTTTGCCTTAGTTCGTTCATATGCGATGCAAGGGGAATCTTAAATCCAGATCTCTAGCATTGATGAATCCGCTTCTCTCGGATATTGTTCTTATACGTCTTCGAAGGCAAGCTTTCCTTGCTCTTCGAAACTTACACGAGCAGGAGGTAAAACTGCTTTGACGAATCATGAACGAGAATTTTCTTTCCAGTCAAACAAATTATATTTAAAATTTCCGGCGAATTTCGACCGTGTCCCAAGAAAAGAAGAAAAAAGGAAAGGTTAAAAGATATTTTGTTGCTGCCTTAAGAGGCAATATTCAATGGCGAATTTTATCAAAGAGGGCAAACTAGTAAGAAAGTAATTCCATTTTCTTTGAAAGAAACATATTGTCTAAGTCGTTTAAGAAGCAGGAAAATAGCAAAATGGTATATTTAAAATTGCAATGATATAAAAATGTAAGTAATTTTTATTACTTTGAATGACCGTTCATAAAAATTTTCTTAGGGCGTTGGAACGAGCATAATGCATTAAAAATAAAGAGGTATAGGATTTATTTAAAGAAATAAGGTCGACCTTAAGATCTTTAAATCATCAAAGAAGCTTTTACAAAGAAACTTTTTCCAGCCTGTAACAAGTGCAAGTTTATTGCATACTTGCGTGTCGATTATACATAGCAGCATGCCTTAGATGATTAGCGTAATCGTTTGATCTTATATCAGGATAAATTCATTATACATCGAAATAGGCACTTGAAAAGCAGTAAAAGCTCTGCGTCACTTCATTTTTAGGTCTAGCATTATTTTATTAGTATTATTTAGTTTTGATAAAATGTGATTTAATAAAATCGCTGTACATACTATCGCAGAAACTACAAGAGTCTACGAGTGATCGTAATTTACGACATATTCGTTTATCCCTTTACTTGATTCGAAACGAGTCAATTTGCGTGATAAGCCGTCAAATCCTTTCTCGTTTACGGAAGCGGCTGTCTGCGACGACTGTCGGGTCAAATGCATCAAACGTGAATAATGTTAGATAGGATATGTACGGCTGGTGGAAATGCAGCGAGTTTGGGTGCAGACTTTCACAATAGAGGATTATACCATTGAAGTATTATAATGACGTCGTGCGGACACATAATACGTAACATGTGAAGAGGCATTACGCCGGGACGAATGAATAGGGTTGAGTCAGCGTGTGGGGTAAGGTGGAGGTCAATGATATTATGCAAATCGTATTACGGAGACATCGCAGATATTTCACAACACTGAGAAATATGAACGTGCTTGCGAGATATTGCGCAAGGAACGTGACAACGTAACATTGTCGCGTTAGAACTTATTTTTACGGTATATTATAGGTCAAGGTATAACGAGGTCGTAAATTAAATCATCGATCAGTGGTACCAACTCAAATTTGCTATTTTGTGATTGACTAATATCGGATAGTAGCAACCAACGAAGAAATCTTTTTTGAAAAGGTTAAAAACATAATTGGATGAAGATAAAAAAGTATGAGTTTCATAATCGACTATCGTATTCTATAGTATTGCCGATTCGTCTTGGCTATTCGAGTAGCGAACATTCAATGATAACAAACACGGTAGGAAACATCGACGCTCTTCGTCTCCTTGGAAGGTTACTGAAAGCCTTCGGTGGAGTTCACCATGGCTGGAGTTAGTTTTCGAGAGGTTCGGGAGGTGGATGACAAGAAGGAAGACGGTGTATGCTGGTGGACGAACGTCCGGGTGTGGGTTAGCTCGAACCGTGTACAGGAAACATAAAGTTGGCACTTCTTCGGTAAGTTGGATAGGAAGTCCGCGAATAAGCCCTACGTGGTCCTACTAGTAGATCGGTTCCTCCCTCGCCTTTCGTACAGTGTCTGCTTGTGCTTCGCGCTTTCGCACTGGCCGCGACCACATCAAAGCGCCGGTTGGACGAGCTTTGAGCATGATACGCCGTACCGTACCCTGCCTAGCTTTGTGACACCGCAGCCAATATAGTCGGGCTGCCTGTTATTACCCAGCTACCATTCAATATCCTTAATTAAATTCGGAAGCTTATTCACTGCGGTTAATTACGGTTTCGTTCGACCGGCTCCGTTCGGCGGGCGTCGTTAAACGAGACCTTCCTACTACTGAAACACAAAGCAAAAAGCCCTCGGGAGAGCTTGGTCTACCTACCGGTTCGAAGACTATCTCCTATTTGTAGTCGGGGCTTTTGCGTTGCGCGGGAACACCGATTTCGATCTCGTCCACAGCTCGCTTGATAGGTTCTGTGTGTTGCCCTCTAGTTTGCGGAACACCGTAAAGAGATAGGGGCATAGCATTCAGTGTGTGTATCGATCGATAGTATGACGCATAATATCGGTAAAATGTAATGAATATATATGCTGTTGCACGCACGAAACAGCAACCAGTCTATACAATTAATCGTCATCTCGTTTTACGCGACAACCAAATTCCTCTGAACGCTAGGTATTCGATTCTTTTTGCCTAAGGTCTGCATTGCTAGCATTGCTGTCGAAACTGTGACATTTTGGCAATTGTTTTCTGCATACCTGTAACGATACGGATGAATTATTGCTGGGTTGGACAGTTTCTAAGACTTTATATCGCTAGGAAGAGTTTGGACGCAAATTACGACATTTGCTGCCGAAGAATAAGAGAAAAGTTTTCAATGCCATGTTTACGTGCCCAGGATAATGCAATACCTCTTGAATGGAAGGGAAAGGTAGAGAGTACATTTATAAGTTTGACTCAAGTTTTTGAGCTCTCAAAGACGATTCGCGCTTTGTCGGTTCCAGACATCATACCATCTGTAAAGAGGATTTTCTACGTAGTGAACACCTGTATTCGCCCCTACCTATGTATACCTGCGTTCTATTCGATACACATTTTACAACGTATGATTTTAGAATTCAGAATATGATATTTCATTTCGTATAGCTATGGGTATATTCTGTTATATTTTAAGTTTAATCTCCGTCTTTGGGCGGAACATATTTCTTTTTCATAGTTGAAACGTTAAATGCACGTTAAGTGTCCTGATTGGAAATTTTATACGTATATGACAATTATATATGACAATAACGATTCTTAAACTGATTCCACGTTTACAAACTGTTACGATTTGTGTTCACAGAAAATACGTATCAAAACGATATGTATAATTGTAATGACGCGGGACATATTTTTGGGATGGAAATTGTACGTGTTAAACCGCTTGGCACATCGTGCTGTTCTATTTCTTGGCCAACTGTGTTCTTTTGAAAATCCCAATTACTTTTATGAGTAGGAGGTGACAGGAAGGAACCTACGTCACATTCTCCTGCAGGATTATCCCGGATGCTTGCTTCTCGCTTTGTCTCCAAGTCTCAGATCCAACTTCCGTTCTCAAGCCCTTGCCGGCAACTAGGAAGGAGGACAGACAGGAAGGGAAAGGGGCGGAGAGAGTGTTCGTTGGAGATTCGAAGGTGGAAATGAACTGCCGGCATCAACAACCTTAGTAATGACGCGGCTCCCGTGTCTGAGTCTATCTTCACTTCGTCGCTCATTCCCGAGCGCCATTCCCAAACAATGGTCGCACTTGAAGCCTGAGCTTAGCGACGAAATGATAGTTTGGACAGCTTGCTAAATGAGATGCTCCATTTCCAGGTCTTCTGTAGTCTTCCGAAAATCGAAACCCCGTGAGCCACAATTTTTCATTTCTAAGGCTGTAAAATGGAGTACTTGGAACTAATGCGCCTCGTTAATTGTCTGGCAACTGGTTTCTGCTATTACTTGGCGTCTAACAGGTAATTGCCCTTCTGTTCGCATTTTGCATGCTTAATTTCTATACCGTATCTTCGTTTGTTTTGTCTTGACGTAATAATTAAAATCTCGAAGTATGTATTACGATATCTGAATAGTGGCAATCTGTTCGTCTGCCAATTGCACACAAATTTTCCACATATGGTATTATTATTATTATTATAAATTGACAAGCGTATGCTTACTTCACTGTACATATGCAAAAGACTAGGTATTGTTTAATTTAAATAATCATCGGATTAGTTAGCTTTAACACCCCAGTTACTAACTGTATATCGATAAAATATGGAGTAGCAACTATTAAAACGCTAATTAATGTGTATACGATATTCCGCGTTTTCCTCATGGATCAAAAGTCGATACAAATAGCTTTGTGTATTTGAAGAATTTCGTTAAAAGCGAATAATTTAATGTGCTTCGAAGATTACATCGTGAATGAACGACTCGATCTACGTTTCGACGGGCACTTACACTTTACTAAGGGCTTCTATTAAAATTTTTATTTCACGTAGGCGATTTCAGCAGTTTCTTGCTATTAACGAATTAATTATAACGAATGTTAAGGGAGATTATGCATGTATACATATATATTCGAACCTGAAGCATTTCACAACCCTGTTCGTTTCGAAGCAAAATATTGCACAGGGCTTCTACCGCGAATAAACGCAGGATTATACTTAATGGCAATCCACGGCATTCTATGCTAATGTTGAAGAGCGCACATAAGCGGCTTTCAAATCGTACCAACCTATCGTGCTATGGCAATTGGCCCGTGTTATTCATTTGTACGCTCTTCAACTTTGTGAAAGATCTTAAATATCGCGGAACGTATTGCTATGAATGACGATACAGAGCAAAAGCCATTAACCATACATTATTTTGAGAAATTCAGGTTTGCACGTAAACTCGAATATTTATCTTTATTAAACGGACCAAGAAACGTAAATAAATGTTTGTGCTTCAGTTTTTTAGAAGCCTGTGTATTCATGATATGCGTATATTGCAAAATGTGAAAACCCTATCGAATTTTACATTTGTATATGTTAAAATAAAATAAATGATATTGTACGTGTACACGTCGATTCATTTCATAGAAATTTTAATATCGAGCTATTGATTGCATTCGTGTTTCCGTGCATTACCTTCACAAACCATACTACACGATATAAATGCCCAGAATAATCTTTTATCTGCATGCAAAATCGATCCTTATCGAATTAAGGGTTTAATTTTTATGGTAGTGGGGTATTATACAAAATTTGGATGGAGCACCGCGCGAAAAAAGGTTATTTGGAAGGTTAAAAAAGGAAATGGTAGAGAAAGAAATTGGAAGATCGAAAAGAGTGCGTGCAGCGTTGGACGTAAAACGAGGCTGCTTTGAATGGGTGGTACTTACTTAAGCAAATGCCTGCTATCCGGATTAAGTATTTGTTCTAAAAGCTAAAGGAAGCACGAGAGAGAGAGAGATGGGGTACAAGGAAAAAGGAGTATGGAAGAGAAAGAAACGTAGAGGTAGGGAGAACGTAAGAGGGTTGTAAAATTCTTCCACCACTGTGAAACCGGAAAGTTCCGTGAAATTTACTTCTTGCACTGGCATCAAACGAAAACATTGGCTTTCCGGTTACGTTAGGCTGGTATGGCAGGCGTACTCGATTGCCCATCACTTTGTTCGATGTTAGTGGATATGGTTCTCTTAAATTTGTCATTACGTAATCAGCATCTTGTATATTGTACAAGTGCATGTATATGCACTTGCGATTTAACTTTATCTATCGTATATCTGTTCATCGTTGAGATTAATTATTTCATACTTTTGTTGGAACTTCTTAACAAAGCTTTTACACGAGCCTTTGCTTATATGACGTTTTTTCCTTACTTTTACTAAAAGAATGTCCTTTAATGGGAAAACCTGGAATAACTTTTGTAGATCGTATTCTTAACTTTAAAACTTTCTTCAAAATATAGATTCTATTTGTTTATACTATTTTTTCTCCATCTACCTTGACTCCGCTTGTAATTATACTTTCACAAAAGAAACCCGTGCTTCTCATTAAAACGTTGCATTAATTATTTTAGATTATACCTTTATGACATACTATCCATTATTATCCTTAATTGTTCATCATTTGCAAAATTCAATGCTGCTTTAATGCGAAATTCTAACAATTTTTTATACAATTCTGTCGTAATTATAATGCAAAAAGAATAGGAATGAAAGTGTTTCAAAGGAACCTCGCAATTTAAAGTACAAAGCGGATAGAGTTTATGGCATAGGAAGTTACGCCGAAGGAAGTATTAAGGTTACTTCGAAGGTTATCAAGAGGTTAATGAAATATTTTTCCACCATCTCTCATCGTAAATTTTCTACTGTGAAAATGTAGTAGACAGAAGGTTTCGGAACAAAGACCTTCGCGCAACGCACCGGTTAATCGATCGATGTTAAAATTGTAAAATTACATCATTTTAAAAGTATTAAGAACAACTGGTTTATTAAGAAGATTTCAAGAGAAACAGCTTGGTTTCGTTTTCACGTGTTCCGCGTTATTTACGCGGATTACGACCATCAGTTTCAGTAGCGACTGTCAAGAATTCCACGATATTGCACCGTGAAACTGCAACGTCGTTGGCTATCCTGAATTCGAATTGAAACGTGCTCCCGTGTCATTCTATTCCTGACAATTCATCGTTTACGCCGTAGAGTTATATGATGGGTGTAAAAGAAAAATGGATGATAGGGATGCCAATAAACGTCCTAACAGCAACGAAATTTGGAAAGGTAACGATAAACAGATGAGAACGTGAGCCAAGGTCGAGAAAAGGTTCCAAAGTCACTAACCCTAGAAAAAGATAGTAGTGGTTAGTTAACAAGTTCCTTCTCCAAGCGATGCAACGTTGCATACGAATTTCCCATCAGTTAACTAAGAATCAAACGGTCTAGCCAGCAATCCTCGTTGGCAATGTAATTGCCAGGTGGCTCGAGCCGAATCACGAAGTTTAAAACTTAGCAGATTTCCCCCTTTTGCTTTCTTGATCGTTTCTCAACTTATTCCTACAGTCGGCTACTCGACAGAGGGCGAGAATACTGATCTCTTTCGAAAAAAAAAAACACGAGATCGTATATTCCACGTTGTTCTTTATTCCAAGCACAAATCGACGACTTTCTTTATTGAACCGACCGTGGTGTAATCTCTCAGGCATTCCAGGCAATTAAATTGAATTGAATATTAAGGTGACATCGATAAGTGAAAAATTATAATACTCGGAATAAAAGGTTCTATACCTCTGCTTGAAATTCATTCGCAATCTTTTTCGTTAGATCTATAGATGTATCGAATAGGAGCGAGAATAGAAACACTAGAGGGTAGAATTTTGATACGTGATCGATCCAGATGATCAGCTGTGTCTTTCAATTGGACGAACGTTATCGGACTAAAGTAGCTTTTACTGCTTCAGAAGGATGGAACACGAACATATCAAACAAAGACATTTTTAAGGATTTTATGAGGTTTCGATGCCCTCTCTCCTTCGTCTTCTGCCACATTTCCTTCGCCCCTTTGCCGCTTTCTTTACCCTTAATCTAAAAGCGCTGACAAACCGCAAAACTTTGCCCACCGCGAACAAACACGCGAATAAATCGACACGAGACGCCCCCTGATTCTAGGTTTATATTCAAAGTTCCGCGAAGGATGCCTATCGTCGTTTGCGTTTCTTCTCCTTCCATTTATTTTTTCCTCTTTATTTCTGATGCCCACTCACATCCTCGTCTATCCGTCCATGTACGGTTAAAGAACCAGCGCAACGATGTATGTTGCGTTCGGGATACAGAATAGTGTTGTAATCGTAAAAGTTTCTATATATATAGACATACATATACATCCAATTTTCTCTCTCTATTGGTAAGACATACTTTCGTGGTTGTAGACCCTTGGAGAAATGCAAGTTTCTGCAACGATCAAAGTTTACATATCTATAATTACTAAGTTGTCTGTGATCTACTTTAGTATTTTATCTTTGCGGAATTTCGAAAGAAAAATGTTTTGCATAATAACACGGAGAACATACTTTAAGATAGATTTCATAAATACAAATATAAACGAATCTTATTCGACGAATAAGAAAGCAAATGGTATTGAACAGGTGGATTAAATAAAATTTATTTCCCCGTTTGATTAACTCTAAAATAAAGCTTTTGCGATGGTAAATTAATTGGAACGGAGTTGCGCCTAGGATCAAAGGATTCCTGGAAATTCTGTCGATCGGTAACTACGGATCTGAAACTACGCGTATGATGTACCTGAAGCATTACACGGGAATATGTACGATTGCTTGGTATGTATGTATACAGATACCGAAGAGCTACGTCGCTCCGGGAATTGCCATGGTAATTAAATTATAAATGGTCGTGGCCTGCGGTCGGAAATAATTCGACGCGGCAGCTTTCTGCTACAATTCGCCATAGTTTCCGCGGAGGTCGGCCGACCGCGTTTCCCGAAACCTCTCCTCCTGCTCCATCTCCAGCTCGTAACAGAAGTGGGGGAGGCGGTGAAGGGAACACGGCGGAAAACGAGAGGTAGCACGCGTTGCGGTCTAACCCTCCGCGCCTGGTCAGGACATATAATAATACGGTCAATTTTGAATCGAGTTTGGTTGGACGATGCCTCCTTTCCCTCCTCTTTCCCGCTTCCCAATACTCATCGCTTCACCCTCAACCTTCCTGCTGTACTAGTAGTAGCAGCAGCAGCAGCAGCACCAGCAGCACCAGCAGCAGCTCTCTACCTACACCGTTGCCCGACGATTTTGCGAGGCTCGCTTAACCGCCAACAATTTCAGCCCCTGAATAATTCTTGGCGCTCCAATCTAACTGCGAACAAATTAGACCGAATTAGCCGAGATTTGGAACGTGCTTCCAAACCGCTCTCTGCAACTAGCGACTCTCTCTCTCTCCCTCAGCCCTGCCCTCACCACCCCTTCTACACCCTTTCTGCACACGCCGCGTCGCGATATACCGCGAACGAAACCGCCCCTCTATAAGCAGCCTTTGAATCCACTACTGTCGCATTATTTTCATCGTGCACTCTACAATCGTACCATACTTCCACCTCTGAATTTCGTGAATGCGACTGACGAGACGATTTAAACAACGTAACCGACGCAGTTTCAACGTGGGATTTAATAAGGGCACGCTTGGTAAACGAATAACTCTGGTTTGGTTTTGTTTGGCTACGATTCTAATGCCCGCTGTAATATTGAATCAACGGCACGTGTGTGCGCTGATTCTTCTGACTTTACTTTTGATTATAGAGTATTTCGAAAATCTAAACTCGTAATACAGAATAAATAGAAGAAAAAATATTTGATGGACAGAGGTCTGCAAATCGATCCCCCTCGGTAAATAGAGATTTTCTATTTCAAGGGAAAACTGGCAACTTACTTAAATGGGGAAATGACAAATAGACAGAACGATAAGTAGACATTAAAATTGTGCGAAACAGATTTGATTTTATATTTATAACGTTTCTGTTTTATCCTTTCTTTCAGCTGCACGATTCTTCTTACAAATGAAATATTTCACGCTGGTAATATCGTATCTTGTTTGATTAAAGTACTAATTTAAATTATTTTCAGTAAACTCATTTAGATGAACATGCAAAAGTCAACAAGTTTGAGAATATGATTTAACTATGCTCTTTGAAGTTTTCTCGACTCAATCGTACTCTCGTTTCTTTAAAAAAAAGTTCTTTGCCTTTTTAGAGAAATAAACCTTGACGTAAAAATGAAACGACAGTTTGGGGAATTTTTTTAGAAAAGTGAGAGCAATTGATTGATGCCGAGGGCTATAAAATTCAATATAGTTTAAAAAAAAGAGAGAATTCTTTTTTTAATCTCTCAAATATAGTATCTTAAAATATAAAATTAAAGACGAAAAGTTATATTTAGCTTTTCTTCGGTGAACTAAATTCACTACTTTTACTCACGAACATGAGAACGAAAAATTTCGTTAACCGCCTGAGCGAAAGCCATGTTACGTTTGCACCACATTAAATGCAAGACAGGCCGCGTGAGTGCTTTCCGGATAGCCGTGACAACATTTATTATCGTGACTTCGCTTCCTGGCCCGCTATATGCGAACAAATAAAAACAAACTTTTAACTCGCTGTGACGTTTACTGTAAACGCACTCAAAATTTTGCACATTTTCTGGAAATATCCGTCAAAAAATGTTTTTTCAAATCAGAATCTCGAGGAATTTTTCCATATTCGTTTCTCTAAATATCCTGAAATCAGTTGCAGACAGGCACGATTATTTTCACGATTAGATCGACCGCGTAAAAACGACCGGAATAATCGGAAAGGAACTTATCGTGGAAGTCTCTTATTTTCGCACAGTTTATGAATCGGAAACAATTCATTCCTAAGAAAACATTACCGCGAAAACTTTATTTATCGATCGAGGGGACGTCGTGACGCCACACAAGGTCAGTTTTCATTGTTTCAGTCCCATGTTTTTATCCCTGGAGCATTTTGGCCTACGTTTGCTGAGTTCATGTCATGGAAGGATAAAGGGTTGCGCAGCGGGAAACGGGCGGAGGGTTGCGGGGGTTAGGTCGAGTCGTCGGTGATGAATGCCGGTAAACTTGGCACGAAAAGTCGTTTATAAAGCAGTGCTACGCCGCGCTACGGATGCTCGCACTTCATAACTTCCTTCCCATATCCGCCAGCAACGCTGAACACAGCGCCGCCGCAACTAACTTTCTCAAGACTTCTCTAAGACGCGGTCTGATTGTGAGGGATACGTATACGAATGTAATATCTGACAGATATTTAGGGAATCTTCCATTTTTATAACACGATTCGTTGAGAAATTTCACTAGTAATCCAAGAATGTTTCATCATAACGTGAAATTTTAACATAAAGTAATATTTAATTCATTAATTAATATTTAATTCATACGTTTAAGCATTTCAAAATCGAGAGATCTTTCACACGCATTCGTAGCTGCAAAAAAATTAATTATTATTTTACTCCGTAAAACGTCAAAGAGTTTATTTATTCGCGTAAATCTACGTATATATTTCGTGTTATACAAGAAACTTCGAGTTCCCCTTGTTTAAAGGTACGCGTAATGTTGCACATTATACGTTATTATGACGGCATTCGCGTTATTAATAGAAGTTGAAACGGGACAAGCTCGCTTGTTTAATTATTATATATAAGGTAGTTTAATATTTAAAAAATATAAGACATTGCAATTTTTTATCTTGTATATAGTACGAGACGCGGCAACTTGCGATTCTTTCTTGTAATCGATAAGGGACGATGTTGTTTTAGTCTTCGAATCGTCGCGAAATGCTCGAAAACTAGAGCTCGAGTGTACAGGATTGATTCGATAGTTCGATGTTGTAGTATCATCGTACGAGTTAAATCCAAGTCGAGAAATTTAACTACATATGTACATAGACGACGCGCGATAGCGTTGCCCTTGCATCGATGTTTCTCGTGGAAGCACAACGTTCAGAGGACGCGACCCTGCTCTTCGTTTCTCCTTCCTTCTTCCCTGGGCGCGTTGCGTTTTGCTGCTATCGGCTATAAGTTTCAGCAGAGGTCGAGGTCGACGATACATCATCCTCTCGCGGAGACATAGATTTACGGTGTATGCATAATATTTGCCGAGCCGGCGGGAAAATTAGAAGTACCATAAGCCGCTTTTCTTATCAAATCTGTACTTTACGAGTAAAAGCTCTGGAGGATGAAATGTTTGGGAGCACGGATAGGGATGTAACTAAACTACTGGCTATGTCAACTGCTGCTTTTTTCTCTCTGCTCTACTATATATCTACTATTTTTTTTCCCTTTTTTTTTCGAATATTGCTGTAAAATCACGGGATTAGACGAGCAATTTCTTTTTACGTCAGGAACATCTCCGTGTTATTATTCTTGCAAGGTATTAGAGCCGCTATCCTCGTAATTTTAAATGGACCATTGCATTTGTATTATGGCACGGTTTATATCTATGTCACGTTCCTTATTAATAATATGGCAAATTAGTTACGCGACCTACATTAAAGTAGAATAGGTCTATAGATCAGTTAAGCAGTATATAGATCATTCCACCTACAATTATGAGGCAATTATTTTTATTGATTCTTGAGTTCGTGTATAAAATACTGATCTAAAGTCACTTTTCGAGAATGCAAAATTCAATTGACACCGTATAACGATTAAACCTACGTGCCTACGAAACAGTCTTAAGCAGAAATTCGACCGTTGCAAAATATATCACTGTCTCCTGAATTTGACTGCAGTTTAAGGACATGGTTAGGCAGAAATTGAACCATTCCCTCGATATCGCGCCCACAGAAACTAGCGGTTGACATTATAATAGTATTAACGTCCGTGCGGAGTACGCGGGTCCGAATTCAGTAATCGAATAACAATAAATTTGCATTTGCGTTGTTGTGGCTGCCGCTGACGCCGCAGTGCACGTAGATATTCACAATCGTACGCAGGTACACGACGAGTGGCAGGCCAGAGTCGTTTCATAATCGCTAAGCAAATCGCTTTCATACGCAACTCCACTTTCCGTTACAAACGAATGATGGATGTAATACGCGACCAGGTTTATGTTCTGTAAATCGAGTCACGCGTATAGTCTGCTCTTGATATACAGAGTGACCTATATTTTCATAGAAAATATCAATATATTGCGTAAAAAATGAAAGATATACCTTTTCGTTAAATTTCTTACTCTGTATAGCATTTTGAAATAAGAGACGATATTGCTCGATAAATTGCCTGATATTACAATCGATTGGATAATCATTCAATTCGAATAACAAGCCGGATTATTTTCTCAAGAACTATAGTACATTTAATACTTTGAATAATGCACTGTTTAACAAATTGCCAGCATTACCGGGAACGAATCGACCGTCTACGAATCCCCCGTGATGTATCGTTTGAAAGCGCGCATTGTGAGGAACGTCGCTAAGTAAATCCAACGTAAAATTCGTTTCTTCTTCTCTATTATTTAACTGTCTTTTTACGAGCATGCTGCACCTGTATTCCGCGGACGGAGAATGTTCTAGCGGATTATAAATATCGAATGGCAGTAGCGTGTCTTGCGGGCTGTAAAAATTCGAGGTACAGCAACGCTGTCGCCTTCGCGATACAGTCCGTAACATACAATATCATTTTCTCGGCACAGTCGGAGACCCTCATTTCTCTCACAGGCTAGCAGTCCAATTTCACACCGTTGTAAATACGCTTCTCTTATTTTTGACATCGTCTTCAATTCTTCTTACTTTGTCGTCCTGGCAGACGAGTGCCTCTCCTTCCGCTTTGCCGCGGTCTCAGCCCCAGCTACGAGGATGGCTTCATTTATAATCATTTCTCGGGCCTGTATCTACCCCGTCCTATCCTCGCTCGCTGCTATGGGGTTCCTTCGAGGCCGAGCTTCTTCAGCGTCCATCAGGATCTTATACGATCACCCCGTCCGAGCTCATTAGACTCCCGTGGCCTCTCTCCTTGACGATTATCCTATCGGGGCTAACCCTTTAATCGCCATAATCGTACATTTGCATCAACTTTGTTATCCGGCAAGTTACCAGTCTCGCCTCTGCTATGAGAATTTGATAATCAACAGAATTAATTGTGTTTATGGTAGCCCATTGAGATATAACAAGTTTTCTAAGCTTTAGGTATGGTAACATTTATAGCTAGAATCTCCATTGAAATCTCCAAACTGAATAATGACTTTCATCTCGTAGTAAAACTCTTTTAGTTAAATATGGAAATTAAACCATTTTTTAGATATATGTACCGAAATATCTCTATCGCCTGAAACATTTTTGTAGCGGAACACGAGCTAGAGGACAATTCGAATCATGTTGTTTTGCCTTGCAATATCGTTTGTAGCAATATCGTTAGGATACACATAATGCGATAATAAATAAACACGTTAGCGATACGTTAGATATACAACGATAAGTTATACCTCATCAGGGTGCTTGCATCGTATCATAAAAATACAAATGTGTATTGTGTATTATATGGCCGCAAACGCGTATATATCTGATCTTGTTTGACACGCGATATCGTTAATTTTGTTAGTGTATAAAATGGATATTTATTTTCACTCGTGTTCATTTTTACTGCCAATCTATCATCGTTTGAAATTTTTTCCTAAACCAAATTAATATTTTTTTATAATTCAAGTACCGTAACTATCTATCGAGCTTTCTTTTATGCAACAAGTAATATTTCCCGATTAGCGACGAGTCGGAAATAGAATAGTACACCAAAGAAAAATAACAGCTAGGTGCTTATCTCCTCGGATTTTCAACATGTCTATCCTCGTTCAAACGAACAAAATATCCAACTTTAGCAAATGAAATACAATATAACATATCATCACGGTTAGTCCGCACACTTTTCATTTCTGGCATATGCTTTCTCGCTTCTTCTTTCCTTAACTCGTCTTTTACTTTCTCCCGCTCTTCTCGCACTCAGTTTTTATTATCATAGTCTCGCTCGTTCACTCTTCCTTCCTTTCTGTCTGCCTTTACCACCCGTCGCGAGGAGGGGTTAGCAAGCTGCAAGCCTTTCTATGAACACAGACTATAACGATTGCTCTTTGAAACCGTCACCGTGGTGCGCGTAGCATTAATGCCAGCTCACGTGGAGAAAATTTTGTCGAGATGTTTCCGTTTCTGACCCTTTCCACTTGGCACTGTTGTATCGCGTAACGAAGATCTCGATGAAAATGGCAGAGAAAAGAGGAATGCGCCACTCCCTTTTTCTTCGTAGGTAAAATTGTGCTTCCGTGACGTAACGACCCCATTCAACGCTTACTCTTGTTCTCTGGATCGCATTGAATTGTAAAAAGCTTTAGAATGTTTCCTTTTCATTTCACGGCCAACCGGTGTCGAGTTTTTGTTGCGGATCGCGTTGCGCTTGGTTAATCTTCGCCCACTATAAGAATGACGCCAACGAAAGATATACTCGTAACCAAATGAGACATTCTGGACCTAATATGCTTCCTATAAGACATTCCTATGCGATACGCGTCAACTCGTAAATTTAGGTTATCCAGAGACGTAAAACCGTTATTAAACTATTATTTTTTAGATGCGAACGCGCTGTCGCGCATGAATAAGTTCCCGAAATTGAGTGATATGAAAATTCTTTAACACTTCTGAAGTTTGAAAGAATTTGAAAGTTGACGAACGCGGTAGACGAAATGTTCTTTTGACACCTGTTTTATCAGACTTTTCGGATAATTAAAAGCATAGCCGACAGGTGATCGATGATGGTGATATTTGTAATTAATCCAAAATTACAATTGTGCGCATAAATACACTGTGCAAATATTTTCTTCGCTTTATTATTCGTAAGACAAAAAGCAGTTTCACACTGACTAATTTTGAATTGCGGCGACCAAAAATATCTAGTACCAATTACGAAGAAATAAAACATTTGGAATTTCGAAATCGATATTACGACAAACTGTACTCACTTACGTCTCAGAGCACGACATCGTAACTCCCATTATATTCCGTTGGACGAGCACGAGGCGTTGGGGCTTTACCCAAAGGCGTGATTGGTAATTGATTTTCAGGCTTCAGCACCGTGCTCGCTCTCCCTTCTCTTGCTTCGACGTTCTCTCCTCTTCTTCGTTGCCTTGGAGAACCAGCGGTTTAACGATACTCTGAAAAGTACAAAATTCGTTAAGGAATGTGCTGTAACCGCTATATTATAATAATTATTTCTTCTATTATATAAATATAAAAATATAACGTTATTATTAAACGTAGTTATCAATTCATTACCATGTTTGATTATTAATCATTGAAAATGGGGAATAATCTGTAAGAAATCTCCCAACGGACAAACAATTTTAAACATCAAGTTCTAAATTATAAGAAATAAGTTGTTATTGCGATTCCTAAAATTCAGGATACATACGAATATAAGTAGAAATTCTACTTTTCTTTAAGCAATGAATTTATAGGCTTCGAATTCAGAACGCAGTGCAAATATCGTATCATGTATGTATCTTCATAATTATTTGCTCTCACCAAATATCAATTTCTACTTGTTGAATGTAACCCAAATTAATCAATATACCAATCCTCGCTATTTACCTTCGTCGACGTAGTGACTAATAATCGGATATCAGTAAACATCGGTTAACGAAACTCGCGAAGAGGCTTTTTACATTGTTCGATTTTCAAGGGCGCGTTGGAACGTCGAGATTAATCGTCGAGATGGTGGAACAAATACGTCGCCGAGGAAGATGGAGACACGCAGTATCTTATAGACGGCATTCATATGCTATTGGCAAGCATGGCACCACTGACGATGGTAACACTGCGGTATGCAGTTGATTATGGAAGGTATATGAAGAGGCTCGACGTGGCCCAGCATCTTGAGTACCCTATCTATGTTCACGAGTCAGCCACCCCCTACCCTCGAAAACGTGCAGAGAGCTATACAGTACGGTATAGTTAATCCGCATGGACGTTCTCGAGGGACGTCGAAGATTCATCTCAAGACGCTCGATATTGCCCAGCTACTCCAACCGCTGGTATCCGTCGTCTTCTGCCGGCATATCCTTCTTCTTCCCTCGATCCTTAAGAGTTCTGGTTTCGTGCATTAGCCTTGATACGCAACGTGAATGTATCTCTTTTTCCATACGAATCTCCTGCAACACGTTACTCACATTTTTTCGATTATCGTCAGAGTTCTAACATATTTTGGTATAACAATAGCTAATATATCTTTAATAAAAATATTACCAGGAAAAGTTTATGAATTGTAAATAGCAGCACTGAAATACCATCGTGCCATATATCATTTTATTCAAAAATTCATAATTGTTTCGACATTTCGAATATTAAAATATCCTTTGACAGACATATTTTACACGTATAAGAGGTGCAAAAGGAATATGTTAAAATGTCCCAACTTTTTATAATTTTGAGATCGAAGCATATCTTTTACTTATAGGTAATTAAATATATTTGTATAATTACGTGTCTCTTTCGTTCATACATTGTTCTAATATATCGTTCTAGTCTACGAATAGTTCTCATTCAAGAAGAGTAATCTATTTTTGCATTGTTAGTTTACGTTATTATTATAGGCTATAATATATTTTATATCTTTGCCGTAGAATAATATTAATATTGAAAATGTTTTCGATCAGTCCTATATTATTGAAACTGTCTTTTATCTCATTTTAGCGAGACTGGTTACGTTGTCTCTTTTGGACTTGACACTCTATTTCTATCATAATGTTTATTTCTAATATCTCTTCCCTAGTAACTCAAATATTTTTTTATCATCTCGAACATTTTTAATTAAACTCCAAAGTCAAATTCGACGGAAGCAGAGGGGAGGAATTGTCATTTCTAATTTCTGATCGTGATTCCCACGAAGGTCTGAGAATCTTTCACCTTTGTATCAAACACGGTTTATACAGCCATCTAAACTGCTTCGACTGATGCTTTGGCAGATCGTTTGGCTAATTCGAAAGCACACAAGCGGATCATGGAGCCTTTAACCGTGAACTACGTTGAAACCCATGACTGAAACTCGTTGCAAGATTTATCGGATAAACCAGATTTAAGCGGCTCTTGTATCCTTTCTACGGATGAATTGCTTGAGAACGATTGTGGATGACGATGAATATCGTCGACGCGAAAAGCGATCCTCCTACCCACGCCCATTATATGTACCCGAAGGGTCGAGAGGCTTAAAATCAAATGCGAGTACCAGACTAATTACGCTAATTGGCATAATACTCCTGACGGGTTTCTAGTCAGTAAAGTGTCGACTTTCCGATACCCAGTATGAACACAATGGAAGTTGGGGACCGACGAGCCTGTCGGTTGGTACAGATGCTGGCTAGTGCATTTGGTAAATAGGAGAGAATCCAGAGAAATCCTTTTATGCGTTTGTTCGTACAAAAGTGTAACAAATACAAGTTGCAATGCTTCGAATTATTACTTATAAAAAATTTTGATACAGTACACGATATTTGCACGAGTCCTTCGCAAACTGAATGACGATGTTGCGTACTCGGAAAAGAAGAAAGGAAAACAGTTGCGCTAAAGCTTTGGAAGAAGATCCATTAACCATTGCAAAGTTCGAACGGGCAGACGTTTACAGGACGATAGACAATTTCGGTGTTACACGTAAAGAAAGAGATAGAAACAACGTGCATAGAACGGGAGGAAGGAGAGACCTGCCGGAAGATTCGCGTCACACGCCACCATTACCCACACGGGCAAAACGATGGTTCCTAAAAGTTTCAAGCTTTAAAATGTGGGCCAGATAAGAGTTGCCGCCAGGGTCCACGTCCTTTTTCGATTCAAACTCGCCGGAAAGTCGCGTATCCAGTCGATGCATCGATCCTTTCTTCTGCCTCCTTTGCTCCCCCTGCCGCGCCTTTCGGGCTTTCTTTCGCCTTCCTTTCTTTCGTACGTAAGGACAGAGCCGAGAGTGAGTGGTTCGGCGGCAGCAGAAGTTCCTCCATTAGCGATAACAATGAAAGATGGACACCGGATTTGACCCCGATCATTCCTGACAAACACATACTTACGTTCGCGTCGTTGGAATCCAAAATTACGGTCGACCAGCAACAAATACCTTCGCGACAATACACATCCAGCTTTCTCAGCCTCGCTTGACATTTGCTTCTTTCCGTGCAACTTAAATCATTTACAATTAGAAATTGGAGTTCCCCTTTTACAAAAAATAATACGCTATTGGAAATATTTCTTGCATCGTTCGAACACTAAACACGTTATTTTAAGGGCTGCCTTTCAAATGGTAAAGCAGTACGTGAAACGTATGTTATTAAATTAAAGATACTGCAACGCTACGTTACTCTCGGAGATCTAATATTTCAGTATAATATCGTGTCATTAATATGCTAATATTTCTTTTATTTGGTTTAAAAACGTAGGTTTTCTCGTTCTGTTTTCTGCATTACGTTGATGGATAACCGGCAAAAAATAAAAGAATCGGTTATAAGTATTATAACATGTTCATTTTATGTTTACAAAAGTGAAAAGAGAAAGTAAGGATTAAATGGACTTAGTCACGGTGATTCCAGCCAAAGAGCACATCCATTAACGTTTTTACTAATGGACGTAACGTGTAGTATGTACAACAAAACGTACGTCTTGTAGTTTCACTGATAATGAATACTTTTTCTGCATTTCTGAGTTTACGCTTCTTTTGTGACTCGTCTACACGGCGCGTGAGAATAGAAATTTTGTCACGTCCGCATTGTTGCAAATTTAACAGAAACGAAGTTATTTTTGAAGCTTTGTTATCGCAGCGACACTTTGACGGTAATTAATCTGATGATCTGTAAAAGGAAGATAAAAAACGAAAAGAGAAAAAACAGAAGAAACGCGAGAGAAGGAAAGGTAACGGCGAAAAAGAAAAAAATAGGGCAGGAAATCCGTGGCGGCTGACTTCCGCGGTTCGTTTTCACTAGATTGTTTGTCAGTCCGGCTCGTTCTCTGTCTTTCTTTTTTGCCTTTTCGTCGGCCTGCCGAATTGTACATCGCAAAACGGGATTTCCCGTAAGGAAATCGACAGAGGCGGAGAGGGATGCAGATGGAAAGGGATCGACGGAACGGGAGTAGGAACAGAGGAACTTCATACATGATTTCCCTCGAGTCCCTGAAGTGAAGCATTTCGGGCAATGCGCGTTCATAGAAGCGCACGGCCACCGGCCTGCCGCATGGTATCTCGCTGACAAAGTTGCCCAATCATGCGTGCATTATGAGATTCACAGACAAAAGGGAGACAGAAGCTGCTGAAGGAGGAATATCCTACGACCGGCGAACTTGTTGTAACGGGCCTGGCAACTTTAAATCGATCGTACCTTTTCTCGCTGATAGAATTTTGTGGAACGCCGATACACAGGATGATACGGAAAAGGAACGCGATTTTAGTTCGCGATAGTGATTAAAAAGCTATAGAAAGAACGCGAAAGAGGAGAAACCGATACATTGATCCAAGCTGTCAAGATCATTCCACCTTACGTGTGGGGAAATAATTCGACAATTAGTAGAGCTATTCCCTCGCAGTTGTTTCCACTCGTTGATGATACTTCCTCCGCAAGGACCTATTATACTGTCGCAGTTGCGTTTCTCGATAGATCAACGAAACGGCAATATATGACGAACAAATTGTTGCGTCGCCAGGCTATGTACCTCCCGTTTTCTGCTACGTCAATCATGGCTCCTTTCAACTATGTATAAAAGTATTCAGAGTTGCAGCGGAGTACAACCACGCGACTATACACGTATACGCGAGATCCATGTGTGAGTGGCATGTCGGTAAACGGCCGGGCCAGAGCGATTAGATGTTCGATCTGTATCAATATTTACTCCGCTTCGGTGTGGCGCGTCTTGCGAAATGGAAGCCAGACTTCCTTCATCCCGACGTGTTTGCCCGTGCCGTGAAGCAGATACGCCGGATTCCCTGGGGAGGACGTGCCGCTAGTCCTACGGACAGGCTTACCGTTCCAGCTACAAACCATACCCATCCCCCACTTCCACCGTCTTTGCCCCATTGCTTGGCATCTCCTGCCCTTCTCGCTGCGTGGCCCACCTTCCTCGTACCCGAGCCATCTTACCAGGCCTGAATATATTCGTGCCGACACGATCGATCCACCACCATAATAAGAAGAGTAAACGAGAGAGGATATTCTATGCAAGATCAACCAGTATACTGTAGCCACGCGAATACATCCGCCACGGAGTTCTCTTCCCTTTCGCATCCTCGCGAATACATCGACCGATCCTCCGCAGTCAACCTTCGGTTGCTCGATCGATCGTCGAAAGTTTACTCGCTTGTAAGGATACGCGTTACGACCAACGAGCAATGGTTAAATGGGGAAGCGGGTTAAGAGAGATTCTGTTAGACGTTACAATTCGTGGCAACGTTTGCGTTAATTTTGGCCAACCACTTGGAGCCTACGTTGGGGTGCGCGTTTCCGTGCGGCAAATCGATTAAATTTTCCATGAACGTCCTTTGAGTCTCCATTTTTTAATTATTTAGCAGCTACGAGACATTTCTCACGCGTTCGTAAGATTGTAAAAATAGGCAACAAAATTTTTATGTCGCTGTAATTGTGGATAAACGCATAAAAAATTAAAGGACACTTCGCAAAATATTTTTCTTTGCCGCATTAAACGTAATTAATGGGGAGCAGTATTTCACTATTTAGTTTCACTTCGAAGTAACAAAGTTCATCGATCATTCTAATGCAATTCTTTCCTCGCGTAATCTGCTCCAGTTCTATTCCATTATCTTACTCGACAGAATTCCTCCTGAGGAAAATACGGTGCGCGGTGCACCGTTTACATCAATGACGAATGATACACGCTTGTTTTTATTCTTGCCCTTTCCAGTTGAATGTTCATTAATCAAGTTACGCGAATGACCAAAGTGCGTTCTCATTTTCTTTCTTCGTTCTTAGCAATCTGGTGTATCGTACTCGAAATATGTTCGTAATGACAAAAATATTCTTCTCGCGTATTTCAAAATAACCGTTAATTCAATTCTTCCAATGCTTTTAATGCTCGATATCAGAATGAAACGTTTCTTCGAATTCGAATTGCGGAGAATTTATCGTGATAAAAAATCACGTATTAATAAAATATTTTGAAGCCGATATTAATCTTGTATTATACGGGAATATTAATAGTTGGGCACAGTGTTTAGTAATAGCAAACATACAGTACAATGGCGCGTCTAGATGGGAAGAGCGGGACAGAGGATATAATGGGTCCACTGGTGGCATACTGGAAGCAACGTCATCGAGGAAGCAGGAAAAGGGCTGGGGTGGCGAGCAAGGTGCGGTGTGCGAGGTGTGCGACCTGTCGCTCTCACAGAAGCGGGTAGGACGAAAGGCTCGAGCATGAAGAATACTGGAAAACGGAACGAACCGTGGATAACAGTGGATGAAGGAATTCTGGAGGGAAGTACAGAAACCGTTGAAATAAAAAAAATATACGGCTGCCGGCAAGTCTCAAACCCGGGCACATACACTTGCACTGCCAAACAGCCGCATACGTATAGGTGGCCGGGAATGCCGGGCAATTTTTCAATGGCTCCGGCCGAGCTTGAATTCTCGTTAATTTTTACTTTCTCTCGCCATCCGCCACGGGGATCCGCCATTGTCCGCGCGGCTTCGCTCAGACCCCCTACAACGATAACAGAGAAAATGCAGCGAACCGCGGCAGAGTATACCTACCTACCTACCCTAACAACCCAACGGCGCGAGGCTGTCGATAGCAACACTCTCCAATAAAGCGGATCCCTCCGCCCTGGACGCCGACCGTGCTCGGGGCTGTCCCTTACCGCTCTCTGCCGTTCCTGCTCGTTCTACGCTTCTCTCTCTCTCTCTCTCTACCTACCTGCCTCTCTTCCGCTCTCCTCCTCTCTCTGTCTGTCTGTCTGTCTCTCTCTCTCTCTCTCTCCCTCTCTCTCTCTATAGTTAGGATGTGGTGGCTGCTCTCAACAGTAACGCAATTTTGCTACTCGCCGTAGAAACGGATGACAAGGAATGGACGTGTCCCACCAACGAATGAGAGACAGAGTTTTACCACGATATTCCAGTTCGAAAGTCGGCGTTTTGTCCACGGGGAAATAAAAGGGGGATCTGTTTGATATCGTGCGATCTTCCGCGTGCTATTCGATTAGCGATGATACGCGGATGTTTTTCCAGATGTCTCCGAGATTTTCGGCCTGATTTATTTTCCCAACCGGACGCTTCGTGCATTTTCATCGTTTCGCCTGGACTGATTCGACTTGTTCCTTGTCCCGGGGTTTGATTTATCGCTGAGATAAAGTACCGTTTATCGGTTATCTTCATTGCACCGAGTCCGAGTATTCGAACGATAAAGATTTCCACCAAAAAATATCCTCACTGTCCGTTTTATTTCGATTTCTGAAGCGTCCGTTATTTGTTCTCCGTATGCTTTTCATTTTGTTCGATACCAATCGATTTGATGAAATTGTGTTATCGTCTACCATATGTACATTTTATTACGAGGAAAAAAGGGAACAAAAAGGAAAATATTCCTCTCGAAATTTCGTTCGACTGTAACGTATACTGTTTGCACGTGCAGTAGCTACATTCGATCCTATACCTAGTATAACGATATCCTCGCCGTCCGTTTTGTTTATCTTCGTTTGAAAGACGAGATAAGACATTTTTTTTTTCTTTTTCATTTGTCGCATTTTCAGTCATCACCGTGTAGGATTCGAATCTTATAAGGCAACGGATGAGAGTAAACGAGTAATAGGAGCAAAAATAGTTGCACGTACGATTTTGCTGTAAATCGTTTAAACACTAGTTTCCAATTTTATCCATACCGACTATACGTAAATTTTCCGACGCACGATTCAAAGTAGGGTACCTTGGTACGTAAGAGACCGTGGAAAACGGTCAGTGTTATCGAATTCCATGCGTGCCGTACGCAGAGGCATTGATTGCTGGTGCTGACCGCACAATCATTTCGTCCTCTCCGACCCTCTCTTCGCCGTACTGTTCCATGGTTCTCGTGCCGTGACAGCGATCGACAAATCCCCGTGTCGGAGCCAGACCTCACAGCAGGTTTTGTTGCTCCCGTCTGTTTCCGTCAATATCGTTTTTTCCTTCCTTCTTTCTTTCCTTTTCTGTTACAGTGTGTGACTCTTGAACCTCTATTTGCGTGCACTGAATTATAAGAACGTCAAATGGTTGGAAAATAAAAGTTTTAAAATAACCTAGCGTAACTCGTACAATCGTTCTTAATAAATTTTCTAAAATCCTCTTCTCCGATTGGCAGATACGATGCGATTTTCGAAAATCACTCGCGTGTATTTTACGTTTCACCGTCTAGAATTAAATGTGAAACTTTTTGATTTATATCAGTGTGCGGTACATGCGAAAATTCTATCTTCAATCTGTACAACTCACGCGAAACTCATTTGGAGTAAGGTCAGATCACGTTTAACCGGATACGCGAATGCACGTATGCGAAAGATAGAAGAAAAAATTAAATATGCAGAATGTTAGGTAATTAAGTGCACCTGCTGCTAAACGTTTAAAGTAAAAGAGTGAGGGGAGGGGAGCAAATGGGGTAGACGAAAAGCTATGTCATTCAGTTCCTTGAGTTCGTGCGAATCCCTGACAAAATATATATGCAGTCCGACATAGATGGAATTACGTTGATTTGTACGATTAAACGACAAATACCCAGATGATCGAACGGATACGTATTTTCAATCGATATACGTATATTTTATATATAACGTAGATACATATGTAACATGTACGTACATGTATCAAACACGAAATCATTTCTAATCTTGAAAAAGCATATAGATAGATACGTGGTATTTGGTTACGGATTTATGGAAAAATTTGTAGGCATTTACCATTTCATCTGTCATCGACCACGATGGCCGGGCAACACTCACAAAAGCCGAATATAACGCAGAAATGTTAACCAATATTCCGGCTTTCGGCACCGGTAGAATTTAAGCCCCGGCGGTTCGCGTATGGAAATTTATGAGACTATTTCGCATGTAAGCACTAACCAGGTGTGGCTACACATAAATTTCGCATCCTCGCGCGTATATTTCAGACCCTCCACCCTCTTGCTCCTCCGTTTTACTTGGTAGGTGTGGGCCAACTTACCAGAAGTTACCTGCCTGGTATCTCACTTCTCTCCTTCCCGCCTTCAAACATCTACCCCCGTCTCTGTCTCTTTCTCTCTTACACTTTTGCTTTCTGCAGGCTTCCATCGCGCATCCTCCTCTCCCTCCTTTTCTTGTACCAGTCTTGTTCGTCTTATCCGCGTATACACGCTATAGTTAACCCTCTCTCTTATTCTTCGCCCGAGATCGTATCCCTAAATCACCCCCGACTACTCCGGAACACCGAGGCGCCTTTCTAATTGCTCCACGCTACGTTTAAATTACTTAACCCCCCTCCTCAAATTAGTTTCAGATAGGCGAAAAGAATGACGCGTTCGTCGGCGGGCTCGAAGAACGCGGAAGAATCTCGCCGGGAATGCTAATTTAAGCCGGATCCCATTTTACGACCAGCGAATCGTATCCTTTTGTAACGATTGTCGGTCTGATCTCTACGGATAGACTTGAAATATTCCTCGTACCGTCGATTCTTTCATTGCTTTTTAATTTACCAATAGGAAATGATATTTGATTCCGTCGATCGTATTTGTACATACATTTGTTCGGTAGCGGTAAAAACCTTTTCCAACGTATCCTATTCTAGATCTAAACTAACGATGGATACGTACGCGTATATATTTGTTACCTAGAATTTTAATAAAACGCGATTGTACGAGTGACATAAGATGTAAAAAAATCAATGTTATCGCGTTTGATAACATATTAGATAGGTATACAATACGGTGGATAAGCTTCCCTGAAAATGATCGTGAGCTACCATTGGTGTGGTATTTGTGGAACTTTTCATCGGGATTTACTTTATATCCGCTAAACGGAGAAGCGACAAAGGAACAATTATTGAACTGCGAATTAACGTTAGGCATATCGAGCAATCTCACGTGAAATCAGCCGGAGGCGTCTCGAGACGTCCTCATCTCGGGCAGAACCGAGCAGAGGGATGAAACGCACGGCTGCGACCAATCACGTTCGCAATTAAAGGCAAAGCTGTAGCCGCGAGGGAAACTCGCAGGAGGAAGGGACGGAAACGTATCTCGTACATGTTCCCCCTTGGCGCAACAACGACACACTCTCTAGGCGTCCTTTTAAATACGTGACCTGTAAATAATTGCATGAAGGGACAAAGCACGTGCACAACTGGACCTCGAGTGTACCGAGAGTGTACCGTGATACTATGTTGGCTGATCATGCACGCACACACATCAATGTACATACGTATGCTCTGTTTTTCTTTGCACTTTTCTACCTTCCTCTCCTTTGTATCTATCTATTTCTCTTTCTATCTCATATGCCACCTATGCTTGTACCGGTGACACTGATTCTCCTTACTTTCTACTTAGCATGATTAGATCTACTCACCCCTGAGAAAATGTCAATTCGCGAGAGTTCTTGATCGTACTCGGTACAACCGTAGATTGGAAAGAAGGCGTCTATGTGTCGTAAACGTAACTGTTCGTGTATGTTTTGTACCGGCAAAAGGGATATTATATAGAGTATAGACGAAAGAGACGAAGCGGAAGAAGAGGATAACGCGACGCGACGATCACTGTACGTTCGGAGTAAACAATTTTCCGAATGTAGTCTTTATGGGAGTGGTCACTTTTATTCGACGAGGACAAACAAAAAAGCTTTTCTTCCCTTTAACGTTGATTCGACCGAGATATTATCAACCAGGCGATTTACCAGCGTATCGATAATGGAGAAGCCAAAGAACGTATACGTTCGTCCCACGGGCGATAGTAGCGCAGACGTACACGCTCGTTCGCTCGTTTATTCGTGCGCAATCGATGTTTTGTAATGGAACGCCTCGGTCTGCCGGATTTACTGCTATTATTTTTTAATTACATTTCGTCGATCGCATTTGTAACTGTCCTCCCTCAAAATCTGGTTATACTTTTGTAAGGGAAATCTCATTCCAGCGGTGTGCCGTGGAACACGGTTTTAATTTTCATAAAATTCAATACTCTCGTGTTTTCTACCAACACAACTCCTGTTAATACCGTGTATGATACGCGCGCCTGTATTCGCTTCTGGCTTGAACCGCGGAGAAGGGGAAGAAGTGCGCGGATGGAGAACCGCAGCCTGGTTGTACACCCATTCTCTACAATCCCGGAAATCAAAATCGACCATTTCTGGCGGTCAATTATAATGTGTGAACGCCGTTAATGTGAAATTTATCGATAATGATCGATAATTTGTACAATTTGAGTGATCACCAGCTATCGATAATATCAATTGTACGTCGTTGATTGATGCGCATTGTAAGTCTATGATGTTCGTGATCGCAAGAACGAGGTTGTGTAAATGGGTTTAACGGCTTAACATACTGATGCCTGTATGCTTGAAAGATGTTAATTTAAAGAATCGATGCGTATACGAGCGTATCGGAGCAATGGAAACTAGAATTACCATAAGCGCGATAAAATACGATCGAAATAACTCCAACGGAATGCATCTCCTCTTTGGCAAATTTTGTCTTACGAAAAAAGGCGAAAGAAGTTTAATGTTTGATAAAATATAAAGATGAAGATATTCCAGATATTCGTTCTTCGAACGATGCCCATAGCGAAACGTATTTTTGTCTCTCGGGGAAAGCTAAAGATTTGGCACGTTATTCGGTTAAAGTGCGTTAGACGCAATTGCGTTATCGTTTTCCTGAAAAGACTTCTCGGACGGAGATTTTCGTTCCGGTCGCTCGGTAGAAGAGAAGAATAAGCAGTGAGGAAAACAGAGAGAAAGAGAGAGAGCGAGGGTGGGGGACGAAAGAGCAGGGAATAGAAAAGAGATACAGGTCTCGTTTCGACATAGGTTTCGTTCCGCCGCGAAACGTTTTTGTGAATTCGAATTGAAGTTTCACCAAGCGACTACGCCCTTACTTTTCTTGGCCATAATCGTACCACATCGAATACACGTTGCTCTATTCTTTTTACCTTCCGCCCCTCTTCTTCTTTCCGCTGCAACCACAGTGCGGGGAAAACCAATTCGTGGCAGACATCCCGCAGAGAGACAACGTCTTCTCGTGTATCCACGCAGCCCGTCAAAATGCGAAGTCGTCGTCGGTTACGCAGACAGAAGCGCGATGTAACGAGGCGCTACGCGGCGCGGTTTCCACGACATTTCGTCGCGAGCTGTGTATTCGGTATGGAATTTATTTTATTTATCACAGTTGCCTCTCCGTGGGCTCCGCGACGTGCCATCTTCTTCCGATACGCGTACAGTAGTTGCTGGAAATAAAGAAAGGGAAAGGAGATCCACCGCGAACGAAAAAGAGAAGAACGGTCTCTCCCGTGAGACCCGAGGCGTCTCATTAGGCGCGATTCAGTGTACCACACTCCGCCAGATCCCTACCTTCCAGATTGTTCCATTTTCCTTCATACATATTTAAATTATTGAAATTGCAGCATTACCATATTCTATTGATTTATCGATGCCTCTTCTCAGACCTTTCTTTCTTTCTCGCTTCCTTTCTTCCCTTTCCTCTCTTTCTCTCGCTCCATTTCATTCCTCTCGCTAGTTTTTCTCTGTTCGTTTTTTCTTTTTTGTTTCTGACTCCACGTTTCGTCCAGTTTCAGAATACCGTTACCATTACGTTTAGTTGGTAAACAGTTCCTTAAAATGAAATACACCGAGTTTAAACCATTTATTTTTTTGAATATTATATCGTCGCTCCTCTTCGGATATATTATAGGTTATGGTCACTTTGATTAAACACATCGTATTGCAGTGACTGACAATAGAGCTGATAATAAAATAAACGTTTTATCCTTCGATTATGATCATCGACGATTTCGATTCCTGGTACTTTACTATGGCGCATTTCTTCGTCGTAATTTAGTCTTCTACGAAAATGAAGACGTTTTAATGTTCAAACTCCACTTGAAATCTCTGCGTCTCTTTAAATTTCGTACGACGACGTGAAAATCTCCGTGCTTACAGCATTGTAACCATTATATTACTCTGTCGCCTTTAAACCATGCCGAAGGTGGTTCGGTAGATTGCTAGAGTAATAAAAAGGAAAGGTTATTAAAAGAAGACAACGATATTACCGTGTCATCATGCAACCGGAGATTCTAGAGCTTTAACGACGTTAGACCGTTTCCGTTCTAATGATCAGGGTAACCAGAAATTCTCATAGAACACTCTTGGGCGGTAGTTTACAACTTTACAACCTATAAAGCCGTGCCCGTGGAGGTGTTTGGGTCAATCCGCCCCCTGTCGACGGTTTGAAAACCCTCTTGTTCGTGCACTCCCACCCATTTCCCTTGATTCGATCTGAGTCTGGCTCGGCCCTCCCGTGTTGCACCCTTCAAACAGAAGCAAACTAGCAGCACCGATCGACGACAGATCGAACAGACGGCCAAACAGCTTTACGCCAATTTTATGGACTCCGATATTGCATTTAGAATCGCGATAGCGCACGTTACCGGCCACCTAGTAACGATCGACAATGCGAATGTTATAACCCTGTTGAGAAAATATTGAACCATGACGTTCAGGGCCACGTACGTAAGACAACCTTTGAAAGTGGTTAAAGGGACCACGAACAAATAAACCGTTTATAGGTCTTGAGGGTTTGAATTTATGGTTAAGGAGTGGCGCGTAACATATCGCGGTATGTACGGAGTGCAGGCTAAAAGGAATAGGGCTTTCGAAGCTTATACTCTATTATACCAGAGTTGGTTCCGTCTATTCGAAAGTACTATGTACGGAGAAAATTACGATAACCACATATTCTCTAAATGTTTCCGACATTAAAGTAGCTTCAGATACATTCGAACACATTACTACGCGTACTTTTAAAGCTTTAGGAAGTCAATAAAAAAAAAATCTCCTAGTTAAACGTAGGTGCTATGCATAAATTGCTTCATTCGTTATTTACCTTTCTTAATTAGATACATTCCCATACTGAATTCATTTAACGCGATTGCAGATGGAAAAGCGTTTTTGTAAACAAGCAGAAATTGCTTCGATGTAAGGTAATTTCGCAATCGTTAAAGTAGCTGAACGCTTGTTTTCCTCCGTTGAAGGAAGCTCCCTTTTAGTCAGAAACGCATTCACGTGCTCCACGCGAGTTTTAACTGCTTTTCCAGACGTGCCCCAGGTGCCCTCTACTCGAAAGTCATTCGGCAATATAGACTTTACTAGCAATAAAGCCAATGACGGAACTCGTGTCCAGTCGAATGCGTAAATCGTGCATTTACCCGAGCCCCAGTGCTTTGGCCCATGGTACGACCCTCCGCAGCCGATCGGTCTGACATCCGTCACGATTTCGCCGCACGAACGTTCGAAATTAACGGGTTCAAAGGCACCCAAACAGTAGCAATTCTACCGAAATTGTGCGCGCCTGCGTAACAATCTGTCTCGCCTACTGTTACGTTACCACAAGCTTCTGAATTGACAGCAAACTGTTGAAAATTTGCTAGTGAGTAAACAAAACTTTCGTCTTAACATATCAGCGATGAGAGCAATCGAGAAATTTCAATTAGTTCCACTTGTTGAATGTTGACCAGTAACTAGTGTAAATAAAGTGCTTTAACATAGAAATGTTTTACGACAAAAATGTTTACGCCCTTCGCGCGTTTCAACGTTTACTGCTAAAAGAATTCAAAGTATTTACTCGATATACATGTTTTTACGATATAATTTTGAAATGAAATCCATTTTACGTACCCATAGATCTATTTCTTTAATAATAATGCCTCGGAGATGTAATTTGCCATTTATATTTAAAAATGCCTTCGAGCACCGGCAAAGATTCATGTCATTTACGTTAGTTCTCAACTTATGCCATTGAATTTCAAACTCTAGCAGGCACAACCGTTTACATGTGTATTACCTTCTTTTATACACGCGTTACCTCCTTGTGCCAGACGCAGGTGTGGCTTACGAGGCTCACTTTTACCCGACATAATGTCCAAGTTTCGGCTTATGGGAGACCACGGTCTCGAACGGAACGCGCTGATTTCGTTCCTTGTAAACAGGCAACACTGCGCGGAAAGAGACGAATCTCGCGAAACGATATTGCAAATGATACGCGCATCGAACGATTTTCGTGCCCGATCAATCTCATCGAGGAATTTGCATGCCCTGTTCGTTGTCACGAACGCACTGGTAAGTAACGAAACAAAATTTTGTACGAAATATTCTCGGAAGTCGGAAACGGGGACGCCCGATGGTCAGCCGGTTTTATACGAACCGTCGAGTTTTCTCGAAATTGATTTTTCCTGGCAGCTACGGTTGCTCCACGTGTTCTCTCGCCTCTCGGCAAAGTTAGTTTTATGTCATGGCCCCGCGCTGAATTTCCAGAAAGGGTTGTAAATCGAATAATGAAAACGTCAGAACCTCTCTGTGTTGGTACACCGCAATCATTTGTAGCTACGTTTTAGCCGTGAAATCGCAGTTTGAAAGCTGCGCCGTGTCGCGGCAAGAAAAATATACGAAAATAGTTTTCGTAATTTGCTCATTCAGACTTTCTCGCCCATTTCGTATGTAGCCGTCATTGCGCGTCGCACACGGCGTGCTAACCGTGTTGAAAAAATTAAAAGAAATCATTCTTAGAGTCCAAAAATCTCATAGCGTTTCACGCAATCTATGTGAACGTATCTTTTAACGCCATAACGGAGAGCTTATAGGAACGAACGACGGAATTCAAATTCGACGGTTGGATTGCTTTTTATTCCTTCTGTCAGATGCACGGTAGTTCAACGGATCGGTAATTCAAAGCGGACGGATATATAACCGCTATCAGAAATCGCGAAGTCGACCAATGTTTTTCCAGTTGGGGATTCGAAAAGCGGTGTAGGTCGAGGAAGAAATGGGGTGAAAAAAAGGCGGAGAACGGTCGGCGCTGCCGGCCAGTACGATATTTAGGGTGCAGCGATAATTCATAGTGTCTACCGTTTGGTGTACACACGAGTCACGCGACCTTTGCACGGTCTTGTTGGCGCAGATGCGCGAAAGGATATAGGAGGCTGGGCGTACACAGCATACACGGAGTTGTGTGCACTGAAGGAACGAGAGCACGAGGGCTCCACTGAAACGAGATAGAATTGTTCATCCATAAATTCGTGCTGTTTGGCGGAAACATTTTCCGTTGTTCTTTCTCGCGCCACCCCTCTGATTCTCTCTCTGTCCCCGAGTCGTTCTTCTTTTTTTTTTTTTTTTTTTTCACCAATGGAAAGCAGAGCTTCGGTGAAATACGAGCGCGATGTCGGTCCCGCAAGCAGCTTGTCTCGCAATCGCTGTTTTGTTAATTGAATTCCCTGTCTCGAACGGTTTCGCATTGATGCGTAACGCGGACGAAATTCGGAAAAAATGCACGCGAAGGACAAGATCGCGGTGTGCCTATATCACGATTCTGGCTACGATCGTTCGACGTGAAAATTTTCAGCTTCTGATCGTTGCAGTGCTAAATTACGCAAAACGATTCAAACCGAAAAGAAGGCGATGTACGTATTTCGTTACTCGATATTGATTCCATGCGTTTTACTTTACTCGTAGCGTAAAGTAACAACGTATACGAATAAAATATTTCGATATCGTACCGTACTTGCTACGCGCTGTGTTACTTCAATCTATTACGCATTTTTAAGATTTCATCGTGAATCCCGAGATTGTTCGGTAATACCTTTACACATGTAATAGTATTCTAATAGGGTGTTATATCGAGCAACTGGAGGTACGTATTTTCGAAGCTGCTGTCCGCGGAAGATTACGCGAAGCTTAGGGCAATAATGACGTCCGCCTACGCACGGTCGAGTCCGGATCAGAACTAGGAATCCCATAGGGAGATAGGCGAAGCGGAAGTCGGTTTTCCTGCAGAAAGGTTCGGATGGTTTCCCCGTAGGGAGTGCTCATCGAAGCTGACCGTTATCCAGATCGTCGGCTATCGGAATAGCAATAATAATCAATTGTCCATGTAAAGGCCTCGACAAGTTACATGATCGGGAAATAACCGAAATCAATTCACCGGACGTGTCCAGTGGCGAGCGCGCGGTCAACTGCATCTCGAAATATCGGACACGAGACGGCGAAGGAAAATGGAGAAACGGTGGCGAGAGAGCGTAAAGGAAAGTGCGAGATAGGTGGACAGCGTAGGCGGGTTAGAGAACGGCAAGAAGGGTGAGAAGGGACATCGGTGCAGTGTGCCTCGTAAAATGCATCTGCCCTCCCGTCTACCATTGGCAACGGCTTTTATTGTGTTGCGTTGCGACACTTCTGCCTCCGCGACCCGTCCGGCTTCCTCCTCTTTCCCTTGTGCTTCGTCACGGTTTGCCCTCGCCCATCGGATCCACGAAAAAACAACGACGCCAACTGATTTATAGCCCTCGTACACTCGTTAAACTGATTCGATAGATTTTACTGCGCTTACGTCGATTTCTTTCCCTCGTTCATCCCGTGACCCCGTCATTCGCTCGTTTCGACTCTTTCTCGTCGTTGGCTGACCGTGTCCTCCTCTCTGTCTTCGCTGGTCTGTCGCTTTTAATCTCGCATCCTTTTCTCTTTTTTCGCTTCGGTCCACCCGAGGTTTACAGGCAGGATTACATCGTTCAGCCGGGCTTACACGTGCCGTCGGCATTCCGAGTAAAGGCATTATTGCACGTTGCGATCTGTGCTGCGGTCCTTCCCATTTCGACTTAAGCCTCCCCCGACATTCCTCCTCTCTCTATTCCACCCGTCGCGTATTCCTCCACATTTTTCCTTTTTTTTCCTCCCCCCTCTCGATTTCCTTGTGGAAAATAGCGCTCTTTACCAAGGAGTCGACCATTTGTCGATTTTCTAATCGTATTAACGCAATTACATCGAAAAGATATATCTGGACAAAGATCTTTTTTCATCGATTCGTCCGAGGCTTGTAATATCGACAAACTCGTTTTTGACGCTATTTAATCGCGTAGGTCTTGGGTAATATTTCCAGCGAATTAGCCATTAGTTAGGAAATAACGATGTAAAAATTCATCGTAGAGCAAAGTTAGTGGTATTGTTTGGAGCCGCGAATTCGATAAACTGACCATCAAGATTTATTATGTGTCTCAAATTGAGTGCCTCTAATGGAAAATGCAAAATGGTTTCTCGCACGCCGTCAAAGGTTAACAGCTTTAATTTTGTGGATAAATGCTGCTAAATAAGTGACATTTCGCTTTTGCTTACAGCATCGGAAAACGCCATTATAACGGCAGAACGTAATTTCATCGCTGTCATCGTTTTTTAACATTTATTATACATCGAAATTAAACGATAGGTATAGAAGGCAATGGGACAATAGCGAGACATTCGGATTTAAGGAAATAATTCTGATCGAACGTAGAATCGCAAAAGTGAGACGTCGCCTATTCGACTGCGTTTATTTGCAAAGTGTTAATAATGGACTGCTTGTACTGGATGCAATTGGCGACGCTCGAATGACTCGGCCCAGTTGGGAAACCCTCACGGTACTTAACTTCGGAACTTACGTAGAGAGGTATCTGAAAAGTTTCTGAACAATTAGGATTAGTTGCGTTGTATCCAGACCAACCTATAGATTTTGGGTGAATGTAACGATAAAGCAGCGAGGAAGAAGGGTAAAGGAGAGTTTTGGAATGGGCCACGAGGGCGGACAGGGGGGAAAACTCGGGTTATAGGAGCTTGCGGCAAGCACCACCAGCGGCGATACACATTAGATACCAAGTTCTTACAACTACCCCTCGAACTGGGGAGCGTGAGTATGCCAATATAAATTACGGCTGCACGATAATGCCTGCTGGCTACCAAAGTAGAAGAGAACCTTCAAGTACGTCGTTTGCAGATTTTCTTTTTGTTCCCGTCTAGTGTTTGCATTCACCACCACGTACCCTATAATTCACGTTTCTTTGTCTGCGAAACTGCCTCTGACAGTTTGTTTACATCGTATCAGATTTTGTTCGCTTCTGCGAAATTTTAGAACCGGACGCATGCCAATTTTTAGGAAATAATAACCGATAGTCGCGATATATAGCCTGAATGTTGCAATTATGATTACGTTTATGAGCGAATTCGACGTTCGGAAGAGACGGTCGTGTATTCCGCAGCTTTATCGCAAAGATGCCTAAATTCTCTTTAAATATTCACCATTAATTTGGACTACTATTTCGGTCACCCGATAGTGCCTAAGTACTAGATATTCGAGAGTAAGGAATTAACGGCGCAGTCTGAACCCGACAACGTTAAGATATCGATCGATGAGAACATTTGTACAACGAATGTCAGGAGACCGATAGATATATTATCGTGAAAGGGTGTGCATATCTAGAGCAAACCATATGAAAGGTAAAATCGTTCTGTTCGTGTAATCGAATTTGGAAGCGCAAGACTACTCGTATTACCGTTAAGGATTTATTGGGTCTCCGTCTATATTCGAAGCTGTCACAGACAGTACGAACCCAGCAGCCAGCAACTCTTGTCGTGCGAATTCGGTGAGGCGTACAAGAATGTATTGATCTGCTCTGACATACCATTCGGGCACGAGATCTGTAAGTACGGCACTGTCGGCATTTTACATCTTCCGAAGTATGTCGAAGCCTTCTTACGTGAATGATCCCTCCTCGATTCATTCAAAACACGGTTGCGACAATGTTTGTGTTTTAGAAATTCTCGATAACCAACATATTCGTTATTGAACTTTGTAAAACATAAACATTGAACTGGCAACTAGACATTTCGCGACTAACATCGATCCACGAATCATGATATTCTTTGATCCACTTGTTCAACAAAATCCATATAAAAGGAGACAGACAATCCATATTATTTAGTAAGAAAATTTAGATGTACTGCAACTTTTCTATATAATTAAATATATTCTATGGTAAATTACTCGTTTTGCTTTAACGTTCTATCCGTCTTAATTTCGTCGCGAAGGGGAAACAAACTGAGAGATAAAAGTTATAATATACATCATCGGTTAAGATATCGTGTATGCAAAGCGAAATATAGTAGAAACATTTTCTAAGCATTGCGTTAAAATTCGCTTTGTTTGTAGTGAAATATGTGTACGTTGGTAGCAGCAATTTGATGACGAAAAGCCAGGTGAAAATGAAACTTTAAACAAAGGATAGAACGTTTGTCTCGGAACTTTGGCGAAGTCTAATGGCAAGAAGAAGAGCGCTTCGCGACACCTACGTTTATGGGTAGAAACGAAGGAAATATTCTCTTGTGTGTTCGTCGATATATTAAAGAAAGATTTAGCCAACACCCATTTAGAATGGCCATTCGTTTGTCAATATATCCGTTAATAGATATAATTATACGTATATAATTTTAAGTAAACCGAGAATTATGGAATCTAATCCAAAAGATCGTCTAAAAATGCATTTTACTTGAGTATGATCGATAAAGATAAATGTTTTGTATAATTCGCAAGTTTTCCGATTTCGTATAAAATGAAAGAGATATCGCCGTTTAATAAGTTTCTCCATACTGTTGGATTTCTTAGAAATATCCATACTTTAACATCTCTCTGTCTACTCCGATATTCACGATGGGGCTTCGAAGACGGCTCTTTTCTTCGTTCATTTCGATTTGTCTCCTATTCCATGATGTTAGGGCGTCGATTGGCGACGGTGTTGAATAAAGAACAGCGCCTTCGATAGCAAGCAATTTAAATTTCTCCTGGACGAAAAAAGTTTATTATTCAGACGAAAGTTGACAGCTACAGCATATTTCAATTTCTGGATGGGTCGAGGATCATCGACCCTGCGAAGCATATCCTTCGTATCGTTATTACTTTTTTTGTCGTAATCTGAAATTAATGGATGTAAGCAAAATACATTAAAGCTTTCAAATTTTATTAATCCAATTCTCCGAGAATCGTTCCGTGATGGGTAACGTACATGTAGCGAGATACGCGAAATTGCTGAAATTAAAGCTGAGTAATTTGAGAGACGATGACTGTCTTATTATTCCTAAATCTAAAATTTCGTTAACTTCTTTGACGAATGACTCCGATAATATTACGGAAGGAAAGGTTGGAAATTAATTGTAAATTGCATCGAGGGTTACTACTTTTTCTTTATCTTTCCATTTCACTAACGACAGCTTCTTATCTCGAAGGACCTTAATTAGAATAATATAAGCTTTCATTTCGTTTACCTTCAGGGCGATCAACAACAAGACCATTTATTATTACTTTTCGTCTTTGCTGCATATTAATGAAGCACGATTGATCTTCAGTTTTCTTTTCTACCGCAATTAAACTGATTTTCATAATCCCTCTCTAAACTTACTTTTATAATGTATCCAACTTTTCAATTTATGTGCACTGATTTTAAATGATACGGATCCAATAAACGGGATTTTAACCAATTCTTAAAATTTGCTTTTTCCATATCGAACCATCTAGCGAATAATTATTAAATATACCGTCTATTCTTCGCTTTTTTATTTAAGATCATCTCCGCCGCGGCTGTATTAGAAATTCCACGTTGCGTTGTATAATTTTTTGCAACAATACTCTGAAAATCATTTCCTAGCATATTTCCTGGCAATTTTACGCCACATATACTTACGCGTATAATATTATTGGAATATATATTCTGAAAATTCGGCTTTGTTAAATCCAGCAACTTTAAACCTGAACAGCTTTTAGTGTTTGAATACGTTACCGTATCGATATGTTGAAATAAAGCGATGAGTTCATGTCCTACATTTCGGAGGAATTTTTACCGCTATCAAACAAAATTGTACCGAAATTCTGTTGCTTGTTGAAACCATACCGTCGAGCAAATAGTACAATCGTTTCTGTATTCCGTGTAAATTTGACATTACAACAAAAGGTTTGTAACTCTATTCCGTAATGCGAAATATGTATTAACTATGTCTAGGTACATTTTTCTCGCAAAATTACAGTAAGAAGAGTAACTCGCTAATAAAGAGAAATCCGTATCGAATATTACGATTATTGTAGAGTTTAAAACTAAAACAATGTAAAAGAACAATTACCAATGCTCGTATAAAAAAGAGAGGAATTCTAGGTGTCGTCTAATTCTTAAATTCTGGCTGCGATGCAACGAATGAATGTCGGTTGATTCTTAGATGACACGAGGGTTTGAATAAAAAGACGAGAGATAGAGAGGACGAGATCTGAGTAGAAAAATGAAAAAAAAAAGGACCCGATAGAAGGTAAAGGAGAAAACCGAGAGTTCCACAGCGGAACATGAAGGGGGTGAAGAAGGGACGTGTCGCGAGTGACAGGTCATTTTCCGGAGCAGAGCACCATCTCGTCGCGTGTGACCTCCCCTCGATCGGATTCAACCCCTTCGTGTTCGCTCTAAGGATCACGGGACTATCCTAACTCTTCCCCTTCGAACAACCAATCCTCGATATCTCGTTTGCCAAATTCGAGCCCGCAATAACGCGCCTATACCAATGTCTAATTTGATCTCCGCTTGGGAAGCACTCCTACCCTCTTTACCCGTGTACGTATATCACTGTGTTAGGCCCATCTGCAAACGTATTTTGTTATCAACCAGGGAAAATGAGCTATTTCGCGCGTACATTGATTTTACATAATTTCAATTTATTTTACTTCAACAAGGTGTTTCAACGTGTTGGCGCATTGAAAACTCTTCGCTGAATTTTGCTAAACACAGCCAGCACGGTTTATAATACAATTTATTCTTTAAATGAGGGAATCGTTGCATCGCCTAGGGTTTCCCATATGCACTTTCCAGAGAACTTAATACACAGTGAGAAACTTCGGAATACTTGGAGAATTTTGAAAATACAATTACTTTACGTAACAACGTGTACGAGAGAATACCCGAAGGACTTTCGCATTGATTGCGGAAATTCTCATTTGTTGTGAGCAAATGAAATTCTACCTAATTAAATGGTAAAACTTTTAACTGATCTAATATCATCGTTTCTAGAAGAGTTCTATAACTTCTCCGAGAGCAAACTTGAATTTCAGTTTTAATTAACTCCCATTTCTCAAACGGACGTACAGTTTAATGCCAATAAATAAGGTCGTCGTATTCATAGTTTTCCACGTGCAACTGACAGAAACAAATTGTGATATATACCAGTAATGTTTTTCTTAACGGCTATTATGTGGAGTCCGCCTCGGAAGTAAAATGGATTCACGCTCCGTACTCATGGCGCGCTCTACGCCACGGGGCGGTGAATCTTCGTTTCGTTGGAAAAAGCCACAATGGGTGCGAGCAATCGCTTAAGTGCAGACCGTGGTTTGTCCACGCTATTTCAAGAGAAGGGACATGGTATTCGCGTCTCTTTACAAACAAATACGACGCTTTTGAATGTTATATCATTAACAAATTATATGCTGATAATTACGTGAACACGTATATACAAGTATGTTTAAAAATGGGAAACGAAAACGGCCATATAATAAGAAGAAAACAAACGGGTCAACGAGAGTGAGGAGAGGGGTGGGGGAGGGAGAGGGGGGACGGAAACCGCAGAAGATAAAAAGAAAGAAAAATAAGCTCTACGAATGCGCTGCATGAATAACATGCATTTATGCAGTGCCGACGCAATATGTAAGAAGTCTTCCTTTTCTTATCCATGAAGGACCAGGATAACGCGATGGAGCCTCCATATTTTAGGGGACACGACAAAGTGCTCGACCCACGTCCCACTTCCTCCTCACCTAGCCTATGCATTTATGCAATGACGGGATAATTTCGCGCCTACGCCCATGCGACATCACGCTCGATTTCCTCTTATTTTCTCGATTTTTCGGCAAAGCGAAAAATACGATGTCGAGAAATATCTTCCACTAGCCTTTCATGTCTGTGTACGATTTAATATTAATATCGGCTACTTTTGATTTCGAATTTCATTCGTTTAATTATAAGAGAGCACGTAAGTGGTCTCTTCAAATAAATTTGAAATCGACAAAGTACTTTCTTTGCATCGAGAAAATATTTTCATCTTATAAATCACTTGAGAGAAGGAGCGCGTAAAGATATTTATGAAGCGATCTAAGGTTGCAGTGAAATCTAGTTTCCTGTTGTATTTGGCACAGTACTCCAAACTGTTTAAGTTATACGTCGTTGCTCACGCAGTTTGCGATTATCCATCCAAGTTTGCGTAACAATTGAAAACGTTTACCTAATAATATCAAGCTGCAACAACGTATACGTGCACGACCTACTTAACGTATTGCTATTAAATTCACGAGAAATTGGCGATATCCAAGTCACTCCTAAAGTCAAGGGTTAAAATTTATTTATGGATATCTAGCTTTTATTTTCAATTTTAAACTCGTTTGGTATAAGTGACGGAAATAACTAGGAATTAAGTTAAAGATATGCTCGATTATCTCGAAACTCCGTTATACGCAGCAAAAGCGTTATACCTTGTTATTAATATCTTTCGATATGCGTTGCTTATTCTTAATTAACATCGCTTAGAAATGCATATTTGATCGGAAAGAATCGGTAAACGGATGTAGACGGTAATATATCTAAAATTAATGGGACATTATATCTCGATTGCAAATAAGTTGGCAAAGAGAAATAACGGAACAGTTTCTAGACAGGAGCGTTACCGTAGCGGAAACTTTGTCATCTTAGCTACTCAGACTTTGGCCTGTGGGTTGGGAAAGAGCAGGACCGTGTCGGCGGGGAATCACAGCGCAAATCAGAGTAATTCTACGTTTATCCGATTGGAAGGTGATTTTAAAACTTGCCACTTTCTACTACGAAGAAGTCGCTTCCCTCGTTACGTCTTGCGGAAAACATTTGGCCAACAAAGACAAAGGTCTCCCTCAACCAGTTACATAGCTTTAGTCCTCGTAGGATGACCGCCTTAAAATTATATAAAGGAGACTGCATATTTTTATACACGCCCTAAAATTTCGTTTTATCGATCAGCGTTGAAGTTTTTGGCGACAGGAGTTGTTATTGATAAGTTTGTAAAAAGAGAAAAGGAAAAATAATGGTGAAAAGTATGTGAATATTATAATATGATACGAGGATAATTAAATGAATGTAACTCGTTTATTTCTTGTGACATGAATTGTTAAACGGTACGGTGGCATATACCAGAATTGAAAAATATAATGATATTACGTCTGGTGTTATTAGTCAGGACACAAAAACCATTTCGGTCGTGTCGAAGTTGCGACGTTTCACCATACTGTTTGCTTTAGAACGTGCAAATGTTTTTCGTGTGCTAACGTTATTTGTCGAACCTTTGTCAGATTAATTACCTGTTCGTCGATAAATAATATTTACCTTTGTTTCATGAAAAAAACAATTCACTCGCGTTTAATTGCAACGTCACTCAACGAGGGAACCGTCGAGTAATATTTTCGTAAATACTTGACTCCGCGAAGCATAACGTTTCACGTAAAATACGCAGGTATCGTTACGTTAATTGGTAAAATTCTCCAAAACGAAATGGCTAATGAGCGCTGTAAGCCGATGTACCTTCGATCTTACTTCCGATTTAAAATCGTACTTCGGAACTAGGGATAGCTTTAAATTACGTCGCGTATCGATACTTCGGAGAATACATTTTTTTAAACGATGCACGCTAAAATCGGCTGCACTTTATTGGAAGTATTCACTTTGAACCATACCGCGGTAAGGCAATTAACGGACGAATGGTGGAGTACCGGTAAAATTTTGGCGGCTACGGGTTTGCATCGGAATTAAAAAAAGGAAATTGCAAGCCACGCTCTATTACTACGTTTAATCGACGCCACATCGGAAATATCTCTGTTCCATTTACATATGTACATTATTATACATACGTTTATTCCGTTAGGGGAATCGAGACAATATCGCGCCATATTCGTACCAGTTTCTTCTGTTTAAACACGGAGTCTGTACTCGTACTACGTACGTACGCACATGTCGAAACACGCCGATCGTTTAATTTCCTCCCTACTCTTCAAATCTATTAACATAGATCGTACTAGTCGTATAGGCCTACCTGTACAACTTGCCGAAGTATCGTCTAATCTTCTTATTTCCGCAACCGGTGCTCCTATGCTGTTTCAACGAATCATCCTCAAAAGTGTAAGTTAACGTCTACGCTGTGATTAAACTGGGAACGTACTATGTCACGAAACTTGAACAGAAGGCGTCTGGAAACCTTTGTTGGAAATTAACATGATGCTCGAGATCTTTAACCTTTCGGGAAAGAAATAGCTGTCATTGAGAGTCAAGACAGGAGAATCTTCTTAACGACAGCCTGTAATCCACGTCTCGAAGCTGGTCTCAATCAGTGCCACATACTCCATAATTCAATATATCGAACCCTCATCTCGATTGCCTAATCTCGTCCAGCTGGTCGGGTTCCCTGCCCTGTTTCGACTGTCCTTCAAATCGGTACACCGGCTCCTTCTTCCGAAGAAGCACCGGAGTGAAATTCTGGTAGGGTTTTGTCTTTCTATGATTCTGTTCTGATAGAAGCCAGCTTGAGCTCCAGTGGGCACTGAAGAGAAAATGGCTCTTCCGAGTTACCCTCCATCCGCTCTGCACCTCTTAGTCCGTAATTGAATAACGTGTCTCGAGGCACGATCGGGCTCCGGATACCGTAATATACTGGCCCAGAGCTTGTGCCTGCATCTCGCCGACTTCAATTTCTCTTCTTACTGTTTCTTTCTTCACTTTCTCCCGCCACTCGTTAGCTAGATACAAGATGAAAGATTACTCGACGAATGGGAGTAAGCTGTTTTGTAATACGGTTAAATCGTTCCCTCTTAGTCACTTTCCTTATTATAGCGCGTTCAAAATCTGCGATACTACGTCTAACGAGATAATTCTGATACTAAAAAAAAAGCTTATCGATTGACAAACAAAATTCCGTTCACTAGGGGAATTAAAGGTCAAGGCGACCCTTTTCTTCCCTATAAATAATCAACCATTATAGATGTTTTTTCGCTATGTCTCATACTGTATCTCGCTTCCTAATATATTCTTTCCTTCTCGCGATAAATGCTATCCTTGAATAGTCGACCATAATCGTAACAGTACGAACCAAGTCCGCTTGTAATTTGTATCAGGTAGATATTAAAAGCAAATACGACGCGTGCGATGCGAAGAATAATATCTATAGAATCGATATTACGGCAACCGTGTATGCTGTAGTCCTGTGCTATGTCCCCTCGACGTAAATAATATTGGCGTGTCTTTGCATCTTATAAGCTTGTACGTAGGCTGTGCGTGGCTTGTTTGCTTGCGAACAGTCGAGAAACAGACTTAATATATTGACCCTATTATGGTATTATTACGCGCGAATACCGATGCTCCGGCTCGGTGTGTGCGAATGCAGGAACGCGCGCGCTCACACGCCCACGTTAGCGCTTGTATTTGTGCGTTGCACGACCCTTCTACGAAGTCTGCATCATCCTAACAAGCATACGCAGGCTGTACCAACTGAATTGCCATCGGTGCATCATCGAGGTACCGACAGGTGATACGATAATACTTGACGCGTAGCACGAACAGCAAGGGCCTCGTCTCTTCTGCAAAATCGTGGAATTCGAATCCCGACGCGTATGTCACTTCCGATAGGGAGATACGCGCTAGATGTAACGCCAATAGGAACGCTGTTTTTGCCGGTAGCCGTATCTATGATGCGTTTTAAACGATCGTCGCCGAGACTACGAATGACAAGAGCCCGTGCGAGCCTTGTAAATTTATAATAAACTCCGGAAATATTAATTGACGTTGGAGTTTCAGCGTGATAAATTAATTCGTTGTTCCTCAAAGTGAGGAATTTCGAACGGGATAGAGGACTGGATGGATGGAAGCTGTGAAATTTTCATAACGAGAAAAACTATTCCCTGCCTGTTTTTAATTAAAAGTACAATTTTGCACGACGTGCCCCATTGTTTGTATTCCATTCCGTATCACGAATTTAATCATCCTTTTTTCAAATATTACGACGAACAATCGATACGAAAGTATTTATTTTTATATCGTAGGAATTTAATTGGACGAGTATAAAACTATACACCTAACTATACGTTATGATAATTAATTCGATTTAATTTATCGTCGATCTAAACGTTTGTATATTCACATTAGGGATGTTGTTCCCTATAATATCGTCGATATCGAGATTCCGTGGATAACTCGATATATCGACAACATTTTTAAGATAACTTTGATAAATTGAATATAATTAAACGTACAAAATCATTAAACAGCTTGTTTGGGTGTTGTTCCGAATATTAATTCTCTTTGTCCAGGTAATTATGTCGTAACGCAATAGTTATCAGCTATGATCGTTTCTCTTAATATATTCGTTGTTAAAGCATAACGTTTAGATCGTTCCATGTGGTTCGTATATAACTGATAATATGACAGGGCACGTACAACTGTTTGTTTTCGCACGAGCATGCACTTGCGTTCCTGCAACGCTACATATGTATATCTGAACTTTAACTCGCATCTATCTAGGCGTATATATTAGTGTCACGATAACCGATATCAAATTGCATACAACACGATAGAATCATATACACGTATATGGTGATAAAGTGATAATTAGCAGTGATAAAAGATTCGTTTCAACAGGTGATCATACGGAAATGAATCTAAAGGTTTGTTTACGCGGAAAGAATTATTACGTATAATCGACTTCGCTCAACTAGTAATTACACTCAATAAGATATGTTATTACATGCGATACTTTGTGAAGATAATGACACATTGATATCGCTATGGTCGACGGATTTTATAATACGTGAACATTAACGAAGTAATCGGAACAATCGATGAAACGTTATTCTGAACACCGTTTGAAATATTATTTATCGTTTGCAGAAGGGTGGCGGCACCTGGTTACTGTTATTTATGTAAATAACGCAAATTATTACTGCTCGTTAAGTGAAAATAGTTAATATCGACCTTGATCGTTGAAAGACACGACGTATTATTGATCATTAGTATATTCCCAATCGATAATATTATTTTTATATGATATACAGCTGCATTCGATATTTTATCACAACGATAACTTGAAGGTAATACATACATCAGCGAATACAGAGCTGTTTTAGTAAACTTCGAAAATTAAATCAATCTCGCAATTTATTCGAATTTATGTATTAAATGCGGAACTATCGGTATATTAAGGGAATTTATTAAAAACATTTTATGCCAAAAATTACATTATATTTTATAGAACGTACAAAGCCTTTCAAATTATCATACGGTTATCGTGATTTTATATTCTTGAAGGATGTGCGTCGCAAGATGTAGTTCGGGCTAGAATAAGAATATCCCGATCGAAGTTGCGGAATGTAATTACAAGGCAAAAAGAAAAACGAATAAAACAAACATAAAAGGAAAAGAAAGATATGAATCTTGCAGTTGCGAGTACGCTTTTGTTAAAGTTCAACATGGTAGATCGATATGGATGTAATCGAAGCGAGTCGAGCAAGTTTCGAAAGTATATCTTCAAATTGAATCCGCTGCACTTATTATATTCATATTCAAGCGGCTTTATTTCGGTGCGTAAGGAATTTCGTATTCTACTCTTTCGTGCTTGAATTCGGATGGTTTTCGTATACGTTTGAAATCGGTGTTGTAGCGCATCGATACACCGGTATTGTAAAACCGGTGTCAGTCTCGGTGAGCTCTTGCGTAGACGAGATCGTCGAAGCGCGACGGAATAGAAGGAAAAATGTGAAAAGACACGAACGAAAGAACGATCGGAGGAGCGAGTAGGAGCACGAAGATTCGAGGTGCGGAGAAACAATCTGGAATAGGAACGAACCGAAACGAGAGGAACGAATAAGGACGCCGGTGGTGATAGCGGCTGCTGGAGTCGGCAGTGGTGGCGGTGTGATGGTGGCGCGCGGCCAGGTATAGGAATCGGAAGCGAGAAGCGAGTAAAGAAAGGGCGACGGAAAGTGTAGTCTAGAAACTTTATCCACTTTGCATGCTGATGGTCACAGATTCGGGAAGACAAAATGGCGTATAGGAGCAAGAGAGCTAGCCGAAACGTGGATCGCGATTCACCGGGAATCGATTCCCTTTGTGCTTCGCCAACACCGCCACTTCCACCACTACTACCACCACCTTCGCCGCCACTGGTACAGCGAACGGCGGCACTGCCGTCTCTGCCTTCTCTCCAAACTTTGTAGCCAATTTACGAGCGACCAAGTCAGCGCCCTTCGATTTTACGCTAATCCGATGCCGATGTCGTACCCACCGTAGATGAGACGAACCTTCCTTTACGTTGGAAAGGGGCTGCCGGTTGGCTTAAAAGGATTTCATTTTCTGTACTGCCCACCATTCTTTGCCCGCCAGCTCTGTCTCAAGGTAACCTCTTTCTCTCCGTTTCGTTTCGTTTCGTTTCGTTTCGTTTCGTTTCGTATGGTATTCGCATTTCTTCCATGTCCGTACCTTCTCGGCTCGTTCTATTTAGTCTTCGTTCCATTCGACTTTTGTCCCGTTTTCGCCTTTTCTTATCCTTCCGCCTATTTTACCTTCACCATCTTTTCTTTCACTCTCAACCCACCACTTTCTCTTACATCTCTCTAGTAATTCAGCCTTGACGAGGAACCGCAGTCGTTCACGAAGGTAATGCGGTTTACCGGATAGAATAGTGGATACGTTTTATCCGGTGCGGCCGATCGAGTTACGGAATTAAGTTCAGTTGTACGGGAATAACAACCGAGCCGCTTTTTCTCTTCCCCTTGTATCTTTTCGTTTCGAGTCCTTTGGATTTTACGAGAAGTATGATTCGCAACAATTGTAATTGCCTAAAGAAAAACTTTTGTCTTCTTTGATCCGACGTTACTTCTTTTGCTATCTATTGCCAAAAGTAGTATAAGATTACCGAGAAACGGTCCTCGTGAGCGGCCCTAAGGGCTGCGAAGAAATCAGGTTTTGCGAGTTAGGGCAAACGTTGCACAGACTACATGATTTCTTAAATCGCGCGTCAACCGATGATAAAACGCAAGAATTGCGTCGTATCGCTGCCGATATTGTTCTTGTGGACACTAAATGGTAATTATATGGTTAGCCGTAAAAAAAAACGATCATAAGGCAGTGGTATACGTAGCTACAACGAAGGCAAAGGTTATATTTTCGCACCAGCTATGATTGTAGGCTCATGGAAATTCTTTGATTTGCGATCCGATAGCGGTTGTACGACCGGCTACGATCGATTACATTTATGACCATGGGCGAACCATAATATTTTACAACCTTTGCATCTGCGTGAAGATCTTCGTGCATCCGAACGGAACGCTCGCCAACAAATATTATAGATAGCCATGTTACTCGTGATATAAAAATGAACGGTCGATATGATCGATTTTAATGATTGGTATTATAGAGAATAAAATATATGAAATATAAAAGTAGAATCATACCCGATAATACTAAAAAGGTATGAATTCACGTGGACGTAAAGCGTATAGAAATAGATATATAGAATAAAATAATTATATTAATTTATGCGACTCTTTGTGCGAAATTTAACTGCGGTAGTATTCACTTAAGAATTGAAATTCGAGTCAATCGTATTACCAATAAAAGAAAGCGATACGTCTCTTCATCGCGTTGTCTTTTTCAGTAAGGAATAAAACGAAACGAAGGTAGGAGGAGCGAAGAATTGAAACAGGACAAAGAGGGGAATAGAGATAGGTCGACATGGAACGGACAGTCGTTAAGGAGACTGAAAGAGGTAAGAAGTCGAACGCTCGTAAAGCAGGTTGAACCGATCGTAAACGCTGGTGAAAGAGCGATGTCGTAGATCGCTATAGATAGAAGGATAAAAATCTCGGCGATATCGGTATTCGTCGAGCCGCGAGTTGGATGAGACTTGACGTCCATTCGATTTCAGAAAATGCCTCGTATATATACGATTGGGAAAAATTGAAATTCCTGGAAAGTAAAAATGCGAGAATATCCATTGGAGCGAGTAAACGAGTCCCGTGAGTCGACTATCATCCCCGTGATTGGAGGGCTGTCAGTCACCAAGGATGGAATGCGCCATTTTTCGGAACGTCCATTCGACGTCCTTCCAGGACCGAAAGGTTCATTAACTTTCGACGATGGCCCTGTATCTCTCCAAGTGTTGAATGCACCACTTCCGTTATACCGTATACGCGATATTACTCTCAAGATGATATTTATTATTCCAAGTTGCTCAAATTTGTAATCGTATGATCTGAAGTTTGTAACGCGGCACGGAATTCGAGACTGTGCATAAATCTTTGCTTCAACCGCCGTTGTATCGTATTCTCAAGTACATAAATTTCTTCGTGAAAACTACGCTTGATAAAAATACATCGCTGCGTGAAATACTCGTAATGCGATGGCTTTGAGCCTGTAAAATTCAACGGATGGCGATCAAAGCGACGAATATCGAATCGATCATCGCGAGTTACCGGTCATCTTGCGACGAGCGTATCCGATTCCAACGGTTTACATCGCGCAAACTTTAGAAACTTACGGTCGGTGTAGCAGCGAAGTTTCAGTGAATAGGTTCGTTTCGAACGAGAGAGGAGAACGTACCATCCGTATCGGAATCCCTTTATTGTTTTGCATGTATGAACTCGTAAACAATATGTTCATACGAAACAATGTTACGCGACCGGCGACCAGGGTACGCGTTTCAGCTATACCGTCTCCGTCTGTCGGACGGAGCTTCTTCCTCTGTCTCCATCGCGTATAGTGGTCGAGATTGCGATTCCATTGGTCTAACGTTACCGACACGGCGCTTTGGAGTTTCGACCGCAGAAAACAATGGCTAGTCGCGCGATGAAATCTGTGAATAGCGTTCCATGGTACATTTTTTCCGGCCCGCGTCCATTCCACGAAAACGGTTGAAAATTATTCCGTACTTGTAGCAAAACTACATTGGATGCTTGACGAGGCTTTTCATTAGGAGACAGTAAAACTCCGCCTAGCAGTCTTTCACGTCGTTTATTTTAATTACGAGGTTCTACCCTTGAGCGACTGGCTGGATTTATTTAGTGGAAAAATGATTTCGGTAACATGCTTTCCGACCATTATTAAAATCACCGCGCGAGGTACACTGGCAAACGGAATACACGGTATACCCGTTTCTTTCCGACGCGATGCACACTGATCCACTTTAGGGAAAATCACCACCGGACGATTTGCTTCGATATAATGGCTCTTGGTTACCTTCTCCTGCACCCGTCTACTAGATTGTCCAAATCGTATCAACTTAATTCATATTCACGGTACGAGCGAATTTGCTAGCAGAAAGTCGAGAATCGAGGGGGATGAAGACACGCAACGAGCGGAGGGAATCGGCAGAGCGGGAGAAGGAGAGAGAAAGAAACGACGGTAGGTCGGGACGAGGGGTAACGGTGGGTGGTCGACGAGCATTTGCCCAAGCGAGCTGGGTTTTAGCCCCGCTTCCGTCTCATTACTCGCTACGCTCTGATTGAATTACCTACAATCAACATCAAACATTTTTAAACTCAATTTCATGTACGTAGAATCGTGTATTTTCCCGCTTTTTCTGCTTTATAGAATCGCTTTGCGAAGCACGAACCCCCTCGTACACGGCGAACCTATTTCTCTCTTATATTACGGATATACGAACCGACTGCGTCGACCGTCGTTATTGTATAATTACCTCATCCGAAGCGTCCGAGGAGTGCACGTTGAAAAAACAACGACTTAACGTTTCGTTTAAGCACGTTTTCAAATTCACATCCGTCTTCCAGCTACGTACCTCTTACTTTCTTCCTTATATAAATTGATCAAACATCTCGTTTTCTTGATCTTGCTCGCTTTTATTTGTCCTTGCATGGAACTACGCTCGTAAATCGCCTCTAACAAGGTTTACAATCGAAATTTAATTAGGTAACCTCTGAGGGAACGATTCCTTGGAAGCCTTGCCATTGTTAAACTTTTATTTCGATGAATTTCTTTGTTCTGTTTTGCTAATCCTATTATCATGTAACAGATTATTGGCCTCTTGTAATTTCATTTGCCAGGGTACGAGAATGTGATTTACTACCTTGTATTATTATAATTAGTCCATAATCTCGAGCATGTATCAAAGACTAGAGAAAGAAAGAGATCTGGACAGAAAGACAAAGAAATGTGAAACGGAAACTACATAAATTTGAGAAATCGTTTAAAAAACGATTGCAAGCAATGCGATAGATTTTTAACTCGTTTAAAGAAAATCAAAGATGTAAAAAATCTTCATAAATGTCGGTTTGTATATGGAAACGATGATTTTATACGCGTGTGCAAATATTGTCAGAAAGGTCACACTTCAGAATCAAATAATTGGATGCGCGTAGTCTGTTCATCGAAATCCATAATAGCGGAATTGAATCGCTTTCCCGAGAGCGCGATTGATTTGCCGAAACGAAGCACTAATCAAAATTAATTCCCATTATTTCGTTAATGACACCAGGCCGCGTCGCGCTGCTCGTCACGCTTGCAGGCTCGATTTGGTGCGAATTAAGGATAATTAAGAATCCATTTGTATCCGAGCGAATGGAAACTCCGACCAAGCGAATTCGCGAAGAAACCCAACTTGTAACAATTACTTTCTACTACAAATCGAACCTTTCTCGATCTCTTTCATTTAATAAATCGATAGAATCGTTTTAAACTAAAAACTATAAACGTTTTCGGAAATTCTGTTTCAAGATTTTTTCTTTTTATATTTTCCCTTTTCTTCTCTAGACGCAATTTTCGCAGTAAAAGCTTGTCATAAACTTATACACAACGTTGACGCTTCTAACGACGTATTTTGTCGTTGACAAAGTTAATTTTTTTCGTTACAATGCAAACTTCATCGTGACGTAACGTTTAACTTCGCCTAACGTTGCCAATCCGTAACGTCGATGATCCAACTAAAAATCGTGACCTTTAGTCTCTTCGAAAACTTATCTTCCGAGTTTATCAACTTCGTAAACTGACATGGTTGTAATTTTAAAGTACCTGCTGTAACTTCCCAAGTAGCCGTACAGTTATTAACTCTTCGTAGGTAATTTAAAAGTAATCACGCTAATGAAGCACAAAGGCATCGCGGTAAGCATGCAGAAACGATCATGCCGTATATACGTATTCGTGTCTCTTTATGTATAGGAATATCTGTGCAGGAACGCATCCGGAGCAATTCATTCACACTACATGGAAATCTCATTAGGCCCAGATACATATAACAGCTACCTCGCGACTAATGGTTGAGTTTGAATCGAGCCACAGGACAGACGCTTTAGGCGGAACTTGATCGTGTCGATGCTCACGGTGCGTGAGCCATGACGTACGTTTCTAATGCATAATAATCGCCAGCAATACTAGTTGTATTGCCATGAAATTCGGAATCGTGAGGTATAAACCTTTTGGGAACCGGTTATTTCTACTACGATTAACTTTTTCGTTTTCGTATTTTAACGAATTCTTCTCGCAACGAGAACAAGCTATATGCCTAGCTAACTAAAAATCTATGACCTATTAATTTAAACAAAATTTATCCATCGCAAGATCTCGATAAAAAAATCATATAATTATATTTAATCTACGCATGTAGATTACACTTTTGCAACAACGTTATATTTAATTTATTAATCACTTTCAAAGATTGAGATATAGTGCCCCGTATGAACTCTGTCGACATATTTTAACGACTGCAACTAATAAGTTAGAACAATACGAAGAAACGCGATGAAAATTAACAGAAATTCCATGACACGGAAGTCTTTCGTATCGCCGAAAGGGGACCGCATGCGCGCGATTTAATGCGAGGCAGGACGCGCGCGTTTGTTGCATTCTTGGGGCGACTTATAGAAATTCTGTACGTCGACCGAAAAGTATCGACAAAGGAAAAGCGTGGCTTCCTCGTACGGCATACTACCCCTCCCTGTACATTGGCATACTCGTAGATATAGGACTGATAGACAACGCGCGGCAGCGTTACGAAACACGAAGGCAATGCGCGCGTGAGGTATAGCGGACGGGTATGCAGGGACTTCATTATAACCTCATTGCTTCCCAGCGAGTGCATTCGAATTGAAAAATGCGCAGGCTTGTTTTGAGCTACGGTTACCGTGACAACGCGCGTATGCCAGTACATACACGTATGCACCTACGTATACGCGCGCGTTCTTCTCTCCCTGTAGACAACAGATCCTCTCCGTTTCGCTTACACCGGCCACGCTTTTTCTCTTCTTTCCACCATGGATTTCAAGCTGTGCGCGTCGCACCGTCGACGTTCATCGAAAGGTAGCGGCGTATTCCGCTCGACGAGCAACGAAGACAAAGAGAGAAAGTGTGTGTGTGTGTGTGGCAAAGCAGGACGAATCGAGGTGGGCACGAGAGAGAAAGGGTGAGAAAGGGAGTGAGTGAGTGTGAGAGAGAGAGAGAGAGAGAGCCTGAGGAGGGAGAGGTGAAGAGAGGAGAGGAGAGTGTTAGTAGAGAGGGTTGAACCGGTGTAGGGGGTTACTGGATGGTCTGAGAGAGGAGTGCGCAGCGACGCAGCAGGTCGCGAGGGATGGTGTGCCGGGGACGGTACCGGCAGCAGCGGCGAAACGCGGGCATCGGCGAAGCAGTCACTATGACAACGGTGACAGGCGAGGTGTTAGTGCGCATCCGTGACCACGCCTACGTCACGATGCCGTGACGTCATAGCGTCGACGGCAACGGCGGCTGCTACCGACGAGAAACGTGGCGGGCGACGCTCATCGGTCCTACGTTAGAAGAGAGAGAATCGCGGCCGCCTGTTGCTACTTCACTACACGGAGGGTAGGCAACCCCGTGTGCCTTCCCCCTCTTTCGTTCCCCGTTACTTCTCTCCTTCTCACTTTCTCTCGATCATTTTAACTCCTTCTCGTTCTCTTTCGCTCTCTCTCTCTCTCTCTCTCTCTCCCGCCCTTCCTCCCTTGCTCGCGCCCTCTCTCTCTCTCTCTCTCTCTCGCTCGCTCGCTCTCTTCTCGTGCACCTTGCTTCCAACAACGAGCGTTAAAACAGAAAGAGAGCGCCCTCTGTTACGATCACGCTCAACGATCGCCCATCTCTTTTCTTCGTGGTCTCGTTGCTCACCTCTTCTTTCCTGCCCTTTCCTGTTCCCTCTCGTTCCACGCGTCTCGGTTCAACTTTCTACTTTTACCGGCCTGTCTTCTTCTCCCTCCAGAAATGTCGTCGTCTCTTTCTTAGCCTCCCTCTCGCTCGGTCTTTTGGCTCTCACCATTCTCCCTCCGATGGTCGTGCAGAACCGACGTTCGCCACCACCGTTGCCGCTACCCTACCACCGATTTCGAACGACCAACTCCCTCGGCTTCCACCTCCTTGCCCCCTTTAGCCTTCCGGCGGGCACCCTCCCGCGCGTGTTACCAGCCAGCAGCGATCCCCACGGCCACGACCGAGAACCGAGACCGAACGAGAGTCGTCGGCTCTCCGCCAGTCAGCCATCCGACTCGTCGCTACGCCACGCCACGCCGCGCGCTGCGTGTCTTTTCGAAATCGTGTTAAAAAGCCTGTGAAATAGAGCCCCTCTGCCGTCCCCTATCCGTGTTGCGCATTCACAGTCAGAATCTCTCGTACGTATCTGTCGTGTTTTCGTGCACGGTTTTTGCATTCGACGAGTTTCCGCTTGCTGTTTCTAGTGACGGTGTCTCTCGCACGAGAGTGAAAATAAACTAATTAAACGACTCGAAGAGCGAAAACGTTGATACCAAACAAAAAAAAAAAAGAAAACGAAAAAATAAACGAAACAGAACGAAATAAAGCAATATCGAGGGTGAGAAAGAGTCACCTATGTCCAGTCGTATGTTGTTCAAGAGGAGAAGAAAGTAGAAGCAGAGAGGAAATCGTGGAAAGAGGGTGACACGTGCGTGTACGCAGCTCATTTGACACAGGCACACAGACACACACACCAGTGACGCGCAGCAGAGAGAGATTCAGAGAGCGAGGACGCAGGTTGTCAGACTTGTGTGGTGATCGTCCTCGTGGTTGCTTGCGACGTCCTTGTGGCACATGTGCCGTGCAGCGACATAGGACATTCGTTGGTCAGCCACGCATATGGATCATAGGTTAGATTTGTACACACATCTATCATTAATACCTACATATATACTTTCGTTGGATCGTGAATATATTTAGGAGAATAGGAAAGGTGGATAGAGACTCGCGAGCCGAATAAGGAAAGCGAGGCGAATAGGTGAACGAGAGAAAGCGAGAAAGAGAGGGAGAGAAATGCAGCGAAAATAGGAGAAAGAGGGAGAGGAAAAGGGAGAGAGAGTGGAGAGAGAGAGAGAGAGAGAGAGAGAGAGAGAGAGGGAGAGAATGAGTGAGAGAGGAACACGCGAGAGAAACGAGAGCGCAGACACGCACACGCGATCGTCCCCGTGGTCGACTCGACGAGTCGTCGGCGAGCGGCGCGTGCTGGTAACCTGTTGCCTCCTCTGAGAACAAAACTCCAAAGCCGGTAATCGGGAGCTTAAGGATACTCTGATATTCCTGCGAAATTGTCTATGTGGTGTGCAATTGTGTGGAATGGGTTTCGGATGTAACCAATTATCATGTCGGAGTTTTTATGAATTTACTTAGAACGACCAATATTTCAGAGTGCTATGCTTCTTCGAACGGCTATTGCTTTTATGAAATATTAGTCCGTTGCCCCTTTCGAGTATCTAGATGCCCTTCTCGCGTAATACGAATGATGGATCGAGTTGAGCATTTAAAAATTAATTAAGAAAATTAAAATATATGGCATTTTTCGTTTCTCTATCCTATTGTCGTCAATTTAAATCGCTCGCTTCTGGTAACGCGGCTAGTCTCTGTTTCATTACGTAATTTATTAGAATACTAAGCATTTTTTCTAACTTAATTCTGTAGTTTAATTTTATTGTAAAACATGTTTAAATTTATGTAACATTGGGAATCGTGCCTATACGGCTATAACTAGTAATAATTTTTATCTACATGATTATCATCTTTTTACGATACAAAAGTGAAGTGATAAGTTAGTGGGAAGTGATGATTGAAAAGAATATATAATAACGAGTAAATGTAACTACGCATATAGTATATAGTGAAGTTCGGTAATAATAGAAAGTGTTAAACCATTATAAAATAGAGATATAACTACGGTACAGCATTCGTCGAGATTTCCATATTCTCGTAAAAGGAAACAGAAGGTTCGATGCAAATTAAAGCAACTTATTTTAATCAATTATCTAACTGATTAAACTAAATCGTTATGCGCATCCATAACATCAAAATATGGTAATTTCGCGACGAAAAATTTCATCGTACGTACATGAAGCGCTAAAAATTGATACAGTGAAAACAAAATTTAGTAGATGCGGTATTCGTAAGTACGAGTGAAACAACAATCCGCTGTACGACCCAAGAGCTCGTTGTTTTGAAATAATATGCAGTCGCTAAATATGTGCATAGAATATTTGTTGCTCCTTGAGACCGGACTATTCTCAAACAACGGTGCACACCTGTTCCATTTTCAAATGCGTTCACCATTTTCTTCTTTTACGTAAATATTATTATTCGTTTTACTACGTATAATATATGAGGTATGTTATATAATACTGGTAAATTTTGTCAAGAGAACGATTAAATTCAATTCGTATTCGTAATTCACTAAGGATTCAATGGGCAATCTTACTAAAATCATTTGTACGAAAATTAAATTACAAAAATGGTTATACATATTTACTTTATAATCACCGCGGAGTAATTCATAAATCGAAATTTGATTCGTTCCGCTTCGGATGTTACTTTCGACGATAAGTAGAATAGATCGTCACTGGCTAGACATGCACTGCACTATAAAGCGTAAGAACTGTCAATTTCATCTAATTCTTCATTCGATAAATATTGAAATACTTCAACTGTTTGTCAAACCACGTTTAAACGTGTATGCATTAGAATGATATCGAACTGGACGAATTTGCGAAAGCTATTCGGGCCGTGCTTGTGCCGTGGGTATAACTTTTCAGTACGCGTGTGACATTAGCTGGAAAGGTGGGCTGAAGTGGCTGGAATGAGGTTCGAAAGTGGGGTATGTGAAGAAGGACCGACGCGGCAGGCGATATACGATATATATCTTTGGACGAGGCTACGTGACCGGAATCTCAAAGAGGTTAAAGTTGGATTTGTAACGTATTTTTCCTCGATGTGGAAATACCTATCGACTGGCACACCGCGTGCACCGGCGTTTCGCAATTTCCATCTCGTAGCCTCGATTGACGCGGATGAAAGCAAAGATTTACGTCGAAAAGGACAGAATAGCGCGATGAATATGTATTTATGTATGTAGGGGTGCATCGTAAGCATGTTCAGAAAGGTTTTCGTTAGCTTTCACGCAGTGCGAAGCTGCTTTGGGATTCTCGTAAACCTTGCGCATACACGGATACAGCTTCTGTTTCGTGGTGCTTGTCATTTCGGAATGGCGACGTAAGAAGAACTTTTGACTTTTCATTCTCCCTTTTCGTTCCTTTCGTTTTGTTAATAACGCAATTTATATTTATTCTTTGAAATACGGTGACTGACGTTTCTACATTTTTCCCTCTCGTGACATTTCCGATTTTCTCATTTTTGTGGTTTACTGTCGTCGACGGGTTTTCATCGATAGCAGAAAAATGTTTTTACCGGAACAAGCCGCGGGCGTTTATTTGGCAGACCAGCATTCCTTCGAAAGTTTATTCAGCGGTGCGTTCTCTCGGTGATGTTGCATTTGTCGCGGTGCAACGCGATCCCTAGCAAGATAAATGAATCTCACTCCCCTATTTCCTAGGGGCGGAAGAACGGAACGTAGAATACGGGAACGTGCAGGAGCGGTTGCCACCAGAAACTCCTACCATCCCTATTCCCTTCTCTTGGACGTAATCTGAGATATCATCTAGGCAGACAATGTCGTTGCACAAATTACACCAGGAACATCCAAAATAGTGACACTTTGTTTGCTAGTTAATCGCTTGTAAATCATGGCGCGGTACGCAAACTGTATTTCGTTTAGGATCAAATCGACGTGTTCGTATTGCTAAATTACTTTTGTTCGATCATACAATAGAACTTCCAAATCTTTTACCATGATTTAAGATACCTCGAAATCTGTCTGCTATATGGTCGACTGTGCATATATAAGTGTACTAATAAACATCTCGCGTCCCGTAAATTGATCGAAATTCGTGCAATTGTTTTTTCTTTAAAGTAAGCAACATCGGTGATGGAGTCCTTTAATACGATTCGAGATGCTGTCGCGCATACAACTTAGCTGCACGAACAGACCGAGGTCAGGTACGTTATGTACCTTCGCGCATATAGTAGGGTATATAAATGCTGTCCTACTCAGGTATAATGCATTACGGCAGGGCGTTGCAGTAGGATACAGGGGGCTTGTACGTTGCATTGTCGGAGAATGGAGTAGACACTATACATACCAGAACCGTACTGAATTATACTCCGTTATGGTTCTCCCTCTATAACCGTTGAGTACTAGGGAAGTCTCGATACTCAAACTGGTTGCTACTCAATATGTCCAATACGAATACCGCATTTGTACGTCTAACTAAATCAAGCGAGCTTCGTTTCAATTTTTAATGATTCCCACACAATTTTTTCTATCCTCTATACATTGGTATTATTTAGAAAATGTTTGAATACCGTTGAAAGTAACATTCACATTCACTATATAAATTTTTGACATATTAAAATATATTAGATAAGGTATAATAAATAAAATAAGGTATATTCTATATGTTAGCATTCTCCTTCCGCATGTATGAAGTTAACTTGCACTTTCAGTTTAGAATTTCATTATTTATTGCCACCTTTAAATTGAATGTTCATTATTAAAGAGCTTTTTGAATTATATGATTATGTGGCTATTTTTTATAGGCGAATTTAAATCAATACCCTAGCCAACATAAACGTCACAAGGGAAGGTACTTGGAACTTATTTACGCCTTTATTGCTAATATCGTTGCTCATGCTCGATTGTCCCCAATGGCCACAGCAGTTCCTGAGTAGTATGAAGCTCGATAGTGCGTATTGATATTTCTTAGTTCCTTTTTATACGACCTGCCTTCTTCCATTCGTCGACCGAAGGGGACGGAAATCTTGAAAATTTTATTGGTCGTCAAGTCGTATAAGTGTTTCAACGATCGGGATACGTTCGTGGTATATCTTCCGCACACCTGCTTGCTCATACAAGCGGTAGAGAAAGAAACGTGTAACAAACAATTATCACTTGTCTTAAATTCTTGAGTGCTATGTCACAGTTTTGGTTTGATCAGAACACTGGTTATTAAAATTTAGAGATTAATATTTTAATGTCATTAACTTGAAGTAAACTCGTCTTTTAATGTAGAAACTTTCCATACAGTTTTACAATTTTGCTAAAGATAACCGCGAGAAAGACATTCGATACTTCACCGTGACCTTATAAATTAGATAATAATTCCTTTTATTTAAACATTTCTCTTTTAACTGACCATTAGTGTTATGTAATGAGAGTTAATGCGTAAAATAGTTTGGAGTACAGTTTTACTTCTTGCAATGTTGAGTGACCTTAAGCGATCTGTACTCTCGATTCTTAGTATGACTGTCACATTCTTTTCAACAGCGAGCTAATGATATCGTATTCTTTTCTGTTTCAGGTAAGTTAACTATTTGGAACCAGTCACGATCGATGTACGTAAGTTACGTGATACGATATATATATATTAGTTATTATGATCGCATCGGTAATGAGAGGTCATAGCGAACGTAAAGACAAGAGGGTCGAGTGCAGAACTAGAGAGAGGGGGTGCAATTCACTTTGTAATAAAAATGGAAATTAACACGAACTACGTGGGTGGAAAACAAGGCTAACCTCCGTCAGTAGCGTGAAGAGGGTAACGCGGAAGCTTGAATAAACAAACTCACCCTAACTGCTTGGTTGGCACCCTCTTCGTCGTCTCCATCAGTTTCGAGGCATGGGCCAAAGGACGTTGTTATGATTGCTAATGGAAAACTATCCAATTCAAAGAACAAAGTGAAGTAACGAGTTACTTCGCCGGCAAACGAATACACTGTGAAAGATGTAAGAGTTCGAGAAGGGCAGCGAATAAAGAGAAAATGGTACGGTTTGTTAACGTTGAGAACGAGGTTGACGGAAGATCGTCGGCAAAAGTGACCTCATTTATCGCGAATAAATATGATATTTGCGAACTGATAGAACGACGACGGGGTCTGTTTTTTATATAATTGTCACGAAACTGCTATTCTTCGTTAGTTTAATCTTTCGTTTCCATCAAACGTTGATCCATTTCTAATCTAAAACACTGTTTGTTTAATTATGACTGAAGGCATTCGAAGAATGAATCAGAGTATACGTATATATTTTCACAGATTCGTTTTGATAATATGATATAAAATGAAATCATTTTGATAATTTTGCGAATGATATTAGCTAAAGCGTTGCAAGCAAATGTTACGTGATTCGAAAGGGATTGCATTATCCTTTTTTCTACTTCGAACCATATAACAGTTATTTGAACTAATTTTCGCCAACATTCTTATTTACGGTGTTATCGGAGTGGTAGTACCAGTTGCACGCTGCACGCTCTACAATTTCTTTATGAATACGATCATATAGTATAATACGGGTTGTCAGCGTGATATGGGAAAGTTAATATCGTAACGATAGCCATTAAACAATATTCTAGAGAATACAAAAGATCGTTTGATCGTGGAATTTCTCTGTTGCCGACAAAATTGTTCGACAATTAGCAAGACCTTGTTCGTATTGGAATACATGCATTTGTCCCTTCGTGAAGCAGTGAACTTTTTAAACTTAAGTCTCGGCAAGATTTAAATTTCAAAATTTCAATCTGGCTTGCAAATCTGTTCGTCTCCTTTCTTGCGCGCGCACGTCCATACTTCCGCCCCTGTTAGATACCAGCAGATTGCGCCGGCTCGACATCAAAACTCTTTTACATCGTGTGTTCTCTTCTCTTTTTTATCCCTCGTCTCATATATCTTCTTCCCTATTTTCTTATTGTTTTTTTTTTTTATTTGTTCATTTGCCGAACCATCTTCGTATCTATTTATTTGTGTATTATGAAAGTCCTCCTAAAATGGTACACGGTACCAGAAAAGGTTCAGCTTGAACTATTCTACTAACCTATTAAAATTATTGAAAGTTTACGACAACATTAAAAACATTCCTTAAAGTTATATAGTAATAATTCAATCTATGTTCTGTGGTGTTAGCGGTGACCTATCAAAGATGTTCGAATGCTCGAAAAAGGAATACTTGAATCCATGAAAAACAAATCAAGATTCTTAAAGAAGTTGGTTGGTCCCGTTAACTTACCAACTTAATTACTTTACGAGACATTACGGTGCGGTGTTGGTCGACGAAGTACGTTTCTGGCCTATGAGTGTAGCTCGTCAGTCGAAGGGAATGGCGGGTAAAGAAACGTAGGACGGAAGGGTGTGAGGGGCGATGAACGTGGGCGAAACTTTTAATTTTTCCTCAAAAAACTTTAGCTGCTCGTTACGTTGTCCCAAGTGCATCGCGCTCGGCGACGAGGCGAAGTGAAATTAAAATTCATGCGACGCGTCTTTTCTCGGCCTTCTCTCCCACGGGGCCCGGAGGGCGTCCTGCAGGACAGCATCACGGAGCGTGCGTATATCCTGTGCGGTTGCCGCCGGGAAAGAAGGGATGACTAGGAATCGAGGAGGCGAAGGGGATTTAACTGAATTTGCAAATCAAATTTCGTCCCTGGTCTACGAAATTCTGTCGGAGGCGCGACGAAAAGGGACGGAACGTTCGCCTTCGTGCCAATTATCGTTCCTAAACCGACCTTCTATCCTGAGTTCGTGTGTACCCGCGGTTGTCTTTAAACTAGTCGTTTTTGCAATAAAAATGTTATTTTTCGAAAACTGTAGCAGAGAAAGAATTTGACTAAAATGTTCTCGGTCTCAATAGAGTAATTTACAAATAAATGGGATACTTTGTTGCATATCTATACCTATTGCTTACAAAAATTGAAATGTAATGAAAAACGTATCGTGTATCTCCTTTTTTGTAAGACGTTTATAGCGCCCACGTAAATTTTTGCGATGCAATCGTTTCAAAAAATTCATGACATTTTTCATCGATTTCGAAACGATATCGCGGCGGCACAGTTATACATGGTTCGATAAACGGACAGAAATTCACGTTACTACGGTCCGTAATCAGAGTTTCGATTTTACCGTTCGACAGCCGCTGTCAGACATTAATACCACTCGACTGTTCGTTCTCAACAATTTTATATCGAAGGTGCGTGCATAGTTTCTCTATCTAATTGCTCGTACAGTTTTTAAATGCGGCTTCAAAGAAAATGGCACTGGGCTATAATTATACCTACGATAATAACATCGTGATCTCATCAGATCTCATTCGCGGATACCGTATAATTAGTATATGATTAATAGTCAAGTTTTCGGTACTCTTTCTGTCTCTTCTTATCTTTCTTCTTTTTTTATTTTATCCAGAAATTAATTCACTTCCCTGATATCAATTTATAATCGAGATAACGCGTTAGAGTCACGTTATTCACACGATACGGTGACGTGGAGATTTACAATTCGTTCCTTTAAGTAGTACAGGGTAGTGATAGTTTTTATTCTATTCAGTTTCGTTAGCTGCCCAACTCGAATAAATTTCATTAACGATATGGTTAGTCATTGAGAAGCGCTCGATGATGCGAGTTCCTTCCTTCTTCGAATGCCTCCACACTTTTCCGGGTACTACTTGTCGTCGAATATCGAAATAAGTCGGCGGGCAAATGGCTAGATATTCCATTTTTATATTCTTGAACTGTCTCTTCCTTTTGACAACCAGTCGTATTCTTCTCTTTATTTATCCCGCGCCGTTTCTCAGAAGTTCTTGAAATTGGTCCGTCTCTACTAGAAAGTTACATCGGATCGAAGTTGTTGCGAGGTTGAGCTCTTGGATCTCGATGATCAGGGTGAAATGCTTTGGAAAAGCGTAGACAATGTCTTCTAGGCAAGTTGATCGTGCGATATTTCCCAAAGTCCTTTCAAAATACTTTTATAACGTTCGAAAACATCGAATCGGTATAGTGATTAAAATCGTCTAATGTTTCGATATTAACGTTTCGCATTCGAGAATGGAACCAACTCGATAAATCATGTTTGCGTTAAAAGTGTTTCGCAGTAGCTGACGGTTCATGTGTAGGTTGACGCAATGCGTGATAACAAAAAACACGTAAATGTAATATAGCTGACGTTAAAATTCGTAAATGTGGTGTTAATTGACGGTGTTTGATTCACGAAAAATGAAAGATTAAATATCGAGTTCGGTTTTAAAGCAAAAGTACGTTCGATATCAATTGTATAGGAAATATATATTTTTGTCGTTTTCGGCAGTACGTTTTAAAATCATGTTACGCAATTTTCGTATCCGTAACTTGAAAATCTATTCTTATATTAGTAACAAAATACTAATTTCTTTTCGATTTTCTAATTATATTCAGTTGGACGTTCGACGCAAGGTTTGTTAACATTTATTTCCAAACAAAGAAACATTTTTGTTCTTTGTGGAGACATCGTGTCAAACAAAACGGAGTATGATCCAGTGTCGTTGTATAACATATCTATTTGTTTTAGGATGCCAGTTTGCAAATAGCGTACCATCGACCCTATTTAGAACGTACGATAGAGGAATATACGCTGCGCACGTGACCTCTTTTCATTGTACATTAATATACAACATAGCTGGTCGCGCGTTCGGCCAAAATTACATGTTTCACAAATGTTACGTTCAACCGCAAGTAACAAACGCTCGGTTTTCCGCTTTGGTCTTTCGAATAATACGCGAAAAACAATATCATTACGCGAACGTTTCGCGTTGATCTATTCGGTATTGAACTTTAGAAATTCGACAGAATTTCTGAAATCCAATGAATGCTTTCATATACACGGAACGCACTTCTCGACAAGTGTGAATTTATCGAAAACGCGAGTAATTTGTTTCTTTTGATCAAAACCATTCTGAAACTTTTGCATTGATGGATGACCATGTTGACGATATCGACATGTGTCAACCCGTATCTTTTATTCTCTGTACCGAAGGAAAACACCTTTCTGCCGTATCTTCCACTTTACCGAAATCCTAATCGATCATCCAGAGTTTCGAAGCGACAATTAAATTATTCGCTTGACGAACGTGACGACAGTTTTCGAGGCTTGATCTTTCGAACACGGTGTTCAATAAAGTAAGGCTGGAATCTGATAACGTCGCCGAAGAAGGGCGTAAACGGAAACATCTGTTTGGGATTCTACGTATCCGTGGCGGGCTGCGATGTACTGGCAAGTGAGATTTCAGTGGCTGCGGTAATCCAGGTTGTGTAGAGTTTCTATAAAGCTCCGGAATAGGTTAATCTCGCGGAGCAAGTTTCTCTCCGTAGGGCGGCCTAATCCGAACACCTTAATACCCACTGGTAAAGGGCTATCCACAAACACACGTATACGCTCACGCACAAGCCTACAACTATTGCGTGTCAAGAATATAAACGTCGTAGTTAACTTGGAGTTCACGCATGGACGATCGTAAAGCTTGCGAAACACCGGACATTCCTAAGTCCATATCGGATAAACTTTGCAGAATCGTTCTTGACATGGTTCCGACGTTTATCGCTAAGCTAAAGCTGGAAATTCCGCGAAAAAAGTGTACGTTCCGTCTAAAGGACAAGAACGCTTTCCTGGCACAGACTATCGAACGATGTAATTTATTCATGGAGAAAATACTCGAGCAACTTTCCTTTCTCTACGATGATTTTTCATCTATATATAATATTGTCGATATTCCCCGGGGCTCGAGACTGGTTTCCTGCCATTGAAATCTTGTTTGATGGTCTTTCAGTTATTTCCGAAGCTGCCACTCTTTTTTTTTTTACTAAAATAAGTTCTCGTCACTTGCAGCGACAAAAGGCCGGTTTTGAAAAGCCCGTCCGAGGTATTAAAACCCGGGCACAAAATTGAAAATGTACGCCAGCGAGCGGTCGAGGCGGAACCGTGAGAGCAGGCGAACGACTGAACCGATCTCACACCCAGCTCGGCGTCACTCACTGTTTCCAATCCCATTAGCGACACGGTGATTCGTGAATAGGCGCGAAAATACGCAGCTTTTTTAATCAACGAGACTGACTATCATCGACTGCTTCGATCAAAATGTCCTTCGAGTTTAACGCGAATCAATTTTTTTTTTTTTTTTTAATAACTACTTGCGAGAGATTGGGAACAAACCGTGTTCTACGATCTACTTTACTAGTTGTTAGTCTTTCCTGTTCATCGCAGTGATATTTCATTTATAAAGGTACAGTAGAATATTGCTAGAAACGTTAAATTACGTTGACAAATCTATTTTTATTTCCCTGAAACTCCGTTTCAGATTACTTTATCTTATGTTTTAAAATTTGCATCCAATAAAAGCGAATAATTCGTAAAGAGCGCGTCGATTTTGTAATATTAAGAGCCAAAGATACCACCAGCACAAAAGGGTTTAACAAGACGATTCCAAACGCGTGTCTATTAATTGAGGTGAGCAGTTACAGGGTTTTATGTAAGAACTTCCTAACTACCGTTTAATTTAATAGTACTTACTCGAGTACTTGGTGCATAAAGTCTTCCGTTTATAACGTCGTGCACGAAGTAGAGTACTTTAAATCGAGACTTCTCTGATCTCCACTTTCACCATACAGAATAACTGATACGCTGAAAATAACTGAGTTTCCGCACTCTTGTAAAATTTTCGATGGCCTTTATCGCATTTGAAAGTGATTCGTAGAACGAGTGAAATAGTTAAATACATCTTGTTTATATTTCCCCAGTTAATAGTTGAAAGTACTTTATTTTCCTCTGAACAAGATTCCCCGTGGTTGTAGTTGCTGGTACGAATCGCATCACTCCCTTGGGTGTTGTGTTCGACAAAATACACCATTTTGCGGCTAGCATAATACTATTCAAGTATTTCGATATGCGATACGAACACGAATTCGTCGAGCTTTCCGGACTTTTCTTTCCGTACGATACGTTGAAACGATATCGAGGGAAAGATGCAGAGGAACAAGCGAAGAAGAAGATGGTGCACATACACGTCGTGCTAAAGTGACATTATTGTGGTATAAATTGAGATATAGCGTGATAAGAGAGGTACGCCGGCTACGCGAGGATGCTGACGAAGAAGGTTGAAGGATCAGCCGAAGCTGTTAGTCTTGATTATTGCGGGCAGTCGTCCTGAATCCCTCGTAGCGTCGACAATACGAGAGAAGACATATAGTAGTGCCTCTCTTTTCATGAATCTCCCCATTGGGGTCTATTAATTTGTACAAATGTCGTTCTTTGTTAAATGGTACCTGACTTTGTCAGCGCTATGTAATGAGTCGCGTCGTTCTCACGTAATTTTTAATACAAGATACTCGTGGTTATTAAAATAAGGTCTTGGAATTTCGAACAAAAAATTTTGTATAATTCTTCGAACAAGGATAAATGATCTTAAAGTAAAATACGAAAAGCCCCAAATACCGTGACTCATAGTCTGCCAGGCATTATTTAATACCAGTAGTCAAAAGTATGCAAATATTTCTATCTTAGGGATAAAAATGCTCGTTTGGTGAAAGTTAAGGACCTAGCTAATTGCACAACATTAGGAAGAAAGTTTTGTACCGAGATCAAAGTTGTTACGTTTTATCGAGGTGACTGAATTGAGTGCGCCATTATAAAGGATCAGGCCACGAACCAGTTTAACGGTACCAGTTTAACGGTACCAGCCTCATCACTCTCTGTAGCCATCTTCTCCGGTACTTCGGAAGAAGCTTTATTGAAGTCCAGTCAATCTCTGTCGCCCGTAGTTTCCGATTTGGGGCGAACCAAGCTGGCCTTTGAGTTCGTAAACGGAAGCAGTGGAGTCGTAGAAGGGTAGGTTGGGTGCGATCGGCTTTATATATAAACTCGAAAGACAAATGGCGTAAGGTCGTACTCCAGCACCAAAGGCGCAAGTGCTAGGACCAGGTGTATCGTTGAATATATACTACGAACAAATGGACCGTCGGTAATTAAAATGTCTCCCTTAGGAAACTCTTCCTCGTACCAGCTTAGAATCTCTGAAACTTCTTTCAAACTCTTTGTTCCTACGGAATTATGCTCGCAAATTGCGATAAATAGTTTCATAACAGTGGTTCGTTGATAAGAACGATAAAGAAATTTATAGCCTCATATTTCACCGTCGAAACAGTTTTTGTAGACCTAACGGACTTTTAGAATACTGGGATCTTGGTAAAATAAAATTGCGATAAACGGCGGTTTCGATCCTTTTTAATCCCAAGGGTTTACGAACCTTAAGGGCGTCCCTTTTAAGTTTCGTAATGCTTTCACGATTTGACAGGAATTTCGCAACGTGGTCGTTTTCCTTTAACTCGTAATATGTCGGCGACGTTTCGCAGTCGTTACTTGAAATAAATAATATGGTTTCGATGTCGCGGGACGAGCTACTCGTTTTTCAACGAAATTGAAAATATCCGTGCAAGTTCTAAATGGGTTTCGAGGAATCTCGGTGGAGTTATTCGCTGAAGGTGAAATATGATGCAGTAGGCAGAGAGAGGCATTAGAGACGTGCGTTCAACAAGCGATCTCGTTAAGAGTCGTTTTTGCACGGCGGAAGTAACGAGTCCATAAAGTTGTGGGAGAAAATCGACGCACGACTCACCCTTGCTACATCCTACGAGTTACCGAAAACTTCGATTCGTTCGGTTATGCTTCGCGTTTTTTGCTCGCGTGCAAATCCTTCTGGCTTCTTCCGTTTCTCTCTCTCTCTCTTTCTTTCTTTCTTTCTCTGTCTCTTTAAGATGGCATTTCTCGAAGCAGAGATTCTGCGCGAGCAACCAGCTCATGCGAGGCTGCGGGAACTACCAAAAAGTTTCGCCTATGAAGTTTCCATAAGAATTTTGCACACCATCGCGTCGTCCCTCTCTATCCTCCATTTCATATCGTGGCAGAGGACGCAGGCAAGCGAACGAACAGAGTCCCTTCTTCCGACATCGAACCATCCAGTGGATATTCGACGTTTTCAACAATTTTGACGGTTAGAAGGAACAGCTAGCCAGTGGTCCTTCTTACCTCCTCCCCAATGACTCAGTACCGAAGGAATTTCGCTGTTCCGAAGTGGCAGCCCGGGAAACGAAGGAGGGAGATTTTAAGTCTCCGAGGATTATGAATCCCCAGTCGACGTCAGAGAAGCGAGGTAGCTCTCGGGAAGAGAAATGCGAAAAGGCGCGAGCCGAGGAAACGTTGGAAGAAAGAACTCGGGGGAAATCGATCACTAGACTTTCAGTAGTTAATTAAACTCCGAGTTATTAAATCCGCTAAACTTATACGTTCTTACTACCCTCTGTTCGTCCCTTGATAGATACAGTTGTGATGAGTTCGTGTCTGATATGGCGGTATCATCTTTAGCCAAGAAAATCTTACGTGTTAGGTACGTATATATGTTCTTCGTTGTCACTGCTGCCTTTATATTGGAATGTTCACACATGGAAGTTTTTACTGAAAAAATGGCCTGAGGCGGTAATACACGTTCATATGACGGTTTTTACTTATATCAGCTGAAGTATCGACATGTATTTATGAATCACCCTGTATATTATGCTGTATTAATTACGCTAGAACAGAATCTCCTCTTTCCTCGTTGGCTATGGTAAAGGAATTGAGCGGCGAGGCGAGATTAGAAAAAAAGCATTCGCCAGCGGCGGAAGATTTTATTCTTAGCCTGAGATTACTTCGTTTTGCACGAAAATCCTATCACGAAAGATTCATTGAGGCAATACTCGCACCTGTGTTCCGCCGAGCTTCTCCCCAATCGCGATTGGCGTGGGAGGATTTACGATCTTACGCCCCAAGTCAGATTAGACCGCTGCGGTGTGTGTAGCGCGTTCGCAAGGAGCTGCTTCGCATAGGAGTTTTCAAAGTGGCTGCCTTTAAAGTGCTCTGTTCTATTTAAGAAGAGAAGGGTAGGCAACATGCGCGATAAAGTGACCCTAAAAGAGGCCCGTTTTGTAACGCTGAATTCGCACAACTTAGAACCTATAGTTTTGTCCCAGCTGATTCCACCAACCAAAAGGGATCGCACTTGCTCTATTCTCATGGTGGTGGTTATGCCTTAGTACCTCGTTTGCTTCTTATTCCCCCTAAATGAAAAACCGTTAACACGTAAACAGTACATGACTAATATTTCCTTACTTGATTTGGTAATTTTTTAAATCGTTGAATTTCGAATCTCAGGCTTTACTGAAAATATTTCGAACATTCGAAAATAGACATGTCCTTATAACGGTAAGAACCCGTACGTGACTTCCAAAGAATTACTCGTTATTTTTAAATATCAATCGATGAGAGACTTTTCGCAAGTAACGATTTTCATGAAAACTTACCGCTAGACCGGTTTATGTATTTCGTGATCCACTGACGAGCGTTATCAGACTACGTGACAAGACATCACGCGTTGTTTAGTGTCGCACGAATCGCGGTTATCTTCACGATTCAGCCTATTACTCTGAAAGTTTATCTTTCGCCAGCCACACGAGTCGGTATCGCTATTGACGAATTACAAGGGATAAGTCCAACCACGGTAAAGTGAAATAAGCGTGATCCATTGGCGAAACGTGCAGTCATAAACGTGCGGCAGGCATTCGCGCTCTAGTATAGCGTTCGCGAGTGTATGCCGGCAGATAAACCGCTGAGTCAAGCTGTTTGACTTGCACATTTCTAGCGTTGGTTGCCGCACCACCCTCAAACGCCGCTGGGGGTTATAAACGGGCGTTTTAGAGCCCCCTTAAAATTGGACTGTGGGGAATGAACCTCGTCTTTCCCCTTCGTTCCCTCTTCTTCTCTTTTTCAGCCTCGATGTAAGCCTATTTTCCTTTTCCACCTATGTCTTTCTCCGTCCTTTCTTGTTTTTCACGTAAACTCGGCGTCACGTTCACTACGAACGATGATATTTCACGCGCTTTTATCGCTTTTAACATTCGATTACACGAATTAGAAGACATGCGAAATTTTAAGGACTTGTAATAAACCTTGGCGGCAACATTTACGTCTCGTCGAAAAAGAGTACATCGTAAGAGAAATATACGCCTGAAGATTTAAACAGGGTTTTTGACGCCTTACCATCTCTACACCGGGAAGCAAATAAAAAGCAAGTGCAAAAAGGCAAAAGTAACGGGACAGGAGCGTTTGCCATCGCCGCCTATCAATAAATACGATTGTTGGATTGAAAAAAGGGCAAACTCTTGCATAAACGAGCGAAAAACGTGGCAGGATGAGCCTCTTTTAGCGACACCCACGGTGAGACCGCAATACTCGTAAAGGAGATCCATCCAACCTGTGTAATATTACTGCGGATGTTGAGCTGTCGCGTTGGAGCGTGGAGAGAAACCAACCATCTCTTCTCTTTACCCACTTGAACCACGCCTGGTGAAAAACTTCCGTTACACCCGACTGTCACTGTTTTTTTAAGCTTCCTGTTTGCTTTTCGTTTTCGCGCATACGTTTCCTAAACTTTACTCCGAATGAACGAGAATTGTCGAATCAACACATATCTTCGTGTTTCGCGATTTTTAAACCGAATTCCTGGTGAATCGTGAAAGCCGGGCAGATAAATATCCGCGTAATAACGTTAATGGAAGGCAGTATTTGATCACGGAATATCACCGTGCGAACAGAAAGTTATACGGTTCGATGAACACGATAAGGGACTACGGTCATAATAATCGTCTGTCGTGATGCTGTAATTACTATTGTTGTTCCAGTGAAATTGAAGAAAGGCTTTGTATTGTGTGCGTTATAACGTACGAACAAAATTCGTTTAAAAGAGGCGACCTAACGCATTCGCGACTGGTAATTTGCTAAAATTTCAACAAACACAGAAATTCTTTTTTCTCAGAGATACCGGTAACAACTGGCCTACATGGACTCGCTTCAAACGATTTTAACGTTGTGCGAGCTAATTATCTATTCGCGAAAAGGAATCATAAACCATACTCCGTTCCGCGTAGATATCGTCGAAGCTTTCCAAGCACTTTATTTCATCTTTCCCCGTTTAGATTCCCGAATATTATCTATGAACGTAAGACGCGTCTGCACCAAAGTCGAGTTCTGGGGTGAGGAATGAGATCCTAAAAGGTATAGCCCTTGAGGAAGACATTTTTATTGGGAATAACTCTGCAGAGTTTTACGTATTCATAGAAGCGAACCGAGTGCATGCAACTTTATTAGAACGCGCAGCTTGCGATAAGAAAAATAAGAATTCGTCCGATTTTCCTAGTTTGCAAAGAGACTCGTTGACGACGCTTCTGATTCGAAGGGAGGTTCGGTATAACGACGAAACAGAGAAAGTCACGACGATCCAAAAAGTCTTGAAAATGCAATGGTTGTTAAAACTGACCGTATTTCGGCGGTATCGTCATCCATGTACGAAAAAGACCTGAATCTAAGCTTGCCGCCATCGAAGTGGCCACGCTCTATTTCACGAAGATCTTTCTTTATACCGGAGTAAGCCAGAAATATCCTCAGTTTTATCATTTCAGAGTGGTGGTCTTCATTTTATACATTCTTCCCGTTTTCTCGTCTCCGCGGCCTTCCGAGTTCCCTTAGCCTCTTTACGAACCACGGGAATGAGTCGTAGTTCGGAGCCTTTCCCCAGGAGGAGCCACGCATGGAACTGTTTGCAGCCTTTCGCTGCTGCTGCTGCTCGAGTTTCCATTCCGGCGAACGTACGGTCGTTTCCGTTCTCTCATTTTCTATCTGCTTATTATTTCATCGCTTCTTTTTCCCGACTGCCCTTTGCCGTTCAATAACTTAATGTAACGCGGCTTTTTCGATAACCGAGGGATCTTTCGAACGAGCAACATCGCGGTTCCGGGTATTAATGCCCCGTAAAGCATTTTCGTATGGTATTATCGGAACGTTCGCATTCGGGAATTAAAAAACGACAACAACTTCTCTTTGCCCTTTGCGGGCACGTTTGGCCGCGGGATTAAATCATTCGCGTCAATTGGAAAGTCACCGTTTCTTTGAGAAATTTCGGATCGATGACAGGAGAGACTTGTTGAGTGAAATTGCGGCGTTGTTTGTTGCTTACGGAAAACCATGAAACTAAGAAAATAAAGGGCAGGTCCGTAAAAGATGATTTGTCTGGTTCGAAAGTGAATAAAGCCCGATGCGAATTGCATGCCCTCGAAGAAGCGGCACTTCTCTCGTCATTGTTAGACGGAACTGCAATTTTGGTACACAAAGAAGCATGCAGATGAATCTAACGGAGACGACTGTCGCGTTAGCAGCACTCGCACTGCGCATTAATTCGGAATGAGATTACTTAGGTACGTAAGAGGGCCGTCTCCCAAGCTCTCGCACTGTTAACTTAAATTGACTATCGTTCTCGAAATAATAGCAATGTCTTTGTCGCCTTTGCACAGGGCTCCCGTCTCTTCATCAGCTTTACCATCGTCGCTCCCCCTAGGACTTGTCTTGTCTTTGGTCGCACCCTTCTTCCCCCTTTCTCCCTTTGAGCGAACGGGCAACTTTGCGTCCGGAATTGTATTCCGCCTCCAAATTAACAATTACATTGTTTTAAAAAGCTGAGCGCCGGCTTAAGAGCCTCTTTCTCCTCGTCCCATTTCGACGTAAAGCGAGAAACTCCGAAAGGTGGGAGAAAATCGCACGGAGGTGGAGAGACAGACTAAAAAACTCTTCCAATTATTTGCTGCACTAACGCACGCGCAAACAAACTTTTAGTTTTTAATCCGGCGGTCCTGTGGTAATTGGTTGGAAATGAAAAAAGGGGGAGACCGCGATTTTCGCTTTCTCCTCTGCCATTCTTCCTTTCTTCTCCTTTTATCGAAATATACGAATTAAACAATGACCCCTAGACAAAAGATCTACCCTTGCCGATTTCCATCTTCAACCTTTCCAAAGAACGCGTTCGCGATGATTTCGATTGGATTTCGAATCACGACGAATTTCGGTAACTTTATATACTTCAAAGTATATCTACTTTCGGGCTTGAATCGATTTCATGGAAAATTTGATCGGTCGACCTTCTGGTTAAGAGAAACTGTTAGCCAGAATCAAGCGGATCAAACCAATTTGTGCCACCCCTCGCGAAACGGTTTGAAGCGCAGCTGTTGGTAGACATTATCGTTTGGAAACCCTCGCGATTTAGTGCAAATCAAATGGCGGCGCGAGCAGAACATAGGCGTTCGGGTTTTTCTTTGATGCCCTTTCGAGTTCTCGGTATAGTTGAAAGCAGTCGAGTGAGAGGCTGCAAGCATCCCTTGGCGAGGTTGCTGGGAGAGGGTGAGGAGGGGAGGGGAGGGGAGGGGCGAAGCAAGGGGCACCAGGAGAAAGCTATGCGATGCTTCGACGCCTTGGCCCACACAAAGGTCTCTCTCGCGTTATTGGCAGACCGCTTTACCACGTCACCCTCCAACACTATTCTGAACGTGTTACGTCGAATATTCCGCCGTACCGTTGGCTCGCAAGATTTTCTTTCGCCTTCTTCGGATAGACGAACGAAAGATCCGTCACGTTGCTCGTGAAAGCCGATATCTTCTATGTAACCTTCGTAAAGTCGAAGCAATTCCGGCGTTGCCAGAATTTTGATGACATATGGAGGGCTTTGAAATCAATCGCCACTCTGGTCCAATCACGCGCAGAAAGATTCTCCATGCAAAACGATGGATTAGCCGTTCAGAGTCGAATAAATTTACATTTGTCAATTTTTAGTGCGCGCGCGTTGACATTGAAAATGTTGAAAAGTTCGGTTTCGGAGATCAGACAGTTGTTTCGTTAAACTACTTTCAAGCGTTTGGTTATCGGTTCGTCCAGCACAAGTACGACGCGCAAGCGGATAAATTCTTACAAACAAGGCAGGAAGCCAAAGATGAATCGGGCCAAGGTTGACCAATTTTCGTTATTAGAATCAGTGCAAAGCAGAGAATGGAGAAAGCGCTACTACGGACACGTAGAACAAAATGTTGTTCAAGTTTTAATCAGGAATAAAACGAACTTTCGCCGTTTATTGAATCGTTATGTCTCTTCGAAAAGTTAAAATCGTTCGTATCCTTGAAGATCGCGAACGCTATTCGATAATTCTCTGACATAGCAACGAATTAAAGTATCGCTGACGCAAATAGTAAGCATTTAATTTGGAAAATTTCTCGTCATAGTCCTGAAAACACCGTCGTAGGGGTTTCGTGTTAATTTTCCATACAATGGCGTACAATTCAGTTATGGTTGATTTGATCGAAATGCAACCCCTTTTTTGGCGTTTGCTACGATCCTCCGCCTACACACGTAGCATCGCGTTTTTTCTGTCCTTTGTCTTCCTTGGTCGCCTCAAAATTTACCACTTATCTCTATTGCTACCATTGCTTTAGTATCGTTATTGCATTACTAGTGAAATCATTTCAACAAAAATCGATTTCTACCTCTTAAAATAAAATATCCGCTTGAAACTTTGCTGTTGTATTGTTCGCTCTCGCGGTTTGCAATTTCCTGTAGCGCGACGGCGATAACAAGACGCGGTTCGTTTTGGAATGGTCAACGATAATCGCGTTCTGCTTCGCCGTTTTGCCGGGTAGATATCTTGTGAGATCGTCGCCGTACGGTTACTACGTCTATACTATAGAATACCTTCGTTAGCTTAATTCCTAGAATGCATGTTTCATTCTTTCTGAGAATTTCCCTCTTACCGTATTTCATCGCAATAGAGCTTCCACTCGTATGGTACGAAATACGACTCATGAATATTTTGATCTACATAAGAATTCTGTTCTACATAGAAGGTGACGTAACCTTACAATTCAATGTAATTTAAATGCAATTCAAGAAGACAGATGGACTTCTTGTAGGTAATGTTTCTCGACGAGACTCGGCTTCCTCCTCGAATACAGTATTCCGAATTTAAGGACTTGCGATGTAATTGTACCCAACTTTATTACGAGCCGAGAAGACGCGATTTAACTTATTCGAATGAAAGCGTTCCCGTCGATCGCGGAGAAAGGCTTAATGCATTACAACGGCTGTCTGGGAAAGCTTGTTATTCAGTATTTTACGTTACGCAAAGAGAGTATGTCTTGTGCTATACTTTATTTGCATCGGTGCGAAAGAAAGGGGGCACTTTTCAAGCGAACAGACGATGGAAGGAGCTCAAAGGTTCCGCTTTTACGATCTGGATGATAATACAGATCTTTTTTGCATAGCTGAGAATTGTTCGCGATACGGATCTGTTCCCCCTTCTTAAATATCTTCGTCTCTTGTTTTTCGAAATGGAAGAACAAGTAAAATATATGCAGAACCTTAAAGAGAATTTACATCCAACGAAGGGATTAACTAACTAATCGGTGATAGATCTTCTTATCTTCTTATCTGAAATAATTGTAACGATTTTAAGATCGAGGTATGAAAAACGAATTATATTAAAACTGGTCAGTTCGAGGTAAATTATCATTGAAAATTACAAACGGATTATATATTCAGGTTGCTGAAAAAGTATAGATATAATTATGTATTGCAATTAATATCGCATTAATGTAATACGCAAAATGTTGAATTTTAATATTTTCTACGGTAATAATAAATAATTACTAATGATAATTATTAAAGTTTTCTGCTTGATACTTAATTCAGTAACTGTAAAATACAACTTAATCGGTCATTTAGCAAACACCAGATTATGTTAAAATGTAAATGGTAATAACTATTTATATGCATATACATATGCATTTTACAGTAGCAACATATCAAATTATATGCCTATATTCGATTAAGATTACCGCCTCCAATATAAAAATAAGTAATAAACATAGTTAATAATCGATAACATCGTAATTAATATTTTTTAATTCACAAGTGATGAGAAAAACGATTCGACAAACGTTCCACGTCATACGATGTATACGATAAATATTGTGATCAGTCAGTTGATTGTCTATGAAATTTATATATGGGCTAAATCGTATTTTCTTACGTTTATTTTTTTCTGCTTATATTTTTTGTTCTTACATTTTTATAATATCGAATATGCATTCTATGTACTTATATATCGTAAATCTTAGCTCGTTATTTTACCCATGGTCGAAACTTGTTGCCTGATTATTATTATCGTTATTAGATACGATAACAGCAGCCATTCCCTCAGGAATATCTTGTCGTATCCAAATTCGTCATAACTCCCACGTAACGAGATACTTATCGTTAAGGATGCCTTCAAATTGCTGCTCATTGTCCTGCCCTTATCTTCCCCCGATTGCAATGTGTGCTTAGGTCACAACAAACACATATCATGAAAGCAGCTTCTGAATAATTCATCGATACACTCTTATGATACAGTTGTACATTAACTATATTAATCATTAATTTAATGATGTTATCAAGTAACTAATGTTACGGTAAAAAGATTTTACATATGTAAACTTATAAATCGTTTCTCTCGCTCTTTGATGGCAATTTTTAAATTTAATTTCAATCGGTAAGTCAAATAACTGTTTATCGTGTTATTTGATATGAAGAATCTAGAGATCCAATTAATAAAAATTTGCAAAAACGTTCAGAAAGCTTTTGTAACGTTGTGGAACCTCGTTAGGCAATTTCACGTCGATTCAGAAGGCTCGATCCAATCACGGGGCTCGATTATACAATCTGTCAATGATTACACGCTTGTTACTCAACATACTTTGTCGAGATGTTCGGTAGCTTTTCAGGTGACGAGTTATGAAACACGATGTTAGTGTGTAGATGCATACAGATTTAATTACATATCTTATATGCGTGTAGGTCCGTGGGATGTAGTAAGCATAGCCCTTGGAGTACGGTCACTTCGCAGGATAGCTTGGTGGTGGACGAGCGGCGCGGTTTGTGCAAGAGACACGCCTCTGAATGGCGTATAATTAAGTCACAACATCGATGTGCTCCCCCAACCGCGTAGTCCCCGGGGAAGGACGAGCAAGAACAAACACTGCTAAATGAACGCAGTTTCTCTCGTTACCGCTCGGCCTACGGGCTCGCGACGCCTTTCACAGTAACCGTACACTTTATTACCACCTGTCAACGACGGTCTGCTCGCTGCTGATTATGACTTTCCAGAAAGTAAACGAAAATAACGATTTTGCCTTTTTCAACTTGGCGGCGTTAATACGCTCGCGAAACCATTTTCCCCGCAACTTCCATGTTTATCCAGTAGTTAATTATTAACGTTGATGGAATCAACGTGTTAAACATAATATTCCCCCGTTAGAAATCGGTTTAACAATTATTCTATTAACCGTTATTAGCTTGTTAATAACTTCATCTATTTATCACGAAACATCGATCGATTGAAATTCACTCATACTGATAGGAAAGCTTGGATGGTAAAAAATCGTCCCCTCTTAGAAATCTAACGTTTCCTTTGACTAAATTCCCGGCATCGTAAGTCTCTGTTTTACGGGGCAACAAATGTCCAATTCGAAAGAATATTAGTGGAATATTAGGCTTTGAATAATGACACTTTGTTTACCGAATTATAGAAATCTAATTTAAATGAATGTATGTAAAATTGTTGGAAAAATAATTGCCGCATTTTCGAATTTACTAGATGCAGAATTTTGATTTCAACCAGGGAAGTTGGCGAATCCCGTTGAATATCGGTAGACACTATAAAAATACAGAATTTGTAAATGCACAGCGGAACACATCTCGTGCGGTCGGAATTCTTGATTACCTCTTCTCTTCCGTTGATTTAGCGTGCATAAATTAATGCAAGCAAAATACAGACGATGCACGGCCTGCACGTACATAGCGCGAACATAGCTTTATTTTTTGAACATTTGCTTCGCAGATTTTTAAAAGACTAATAAATCCTGCCTCGAAGTACGGTGAATAGTCATAGATTAGTTTACCTATAATAAACTCATAGTAAATAAGCAATATGTAAAATACGATGTAAAATACGATGTAAAATCCAATGGAAAACTAAATCAGACGCACTTTGTGGATCGACTTGATCCAATAAACATGTTCATACGTCGAATTTATCGAAAAGTCAAGGATACTCGATATAGACGAAACAGTTGTATTTGAAAAAGAGTGGCAGGGAAACGTAAGAGAAACTTGTTCTCTGCTCAGTCGATAAGTAAATTTTGTCAAGCACAAGTCAGCCTTCGTGAAAATGCGGAACAGATCTGTGAATGGCTTTTCATTAAGGTCTGATTCAATTCTTCATTTTTTCTTCTTTCTCCTACTCTGACCGTTTCCGGATAAATTACTGAATTCCCGACTCTTCTTCGTTACCCTCGAACCCCTCACGGACAATTTACCACCGTGGCGTCTATCACTTCTGTTCGCGAAAATCTTTCGTTCCTTCTTGTCCCGATACAAACTTTTAAAGAAGATGCTTCCGGGCGAATTGGCTTCCTTTCTACAAAGACGCCTCTTTGGGGGATTCGCCACCTTCCCTTCCATCCTTCTTTCTTTCCTCCTTCTTTCGATCCTACTTTCTGTATTTTTCCGTTACGTATTTTTCTCATACGGTCCTCTTTTCTTTTTATTTCCCTTTCATAGCTACTGCATTTCCTTTCGAAAACTATCAAACGCACGTCATCGATATCGTTATCCAGGTATCAATTTCTTCTCTTGATTTCGATTTTGCGCTTTCTATGCGTAACATTTGTCCTAAAGTTGAAAACGAAGCGAATTATAATGAGCTCGCTTCGATGAAAGATAAAATCGCAACAAAACGAATTACAACGAGTTAGAGAAATGCTTCTTTACAAGCGACACTTTGAGTAAAAATGTTCCGTAACATCAAACGTACAACGTTTATGGCTCTGCGTTTATAAGCGTTTCTGAAACATTAAATCATAATAAACTTTTTCACGAATCTTCCAAATTTAGAGGTACAGTTGTGACAGTGTTCTATTGCATTATTCAACTATATATCGAATAAAGTTATTAACTCGCGGCATATACGAACTAAACACGATGAAAGTTCGAAACGAGACGCAATCAACAAGCACAGCTTTCAAAGTCACGGACTATATCTTTCTGGGAAGTCTGAGAAAGGCTCAATCATCCAGACGCAACAGTCTGGAATTATGGACAGGTCTTTTCAGAGATCGATTTCGTTACGTGGTTATCCAGTGGATTCAGGATTCGGGACGAACCCGGGGGACAGCTGAAATGAGATCACAGTGGTTCGCCTTCAGGAGACTGGAGGGGAACAGGAAAGTTCGGGCGAATTTCATGAATCACAAATGAGGAACGAAATGACATTAAACTCACGGACTTTCGCACGCATAACCACGGAACGAACTCTGTAAGGCAGTGTGTTGATAGAGTAGAAATGGAGGGAAGAGAAAAGGTCATCATCTGATGTTAGAACGTCCTAGTATCGCGTCGATACTATTGCATGCGATTGCAAGTAACTACGAATTTATACGGACTGGTGAAACTTTATATACTAATAGCTTTTTCTTATTTTCAGGTGAGTTCATTCTGCTTCTCTTTGAAAGTGTTTAGCTGCGTTTAATTTCTTCCTAAGCGGGTGAGTTTTCAGAAGAACAATTTTACGTTTATCTTATTCCACTGAGTTTAGTTCACCGCAAATAATAAGTAAACTCGAATTATTAGATTTTCGTTTAAAATCCTCCGTCTTTTTCTGTAGGTGTTTGCCGATCACATATTGTTTGAAAGCAGGCTATTTATGAATTTTTACAATTATACAAATTATTTCCTTTGCAATTTTTTCATCTTTTCATACGTATACATGCAGATTTCGAAACTAAACTAAGATAAAATAGCGATGTATAGGGCATCGGCACTTTCAGTGTCTTTACGGGACATTAAAATTTTCTAGGAGTAATATTTTTATTACTCATTTTGAAACATTGCGTACAATAAACCATTGGTCGTTCAAAAGGTGAATCGAGGTCAGTGATAAACAGAGGAACCCATGAATGTTTGAATTCTCAACAGCCAGTAAATTTCCATGAGAATGCCGCTTGCCTACCACCATCGCCAAGCGCAAATATTTTCTTTCTCTTTTAAATACGAGTATTCCAAAAGACGACTAAAATCGGTCTTTGTTCTGCTTAAAATAATATCTAACCATAAAATCTCTCGTAAGCTTTTTTACATATACACGTAGCTCGAGTACTACTCGAGTACTACGGAATTGTATAATTTCTGTAATAAAAATACAGAGAAATTGTAAAAGCAGCGAGGATACTAGAAATATGTTTCAACAATAAAAATTAAGAATCCAAAAGTGGAAATTTTTTCTTCTTTTTTTCGGATTTAGTTAGACCGAGTACCGTTCTAAACGATGTATCTCTTAATCTATAAAATCAGAAAATTAACAGTCTCGAAAAGAGTATCATGGTCTCAGTCAGTTATCGCTAAGCTACATTTACAAAAACAATTTATTCGAAATGATCCGTGAAACAAGTGCGCGAAAGGACAGATGAGAGAACTGCGAATCGATAAATTCGTTGCCATGGTGTATCGGTTCGATTCGCGTCCAGAACATTTGCCGAAGAACATTTCCGTTGAATAAACACCTATCAGAATCCGGTATTTTCGTGTAAACAAACGAAGCTGGTCAATCCGCGTCGAGCCGGGCCACGTTCAGGAGCCACGCAGAATTCATTCTTTCCTTTCAACATTCGTTCATCTCGATCACTCTCCCGACATCAGCATCCTTGTACTCGCGTGAACAGGAAGATCGTTTGACCGTTCAATGTTCCAACTCTAGCCGGGAGCACAATGGATCCATCTAGCAGTTGACGACTACCCACTCAGAATCGGCGTTCAGTCCGCGCACTCGAGCCACAGAAATGTTTGCATTTACCGTAGCGAGGGCGTGTGTTCTCCGATGAAAGCTTTCGGAGGTCGTTCGAAGCGTCAAACCGAAGTGTGTCCATCCACCACGCTGATATACATATATAGACTTCCCACCATCACTGCATTCACCGTCCAACCTCTCTATCTTTGCATAGCCCGAAAGGGGAAGAAAATCGGATCAAGGGATTGATCCGATCGAAAGAGTGTTCCGTGCACGAGATATCAGTTTTTCGAAATATTTAAAAGAGTCGTTCATGATCCGCTGTTCATTTTATAACTGTATTCGCATGATCGGAATATTAAAAGTCTTTTTCTCTCGCGAGGAAAGTGGATATTCTACATGACTCGTTAAAAAGATTTCGCGTGAAATCTGTACGCTGAGACGCCTACGATTCCATGCGACACGCAATTAGGATACGACACGATCGATTCGTAACGAACGCATCTTAATTGATTTAAGGGGATTCTGGTTCGTTCGTGTTGAATTTTCCATTTTCATTAATGAGCCCGTCTTTCGAAGTAAATTAGTTATGCAAGGCAAGTTGCACATTGGAGCTAAATGCTACTTAACTCTTGCCAACTCCGACGTACCACAAGTAGATAGTTCTCACCGTAAATGCTGTCATTATGTTATCTCAATCCGGCAGAAGAGCGTACGTACGGATTCCGAGCGTCCCTGATATCGGCGGTTTTCGCCAGTGCAGACTCCACGAAATATTTGCATTATTTTTCTCTCGCGTTCTCCTTCTTATTACATTTTTAACAACCTTCGTTACGGAATGAAAATGAATTTAATCTGTTGACCGTTCTAATTAACGTTTAATCTGCAAACTCCGTTTTTACCGTTATCTTTATACGTTTTTGTTTACTGTTTACCTAGTTCTCTTAATTTTCTTTGCTTTTCCTCGAGTTTCTCCGACCTGTCCACATACATGTCCATGGAATGTTGTTTCCGTTTCTTTTTTTATCTTCCTTTGTTTGTTCATTAAATTACACTAGTAGAATGCTAATTAGCGTAAGAAAATGCTTATAACTCTCGCAGGCTTATTTCCCTTGACAATAAGAATACGGTGTACTTCCTCTTATATATCTTCCTATAATCATACGGAAGTTAAGATGACGATATTGGTATAAGAAATATATTAGTACGCAGAGCGAATCTAATAAATGGACAATTCTATGTGTCTATGGATAGATGTTTGTGTCCTGAATGCACAGCGGAACAACACAGAAATTTCATTTATTAACTAACCTGATGATTTATCGTGTAATACGTTTAGCTAAGATATTACATGGGAACGAAGTGAACCGTGCGCATTAGTGTGTAGGCAGATTCTCGATACGGCTTGAAAATCGTGGCGCGAACCCAACGGTAATCCAGATAGGACAGGATCAAAAGGGTTGTATATAGCTAAATACACATTTGGCTGGTGGGTCAGAGTGCAGCGAATAATATTTCGCGAGGGTGAAGGTCTCGGTGTCAGTGACGGTACTGGTACCAACGCTCTTACTATACTAGTTGGTCCCGGCTCGGATCTGAGCTCGAAGTCCAGCACATTAACGGAGATAGTGGCTCCGCTCAAACGTATAATTGCGGGACGAGGCAATTGAGAAGCTCCCTTGGGTACCGGGTTTCCAGTTGCCGCAAATCCACCCACTACTCCACCCGCTAACTTCAAACCCCTTCAGTCCACACGTTTCTCCCTCTTGGTCACCCTCTCGATAAGATGTCCCGTCCTCCGGCTCTGTTCACTCGTCTCTGCACGATCGTCCACTATTCCCTTTCGCACGCCAGATAACAGAGAATGACGGTATTACGTGTCTGATCCCCTGCCTCGAACGACTTTCATCGTCCACTCGCAATTATTTCATAGCATTCTATTCCCTTATTGTTCCCTTCGAGACAACCCGTTGAACTATCAAATGCGTCAAATTTTTTACGCGGTAAGCGCCGCTTAAAACGTTCGCACTGTATCAGAATACTACGAGTTATAAATGGAGAAATGACGAACACGGATTTGTTGAAATTTCTAAACTATATATCTATACTCCATGTATATACTCGATGCATTTCGAATATGCAACCCGTTAATGCAGCAAAACAGTCGCGAGACGTAAACACTCTGTCGGATCATTTAAAAAAACTCGGTGGATTACATGGTTTACCTCTCATTCATCATTCGGATCGTTCGTTCATCGCTGTGTTAACACGGTTTTAACATGTGACACGGTACGAGAGATATAACGGTAGCTTCCCGAATGACATTATTGTCATCCAGCTATGGAGAATCAATGCATTTGAAACAAATACATCGGGACGTATTAGCGATTATGGGATGTACCTTCAAAATTCAATTATGTTAAACGATCACTCTACATTACGGAAGATAGATGACATGGGAACCATCGAACGGCTTCGAGATTTGGATCAATACGATATCGTGCGACGAAGCTGCACCGGCCTTATCGTCCTAATTTTCTACGTAGCGACTGATGAGCTATGGCTGTATTCACTTGCAGGCACCGCAGCACTCTGTCACTTTGATCGTGCATAATGTACGGCTAAGTTACAGAGGGACTATATAACTAATTATACACTATTACGCGCCTGATTTCCCCACGGGCGAAAAATAGAGGAAATATATCAGAAGGCCCCCCCGACGAGAGTAATAAGCGCCATTAAGATCTACCGCCCGCTTCTCCTTCGCCCCCATCCTCGTCCTCCTTTCTTCCATGCTCTGCAACTTCCAAGAGAGATACAGAGGAAGGGTACAGCCGGAGGAACGAAGAGAAATAGATACCGAGTAAAGAACTTCCTTCGCTTGCAAACTGAAAGCAACGCCGTCCACCGGCATAGATTATTTATTACCGAGTGCATTTTATTCGATTAAAATAAATCATCGGATATCCCGATTTACGCGTTTTGTTTCGATATTTCGGTTTAGTAATAAAAGATTTGATTTTCTTTTCTTTTCTTTCGCTTGATTTCCTTGCATCGCGAGGCACCGTATTAAGCAAACTATTTCCCTTTCTTTCCTTTGCAGGAAATGATTCCTTACGTAGAACTAGGTAAAACACTCGGTTGTCTGATCTCAGATGCATTTCGTTATTACGCGATAAAATATCAAACAAACTTCGTACACCATCTAAATCTTAAAGCAAGGATGATAAAATATCGAAGCTGGTCGAGCAATTTACGAAGAATTTTCCAGTTTATCGTGGTAACGTTTCTAAGCACTACAGCTACTTACGGTAGTAAATTCAGATTCGCAATTTTTTTTTCCTAATAGAAAATTTTCCGCGAGGGGATAGCGAGTTCGTTTAGCTAGCCGACTGATTGCAATTTTGAACGTAGCATGCCTGGCAGTCGTCTTATCGGATTTAGCGAGGGCTAGGCAGCAGCGTACTGGAGGAGCGGATGCCTTGGTTAGGTGGAAAGTTAAGGCTAGGTTTTTACTTAACCGTAATCGGAAGATATTGCCGGGAGCACTGTACCAAGGGCACTTTACCGGCCGCCTTAAGAAAGCACTAGCTTCGCGAGGCCCGGTAACACCGGTCGAGACCGTTATTAAAAGAGCCCCCTTTATCTCAGACGCTCTCTTTCCAACTTCCCTCGTTTCGTATCGTTGTCTTTTTTTTCTCGTTCTCTCCGTCTCTCTTACTCAGCCAGATCCTTCTTTCGTTCTCTCCTCTTTTTTCTTCCTGCGTTTCTCTTCCTTGGTTCGCCCGCTCTTATTCTCTTTGAAACCCTCACGGCTAAGAGTGTTTCTATGTCAACCTTTGTACTTTTTAGCGAGGGATCCACGGCGTCCACGCGTCTGCTATATGCGTTCCCATAACGCCACAAGGCGGCGATAGATGCCTGTTTCAACGAAGCTGCGCGAACCGTAATGGTGCTTCTTAATTTCTCCGGTAGGAAATAGAACCCCGGGAAATGTAAGCGGACGAGAGGAGGGAAATATACTTCAGTGTTTTCGCCGGTACAAAGGAAATTCGAATGCGAGAGGTCGGGATTAGAGACAGGAATTCGCATAATTGCTTCAGATTCTTTGCTCTGTGTGTAGGGAAAAAGAGTTCTTTGAAGGAAAAGTCATAATTCTTGTATAAAAGAAAGCAAGGGATTCTTTCTTTCTTGAGCGCGGAAAGGCCTTTAATATTAGAATGTAACGCGTTTCGCGGGAGAAAGGATTTTATCGTATTCCTTTGTCCCCGTTTTTTTCGCATCTTAATCCTTAAAATCCTCGTTCTGTCTCTTGCGCGCGTTATTTGACCAAGAACTGCGAGTTATTTCTCAGAACACGTAGACCTCTAATTAGTTAAACGCTTCTCGTTCAAGCTTAATTCACGATCGTCTTTAATTGTTTTCGTATGAAAGTAGTACGCTTCGTGGACGCTTATTCGTCTTGCGAGAGATATTCAGATTTTGAAAATATTCAAATCTTCGTATTGGAACGTTTGGACGATAATACGTGGAAGAAGAATTTCGTGTACGGTTACTCCTTGACACCTGTTCGTAGTGTGCGATAGTGAGAAGTTGACACTTTCGGATCGGTCCGATGGCCATAAATTCCCGTGGCGACGACACTTTTCATCAGACTCTGATTACTTATTCACGGGCCGACGAGCGTACGATGGAAGAGCGGCCACCGTGTGCGCACGGTCCTGCCTCTCCTACCCTGTCACCGTGATTGATAATAATGCAAGCTTGACGTCAACGGGTACGCTGATATTACTGAAACATAATTTACGAAGCTGAAATAAAATTCAACGTCCCTGGTGCCGTGAGTCCCAAGAACGAGTCCAGTCAAGAACGCTCGAATGTTTTGTCAGTCGCAGCAAATGTGTCATGGGAGTTCAATATTTTTTATTCCTGGAATACCGTTCTGCAGTTTACACGAATTCCGAGTTTGATAAATTGCGTGTATGTAGCACGATTTTAAAATTCTGCGCTCAAATTCGTAAACTTTTGACATTCGATTAAGATTTCTAGAACAGCCAAGCTCTGCTTGACTCGATCAACTTCCATTTATTAGTAGCAGAGAAAATCTTCTGTCGAGAAACAGTTATTCTTTTTTAGATTAACGTTCAATGTCGGATTGCTTTGCTCGTATAATAGTTTACCAGTAATTTAATATAATTAAGTTACGTTGCACGTAAATGACATAAATAAACGGAATGTTTAACATCTACAACGTGAAGAGTCTGTGAAAATAAATTTGGAAATTTAATTTACCCACGAATATTCGTTTCACCAAAGAAATTAAATTTTCATGCCGAAGTCAGCTTCTCTTTGTCATGCGCTGTTGGGATTAACACAAGCTGCCTGTGTCCCTCGAAAATACTCACAATTTACACAAAATTTCCCTTTTCCGTTATAGGGAAGGTCGATTGACTGGGGCAAATAAATTGTCGCCCGGATATATCCGGTTCATTGCGATCCGCAGCGTGTATTTTCGTTGGTTCTCGTTCACGATGCATACAGGTGTGAATACATATGTAACTCGGTGCACTTACGACACCGACTTACGCATACGGACACCTAAACGACCTTATTTCGCACGGGATAGCAACGGATACATCACAAGCAGGAACGACATCCCCTTGTTGTCACCCGTTATTCCCTTGCCTTTGCTCTTCACCCCTCTTGGCCCTCTTTTTGGGTGACGTACAGGGACACGAAGCATCCCTCTTCCCTTCTTTCGGAAATAGCAAGCTACACACAACTATCATATTTGCCCCTTATTTTTTTGTCACGCTGTCACGTGCCACCATATATTTTGACGCCGCCATTCTCCAACATGCTCGCAGAATATCCCAGAACAAGTATCCAAGTTTCCACGTACGTAACACATCGACAACGAAGGTCTGGATCGATTTCCCAGAAACGACGATAAAGAACCCCGATATCTAGAAATCTGTGTCCTTTTCATCACCTGTCACGTTTTCGGGAAATGATCATCGCTTTTGTCACAATGGATAGATTGTACACACGGAACTTCCCATTTGAATTTATCACGCGATTAGTTTTTATTTTTAACTAACTTTCTTCGTCTATCTAGATTACCTTCGTCCCGATAACACGGTTTCTAATTCCTTCCGAGAAGCGTAGAGAACTTGCTGGAACTACCTGTTTCAATAGGCAGAGATTCTATTAGTAAAATCTTCGTTCTGAAAATCGAGCGGATAAAAGGTTAAGAAATCTGATGCGGGTAGGGGAGCATGGACTGCGAACTCGTGATCTGCCATCGAAGGAAAAAGGTGGAAGATCCAAAGATAGTTAGGGAGCTGTTTGTCTTTGTTTCCGTCTACATGGCTTCGGCTGCACCATTGAATCAAATCGAGTGCAGCTGCAGGCTGTTGTGTAAACTTCAGTCCTGATTGAAAAGCTCCGCACTCAAATATTGGATGATAACTCAGAGAGAGAAAGAGAGAGAGAGAGTCCAGTATCTTGGTATCTGAAAAAAGTGCTTTCTGAAATTTCGCGCGATCGTATCAATTTTTAAAGGTATTCGAAAAATAGGAACCGAAGCTTAGAGTTTGGATGATTCCGAAAGGAACGGACTGCGCTTAAAAAAAAAGTAAAAGGATATTATTATTATCGAAAAAGTAAAACGTTGATTTATAGAAATATATAGAAATATTATATAAAATTCATAGACGCGCTCCATTGCGATCTCCGTAACAAAGCGCCACTGACGCGGTAGAATATATTCATGTACCTACGACGATGTAACGACTGCTATATGGTCGACTTGTATTACTGTGCGTGTCTGATTATCCCGTCCGTATCTCCTGACAACCCGCCTCATTTTGGGCGATCCTATAAAAACACAATGAAAGTATGACATTTAAATTTACTGGAACACGTGTGTTTACAAGGTAATCAAGATTGGTGTTACGATAAGTAGAAAAATGGTATCTTAGGCGCTTTGACCGAACTGTGTGTAGTATTCCTTTACTCTGAAACAAATTCCGAACCGATTCCTTTGTGCGTTTGAGACGACCAAGTATATCAGAACATATCGCATGTAAATCGCGGGGCAATGGACCTGACGTGTTACGTGCCGCCCGCACGTCTGGCGCATTGCTCAATGTAGAATTTTCAAACCATCTCGATCCTCGTTATTCCCATTCCTGTTCCTATCTTTCTCGTCTTTTACTCGCGTGTCTATCTAACTGCTTATCTCGCGTATCCGTTTCCATTCTCTCTCGATTATTTATGTAGAGACTATCTTAGAAATGTTGGATGAAAATTCACATATAAATCTATGTACAGCTCGTAACTAAAAATACAAATAATTGAACATTTATTATTGTCAAATGTTCCATCAGCACATGAAATAATTCGTTTTCATCTGTCGTCAATCGGTTACACAAAACTCGAAGTTTCTGCGACTCACGTTGATTCGGCAAAACAAGGAAAATGCCGCGCCTGATATCGAGAAATTTTGATCGAAGAAATGTCGAAAAATTCGTTGCCGTATTCTTTGTATAAAATCAAATATTCCTGATTTCGTTTCTTTCTACTATCTGAAATAAGGGAAATATAGCAATAAGCGTTTGCAGGAATGATTCTAAAAAATCCTTTCAGATTATAAACCTTCGACTCGATTCGTAATTCGGCGCATTACCAGCAGGCTCACAGGCTATTCTCATGCTCGTTTCATTTTACGTGGAATCGAGGAAGTTATACGCATAAAATTGTACACTTGCACTTGACATTAATTTATTACTATTGGGAAGCGGGACTGAGAAAGCACCCTGTGCTCGCAAGACCGTATTTCCTATAACACCTTCTATAATAATGAACTTTTAGAATCTGAAACGTCTCGTTCAGAACGTAAATAACCTGAATATTACATGCTTAAGAAAAAACAACGAGATTTTTCTCTCTGTCTGCGTTGTACAAGATTCCTCGCTTATATTCAGTTAACGGCCTCTTGAAGAATGTCAGTCCAGCGGAAAGCACGATGCAATGAAATAGGCTAGAAATATTTAATAAGTTTCCGTGCTTCATGAGCGGCTTCTCCGTAGCATCTCGCCCTTCAGCGAATTTTACTTCAAAAAGATTGTACATAAATTAGGGAGATTCTACGTTCTGCTCCTGCTTGCTTTGCATCTCGTCCTACCATTTTCTTGTCTTTAAGTATGCACGCTCTTCCGCACTTGCACACTGTCTTCGAGATACTGTCGAAATAAAGAAACCTGATGTTTGCCAGCGAATCCAATACATTTTGATTACAGTGTATACTTCAATAAGGACGACGATCTGATGTTAACTCTAACGTTATTGCTTAATTAACTCTATATAAGCTTTAAAATAATAACATTCCGAAATCATTTGTTTGAAACAATGGTTAAAATTGATCTCAGTCGAAGCAGCCAAAGTTCCTTTCAAAAGATGAAACTCTTAGACTTCGTAGATGACCCTAACGGTCTACAAAATATTATTCGATAGTTCGTGAATTCAAACGATACTCTACACGTGACCTGAAAAATTCAGGTTCATACATATGCAGAATCAGCCGAGATTTCCATAAAGCTTTACAATGTCGAGGGCTTTTGCTCGCGTATAATTCCGGGCTTCTATCGGACAGAGGGTTGTATATCGCATCAACATAAACACAATACCAAAACATTTGATCCACATATTTATTATTTTGGCACAAGGCACGAGATAATTGTGCGTGTGTATTTAGTGCACGTATACGGCGTTCGATATTTACAACGGTTTATCGTAAGTATTACGTTTCGAAGGAATGTAACACGGAGGAGATATGCGTTTTTAAGTTATTAAGCGAAACCCCTTTTTTGTTTAACAGTACATTCGCGAAATACCATTTCACGCTTATTAAGTTCCAAGGGCTTATCCTTCTTTTTAACGGAACGGCTTCTCGCACGAAAAATTTATTCGTACCCAAAGAAGTTATCTCGACATTCCATCCTTGATAAAAAATTCCTACGCCATGTTCAACCAGTGGTATTTCAATTTCGCCAAACTAACACTGATTGCAGGAACGAATAAATAAATCTTTTTCCGAAGGATTGATTACGGGAATGTTATCCCGAGGAAGTTTTTGATGCCCGCATACGCGACGGACGATTATGAAAATATGAGGGTGAACTAACTGTTAGAAAGCACAGCGCGGAACCCGCGAGAAAGTTTAGGTCGTCGTCGTACTTCTTCCTCGTTTCCTGCTTCTTCTGTATCTATACGCTCTACTCAATTCGAGCGTAACGTCGCGTAAGCGCTTTTACGATCGTGTTCGTGCTACGATAGCAACCGCCGCGCCACGTCGAGTTCTTCAGTCTCAGACGACTCCCTCATTCGATTCCATCGTCGAATTTATCGACGGAAAACAACACTCCAGTGCTACCAGTCCCCTTCATCGAGCTCGCCGCCCTTTTTCCGTCCAGGAAATAGGTATTTCATCGGCGTTCAAATTGACTGCAAAGTCGTCAAAGTTACGATCGATTTTCCCTGCTTTTCTGTTTTGCTCCATGCCGCGAACAACAACCAACCCGTTGTTATCTTCCCATCCCTATTACCATCTAGCGTTCACCGCCATTAATTTGTTACGACATTGCTGATAGCGTGTGCATTTTAGCGATCGTTCCGTTATTTTCCGACATTCTTAAGGTAAACCAGGCTTCGTCGCCCTTTGGGTTATGCCTAAATTTAATCCGTTTACGTTGGAAATTGCCGGGATCGATCAACTGTCAAGGGGTTATTATAAAAATTACTACAAACTATTAATATCGTAGGAAAGATATTCGATTTTAAACTTACCGCGGTATAGAGTACGCGATACAACCAAGCACGTTGTAACGTTACGCGACCTAGTTTTCTCCAAGAATGATTTTATATATCTATCGACACATATTGGTATATCGTAACGATATAATGATAGAAATGGAAATAATATACGGAATAAAAAAAGTTAACGTTTCGAGATATTTATTTCAGTAGCTTAAAAATGAGTGAAAACGTTATTTATTGGCTGCCATTATGAGTGAAGAATTACGTACTCGTGTCATCATGATATCCGAACTTGATACCACTAGCTTTTATTTATAGAGACAGGTTGAATTTATTGCGCATAGTGAAAATATTGCCTGTATAAAAAATTGTTCATAGCGTTTGAGAAAATAAACGTGAAAAATACCGTGAAAGACGTTTATAGATATTTGCAACAAAAAATATCGATAAATAAACCATGAATATTGGAGCGTTTTGACGATATTAAACTAAAGTTTAGGAGAGTAAACGCTCGTTACGTGTACTCGATATTATTGATTTCGTGAAATAAAAATTGGTTTCATAGCAAAACAGAAATTAGTTCCAATAGGCGTTTAAATAGAAAGATAGCGGTTTTCCGTATCGAATATGGTCTAGTCGGTAAAGCACTTTGCTCGCGACCCCTGTTGTTAAGCCCAACGTTCTATAGCTATCCGATGGCGATGGGTACCTCAGTATCAACGAGTAGAAGGAGAAAAGAGGCTGTGTAGGTGTAACGCTTGCACGAGTTAGCTCACGATCGCGTTTCTGCAGAGTTAGCAAGCGGCTCGTTGCAAACGGCTTCTTACATTTGCATATGAAAACCAGGAAGTCTCGAGGTTTGTCTCTTACGAACTACAAACTCGAAGAACGGAGCTAGGTAGTAGCAGGTAACAGGAAGAGCGAGGGAGCACGGAAAGAGAGAGCGAAGCTGTATCGCTAGCAGCAACAACATCAGCGACAGTGGCGGCAGTAACATTTACAGCGGCGCAGGTTGCTGTTGCTTCGGTCGTCTTAAATATTCAATGGCGTCACGTTCTCAACTCGACATGTAGATTAGCAATGGCGAATCACATGTTCCTTCGCAAGCCTCGATTCCCTATCCTTCGTTCCGTTTTCCTTTCTCTTGATCTGCTTCCGTCTTTTCTCTCTACGCTTGCTTCCCCCTTTATTCTTCTTTCTACTTTTCCTACACTTTGGATGGTAGTTTTTCTTTCTTCGGTTAAACGCTAGAGGGTATTTCCCTTTAGGATTGCTTAACGTTTGTTATCGAATGGTCTATGTTCCAGGCTTTCCGCTTGTACAAAGCAGTTCAAAGTTTGAAACTGCTGGCTTATAAAAAGCACATATTTCGCTGGTGATTTCTGGTTTCTTGATTTATGCCATAAATAACCGTAGGTTGCATAAAAATTGCAAAGAATACTTTGCGCGTATAACTGTTAAACAAAAATCATAGGACAACAATCGCAGTCTTCGGAGATTTTCTTCTGCTAAACAGTTCTACCGGTTATAATGCAATCCGGAAAGCTTTGTGCAAATGGCTAAGTGAAAGCAAAGCCCAAGACGCCGCTGTTAAGGGGAATGGCAGAAAGAAAAAGCACGGTAGAAAAGAGAGGATGGAAAGGTAAAGTTACTTTATGTTTCTTAAGTTTCCTTTTAGCCGGAGCAAACCTAAGTCGACTGTTCAGCCCCGTAAGGTTACTCCATATAAATGCAAAGGGATCCACGGATCTTTCGTGTCGTTAACGTGCCTTTTTCTCTCCACCCTTCTTCCTCCGTACCTGCCTCCTAGCCTTTACCTCTGTTCGCGTCACTTTGCACTAAGAAAGCGGATACGAGTTTGTCGAAACCAGAAACCCATTAAAATCTGCAAAGACGGCCGGCCAGCACCAAGGAAATTTAACAGTCTTTTATCAGACTACCAAGCAAAGAAAGGAAAACGGACTTTCTAATTTGACTACTTTCCAGCGACATATTGCGATCGAACGAATGCCTGCAAATCTTTAATAACTTCCTTTGATCTTGGTCAAAGAGCCAATAGAATTGCATTAACGTACGATGGTATAAGACTATCTTTCAGATAGAAATGAGATTTTAACAGATTTATAATTTAGAAACAGCAAAGAAGGAAGATTTTCTTTGTCTCGTAAAAAAATAGTTCTTTAATCGTATTTTATTACAACGCGTTACAATTTTCATGCTGGTATTTTAAAAGAGAGGGAGGGAGAGAGAGAGAGAGAGAGAGAGAGAAGAGAAAGATATGGAAATTAGTCTAATTGTATTTTACGAGGATTCGTTATTTCCTCGTTTATCGTAATCTTGCGAAAAATTGCCGAGAATTATGATTCCGCAAACGATACCGTCCATTTCAATCTTCCCAGCGCGCTTTCTAATTTCACTCGGCAAGATTGGCGGTCAATTTTCCCAACCTCGGAATCGTCTACTCATTCCCATTTCCTCTGCTTTCGTTATTCTTTCTGTGATGCTTCGTCGCCACTCTGGGTAACTGTTGTTTTTCCGGCGTGGATCTTTAGTTTTAATTACCACGGCACCCTGACGTTTATTGCTGTTTCTTGTGGCGCTTGTCGAGCCTAGGGGTGAATTCGGGTCGAGTTTTCTCGAAGCTGCCAGGGGGCTTGGCGAGCTTTAGGGTAGTTCCAACTTGTCCGGAGATGAATTTCCGAAACTAGACAGCTCGCGAAATGAACTTGGTCCAGAAGGAGACAGAAAACGGACCCCTGTGGGCAACATTATTTTTCATGAATATCGCGCCGCGGCTTAGCTGCTGGATTCTTGTCACCCGTTAAAATATTTTACGGAGACGTGCGAGAATTGTGCACAAAACATGACGAAATCTACGCTAGTTTTGTATCCTATAGTTTGTTATTTTGTAATCAATGACTCGATATAAAATTTGATATATATAAAATTATCGCGTCATTGAAAAATATAAGCTTCGAAGATCTTTGCGATTCCTTTCTATCACTGGCTAAATGGTTTAAGTGGCTCGATACATTCTCAAGTCGAGTATATCGGCGAATCCACTTGCTCGAAAGTACTCGATACATTGTGCTGGCTGGCCACGAACCTATAATTGGCTCACCCTGCAATAAAGTTTCGTGCGAGAGTAGCTTAGGTATCTCACGAACGACCCGTCGGTGATATAGTGACGATAACCCCCCCGATACCTATCCCTTGTTCGAGGTCCTTCTCACCCACTTACTCTGATTTACTTCTTGAGCGAGCAAAACGTGTGTTCGCTAACGGCTGCTTTACCAAGTAAACCGGTATTCGACCAAGGACCCTTTGCTCCGTTACATTGCTTTACAAAATCCTCGTCTACGGTAAACAGATCTATAAAAATTTCACGATGCGTGCGTATAACGGAGGAAAAAAGGAAAGCTGTAATCATTGTAGGCAGAGTAAACAGGCTACGTAAACCGTTTAGATGATTGTGCAATACAAAATTAATTTGCCATAGCACGATGACCTCTGTTATCGAAAGATGTTAGCTCGTGTTTTCATACATTCTGTTTATAAAAATATGAACATAACGTAAGAGGACATAAATTTTCTATTTCGAATTACCCTTTCGTAGCCGCAACAACTAATCACGGCTTAGTGGCTGGATAGCAGCAGCACCGTCCCCTCTTTCGATGGTTTTACGTGCAGGTTGCTCTTGTACTCTCCTTGGCTTGCCGCCTCTCCCGATTTTCCTTTGCTCGAGGGTCTTGCACGCCTTACGCTTTGCATCCTAGATGATGAATGAGGGATTAATTCCAACGCGGCCGCACCCGCGCCGCGGCGAGAACTTTGCGATAAATTTAAAGTTTCTTTAAAACAATAAGTTCCAGCGGCAGTACCGAGTCGATACGGGGAAACCGTCATCTTTCATAATCGATTATTAACGAACGCAGCGCCGTTGAAAGAGGGAAAGTTTTCTACTCGCAAGGCCGGCCTCTGTACGTATATAAAAGTACGTTGCGTTGCCAGTGATGGACGAGCACCAGGTGTGGCCAGGCCCATACTTAAGTCTCGTTCGATTAATCGATTGCACCTAGAAATAGCCAGGCTATGAAGATGGTAAAGTATGATGACGGTAATGCTATCGGCGCTTCTCTCGTTCTACTCGCTTTGATATTTATTTAGCTACTTGATACTCTCGTGTAACTCTTTTATCAATACCTGTTTAACAGTAATGGCAGTGTTTACACGTGTACTCGTTAATGACTCGTCTTGTTTCGTATCTACCCAACTTTTAATGGTAAACCTCCACTACCGGGCATGTTTTTCAATTGTATCATATACACACAACCATACGCACGCTATACTCACGTTATACTCACGCTCAGCCTCTTTTATATTCTTTAATTAAAATCTTTAGGTCTCTTTACTATCTTGTACTTATCTTTTATTATTGGACAATATGAAACCGTGTATGAATAAAAAGACATTTTATTCTTGCCTACGACTTTATCAATTTACCGATATACATATAAATACATATTAGGATCTTGCTATATAACATTTTTTTTTTATTACATTAAACTCGAACATGAAACAATTCGGATAATATTCGTTCAATGAGATATATCAACGGGATATCAGAAACGCGGAATCGCGTTCGCAAATTTTCGCGTTATTCGCGTGTATTATTTATTTTCTTTGTTCTGTGCGGCGCGGCGTGCAATCGGATTCGAACGCGTCAACGACAGTTCGATTCATTTCTCATTGGTGGAAGCAGCGGCGATACCGATCGCAGGAGGGAGTCCGGGGAATTCCAATTCCCTGAAAGATCGCATTGTAATCTTCGGCTAAAGCAACGGGGTGGAACAACAATTACGGATTCTATACGATCGGCGAAGGGGGTGATTCCGGGGTGGACGAGCGGGGATAAATTGCCGCGACCTTGGTCTACGCAAACCTGGTCTCATGCACCTATACACGCGTGCTCGACCATGTCGAAGCCGTGTCTGCGTGTAAATCAATTGTCGTGGTAACCGCAAATCTTTGCACCCCAGCGTGACACGTAAGGTGCCGCCAGGCAAACGATAGAACAACCTTTATCATCAACCGAAAGACACGAAACATCTAATAGAATTTTCTGAAAAGTAGCAGAAGAACATCAAACGTGTATATCTTTCAAGCATTTTGTAATCAACGAATTAAAAGTCGATCGATGCGATTAATTTACCACGATGTACTATTTATAGCCAATGAAGAGATTCACGATACTAATGACGTGACAATATGATGGAGGTAACTAATAATCCTACGTTGTATGCAAGGTAATCGCTATTTCATGTGTAACGATAACGTTACGGCTCGTGATTGCTACTGTCATTCGATTATTCCGTGCATCTTCTATATAGTTTTATATTCGCCTCTCCGTTTCCTTTATTCTTCGATTCTTGCATTATTTTCCAACAAAGTCTCGCTTCATAAATGTTCAGTTATTCATAAACGTTGCTGAGCCTTTAACCTAGCTTAGTAACTTTCTCTTGTTCCACTGTCTTATTGAAATGTAATTACATTTCTTGTTTCGTGCGATCGAAAAACAAAGAAGCAGTTTCGTAAAGAACCAACGTTTCAACGTATCGTTAATTTTCAACAAGTTTTAATTATCGGATTCGTTAATGCACAACAGCGAACTCCTGCTTTTTCCTTGAAAACCGTCGGAGAGCTGACGCGTAACATAATTTAAGTTAGCTACATTTTCCAAACTCGACACATTTTAAACATAACCTGCAACCCATATGGAACGCCAGACGCCGAGCGGCGTTGAGTGACACGCGGCATAACTTGCAATTTGGTAACTGCAGGTGCTCCGGTCACGCTAAACCGCAGTTTAATTACTATACCCGCGTGAATTGGCTCGCTGGCAGTACTGTCACGCGCAACGGTGTGCAAATTGATCTCGGCAGCCCTCTCTCTGCATTGACCTTCTCCTTGTTTTGCCCTAGCTCGCCTTGATCAAAATCGTCAAAAAATCCTCGCCATCCGTTTTATTTTCAGCCAGCTTGTACGAAAGTTCAAGATCTCCCTTTATCTTTCTGAAATAAAATTTTCGATTATCGTAGTACATTGTACTAATAGTAATAAATTACAATAGAATAGAGCGAAAACCTGTATATTACAGGTTTAATCGACGTACAATGATTTATTTCAGTCTCGTTATTATCGATCCTTATTAAATACCGATTAAAGGAAATTTTTGCACGCGGAAAATTTTATCCGAATTAAATGAACCGATGCTTGAGTAATAATCTATGTTTTGTTATCAGGACACTGTGTTATTTGAATAATCATAATAATAAGGAGCACGATTTAATTTGCATCTAAAATAACATTAAATTATTATTAAACGATGAACGCGACGGACAGAGGGAAAAAAGGATGACAGGATGAATCGATTTTAATGATCGCAGTCCATATTTTACGGTCCAAGAATTACTTGTTAATTTATTGTATGTACCTACAGGCTGATAATTTATATTCTTTTGGATCTATAGTTCCATTGCATATTTAATTCGCGAAGAAATGTTTAGACGAAAAATAGTTCACCTATGAAATAGTTATTTTCGTATCAATTATGCGTATTATAAGTGTTTCATCAATTAATCGAATCGTCTAATTATTCGATACTCATCTCGTTACATTCTTGCGATACTTTATTTGTGATTGTTTTTATGTTACAGAAGATCTATTTTAATATTCCACGTCTGAATCGGTATCATACGTACGAATATCGTACCTGATAAACAGATTTGGTGTTGTACGGTGACGTGGCGTTAAGAAATATCGCGAAATATTGCTCGATAAAAATTTGGAAATGATTTCAGCACTTTTAATTATTTTCGTTTTTCTCCGTTTATCTCGACTTCAAAGGATGCTTCGATCGAATATACCTTTACAGCCTCTCTTTTTACGAACGGAGCAGCTTAGCTTTCATTCCGTTCGCGCCAATACCGAGGAAGCTTCAACAAGGAAGGAGCAAGAGGTTGGTTGTCTAAAAAAGTAAAAACCAAAGGTTGCTCGCTTGCCGTTGACGATAATTGACCGTTGGAATAGCTGCAATTGATAACTTAATTATGAAATTCCTGTTTCATTTCGCTGGGAATCCCTTCCCTCGCGCCCGTATTGTGTCTGGACGTTCGCAGACAGCCGATCGAGCAGCATTACGGGAGAATTGAGCTTTCAGGAAGAGAAATTACTTTGCTCTATAACGTAGAAATAAGGCTCAGGAAGTACAGCTTTCGCGGAAAGAAGGCAAAATGAAATCATCGGTGTCTGGGAAAGATACGAACCCCGTTACAACGATTCAAGCGAAATGGTGCTTCTTACCGTTCTCGACTTTGTTATCTAGAGATTTTGACCGATTTATAATTATTCAGTAATTTATGATTATTTGATAAGACTCGTTGGAATATAATTTCATTGAGAAGTAAGAGAATTGTTATTAATACGTCTAGAAACCATAAATAAGTACCGTAAAACTTCGAAACAGCAGGTAGTTCATTATTTCCTGTACTTTTCGAAACGATTTCCTTGTTTGTAATGATTATTTCTCGCGTCGATAAAAAGGCAATAAAAAGTTATTCCCGGTAAACGAGCAAATCGAACGATTCGTTTTCGAATCATACCTCGGACCGGCTCGTTATTCGGATAAGTTTCATGGGAGAAAATACACGAAGGACTGATGCTGAAAAGAATCAACATGAAAGGGAAGAAAAGCAATCGGTATGTGTGCCGGGAACAGTACGTAGACGACCGTCAAACTTAGTTAAAAACTTTGCAGTCAGCTTGGTATTCCAAGCTCGCTACCGAACGAACCGGCGAAGAGAGCATGGGATACAGGGGAGAGAACGAGAAGAGACCTTGATGACGCTCTTTCTTCTTTCTACGATTCGGCGGTTTCCGATGCCTTCATCCTGGCGTTAGCGAAACTATTTTCAAGTTTTCATGCAGTTTCCGAGTCGATGGCGTCAATGTACGGTCCAAGAGACTGCCAAGAGGCCTGTGTCAGCAACTTCTCCCCTAATGCGGCCTGCGAGGAACATAGTTAACGTGTTTGACTATGCTCCAAAGGTTCCTCTCTTGTAAGAATAGAGAAAGATCTCCGTTACGTTAAATATACTCGATTTACAGCAAATTTCTTCTGTATTAATGCGACTAAAATTTCAATTTCAAAGAAGCGACATTTGCGACAATACGTTTGAGTTTGTACCTTGCTACATCGCCGTAGCTTAATAGAGCAAAAAGATCTTGTTTTTCACGAACCAAATAGTTTTGCCATAATCCGAAAAGTAATTGCGAGGAACAATTCGATCGGCGTGCTTACAAAGTAGAATCGTCGCATTACAAAGTTTCGAAGGTACGATTTCTTCGGAGTGTTATCGCGCCAGCCATTAATTCCGATCATAAACGATCCCCGGTGCAACTGTACCGTCACCGCTTTATGCCGTCAGCCGTGCACTGATCCTCCAACATAAAACTCGTTCAAGAAGCGTCCTGCCGTTGCGATTATACTCTAGTCGTTAGTAAGTCATTTTACATCGTGAGAACGTCTCTTCCGTTGAACGTCCCTGAAAGCTACAAAACTGTTTTTCTTCTCGTCTTGGCGCGTTCCTCTTCGAGAACAAGGAACGAGAGAAAGATCAAGGCGATTTCACGGGTGACAATCGTCATGCCGGAAATCGAGAGGCATAAAACGCAGACATACCAGTACCGATCGTGCCTCGAGAGTTTATCGTCGAGTTTTGTTAATGGCAATTCAATCGGATACGTCGTTATACTTAAAGTTCTACGGTTGAACTTTTACTGGATCGGTGGTAATAAAAAGTCTAGACGTGCCTTACGAACGTTGGGAGAGATTCTTTCGCGCAGCATCGCTACATTTCAAGCGATACATTTTAAAATGAATTATGTTTCCTATTTCTTTTTATATTCGTCAAAGTCTGCCTGCAACCCAAATAAAAATAAATACAGATAATCTAAGCGACTGCAAGCGTCGAAGAAATTCCCTTCGGCAATTAACAGAGGGTGCCAAAAGGTTCGCGGAACAAAGTCGAACGATAAGTAGATACCGGTCTTATTGCGATGCCTATGAAGACCCATTGTCTCACTTCCTTTGTACGGTAGTGTACCTTCGGTAGTTTCGTATTATGCCCCCACGACTAATGGAGATGCTAATTCCGTGCCGGCGCCATCGGCTTCCTTGCAAGTAGCGAGTTGGCTGAGCCGAGATGGTGTTAGTAAGAGGAAGTGGTGGAGGGATGGTGGCTCTTCCATCTCCGAGTCACTTCAATCTCCCGCAATCGTGCGGAATATCATGAATGCCGGAGTATATCTCGATGAATGGTTCGAGTCGGAAGGGTGGTATTACCAGAGGTGGGACGCAGAGAATGGTCCATTCGTTCGATTGATTGATTTACGTTTACGGCACGTTCAAACTGTAGCTACTTAGAAACGAAGATATCTTATTCTATTAATACATATAGTTCGTCATAGCAATAGTTACATCGACGATCGTGTGACAAATGTGATAGCGTAAGGCCGTTTTACACTGATGTGTACATTAATGGAATTAATGTCATTCGATAATTATGTTAATAAAGAGGGGCGTATAATTTTCTGCACGTCGCTAATTGCAATCGCAAGTAAATCAAGGACAATTATAAGTAATCTTTAGCGTTGCTTTTTATCAGATTCTTTTTCAAGATTTATTTTCTTTTTTATCATTCTTAAAACCTCTAAAATCACAATTTCTATTACAATACAATCGTAAATATTTAACACTAAACGAAAAAAGCAACGGAATTTTCATTCCTATACGTCGTACTATAAACGATGTATTCTCGCGAGAGCTAAAAGATCCCAGGAATACGGTAGATTTCAGCGTTTTAATGTTCGGGTTGTTTCTTTCACGATCCGAACCGATCGGAACAATTTCAAAGCAGGATAGGGAACGGCATCGAAACTCGAACAAGCTTGCATGGTAGCCGCATGTAAAATTCAACAAGGTGAATCCAGGCAAGTGTGCACGGTGTCGCATGTATTCGCAGCAATAGCAGGTATAAACGTTCCCCGCGAGTCTGCGGCTTTCTTTCTTCTTGCCGGATTACTATTCGCTATACCGTTAGCGAATTCCTCCCCAGCCACTACTTCGACCATAACCTCTTTCGTTACCACCCTTCCGACACTGCTTCTCGTCCACCTTATTTCGTCAATCTCGCATTATCCCGCAAATAGCTTGCCTACTCGACTGTCCCAAAAAGTCCAGCTGTGCTCTCTTCTCCTTGGCGAGACGCAGCGCGATCGATATTCGCTCCTCTCGAATCCTCTTTGAACCATCAAGACCGATTTCCTCCCTTTTGTCGTCTCTTTTTTTTCATTTCCGCACGAATTACATTAAATGTTTTTCTACGATTTATTATTCGAAAGATCATATTTGATTTCGCGTCGGATAACGTCGTGCCCCAGCAAGAAACTTTCATTGAGAAATTCTAAAATATACGCTTTTTTACGTTATGCTACGAAATTCTTGCCTAAAGCGTTAATGAACTAAATTAAAAAAGATCTTACCTCCGTTACATTAATTAATCAAGGAGACGAAAGAGTAGGATAATCGAACTAGCGTGAGTCCGTACGAGATGGATTCGTATTAAATGAGAGTTACGGCGTAGCGAAAACAATTAATTTTCAATTAACAAAGGGACTTTCAGAGGAATGGTATCGCGTAAAAAATACGATAACGAAAATACGCTCGTCCGTTTTCACGATTTGAAGAACGCTTTTGACGATCTATAGCGAAAATCGTATGTATTTTAATCGTTATTAATCGAACATAATTCCCGGGAAATAAATATCGATATATAGCTCGAGAAAATTTTTCGTTGTCCTCGGACGTTCTTTCTTTCCAAGTCTTGGTTCCCAGAGCATCGAGAATTCAGAAGCGTGCAGTGCCAGCGGCAGCCTTAAATTAATGATCTTGAAAGCCTAAAGCGTCGGTAGACACCGTGGAACAGGAGAATGCACTCAAGGGGTGACCGCTAGCTCCTAAGTCTCTTAGACCATGGTCTGCTCCCACCAGCCTTCGTTCAGCCCCTAGACACCGTCGAAATGTTAGTAAACTAAATATCTTATTAACCCCTTAAGCTGCCATGAGTTGGCCCTTGTGTTACGCTTCGCAACTTTTCCGCAGCTTATATCCAAGTTAAGGGTTTATCGATGCAAAGTATGTCTCATCCTATCACTGCCAGAACGATGGCAATACGCGAAGGAGAAACGTTGGAGAAACTTTATCGCGCAAGTTCCAATCGATATTAGATAATTTCGTTCCTTTCGCTGGAAAATTAAAGATCAAGCTCCTCGACTTTTGATTTTTCCTATCTGCGATTGTTGGAGTAATCTGCGAACGAAACGAAGAGAAGATGTTTTCCTTTTGTTTTCCTTCTTCGCTGCTGTCTCTTTTATCACTGCTGAAAACGGCAATTTCTAGATTACCGAGGCGGGAGCTCAGTCGACGGAAGTTAAACCAAAACTTTCGGCTCAGTGCCGCGAAACGAGCAGAAATGTACATTAAGCAGCAGTACTTAAAACATAACCAACTATTTCATTAGCACCTTGTCTCTGTACCGGTGCCCTCTTGCTTCAGCGACTACTTAAAGTGTGCGCGCTTTCCCTTTCTAGCCCTTTTCTTCGCATAATTCTTCTCCCCGGTGATCTCCTTGCACTTCCCTTTCACTCTGGCAAATCCAACGAGCGTAAAAATCAGTGCAGTCTGTTGAACTCCCCTTAAATGTCATCTATAATTCATCTTCTTGCGTTCCACGATTTATTGCTCTGTACGAAGTCACTCGTAAATTATTGCCCCCTAATACATATGACAATCTTGTACGCTGCAATAATCGTCTGCCGTGTGGAACGTTACGAACAAATATCCAGCAATCTAATGATAGTTAAAACATTATTTCAAGCGCTGTAATAAACACCATTTACTCACACAGAGTACAAAATCATTTCCGACGGAAATTATTCAGCTGTTAGATAGATGAGATTGAAAAGAAAAATAACGTTAAGATAATTTAAATGTTATCATTATGAATGCATGGATATTACGGTAATATCGATATATTACTAAACGGATTAAGGGATAATACTTGCAACGCGTTTCAAATTATTTGAAAATTATATCAACCAAAATGAATATTGAACGCAGCAGACGAGCACACGTATGTGAATGTATCTATGTACGCATGCGCGTTATATACATTTCGAAATTTCAATCAACCACTTTATCATAGGAACAAACGCAAATTTAAATATTATATCGGCTTGTCTCTCGGCAGATGCGTTACCGAATAAAGCAAACCTTATTCGCGTTAGTTCTGAATTACGATTCAGGTGGCGATCGCAGAAACCCGATTGATCTTAATACACTTAAGATTCGTAGATCGAGTTGTACGAAGGATAAAAAAGTAGCTATTAAGTGGCAGAGGGAGGAAAGAAGAAAGAGGCGACACGAGCCCGGACAATCGATACTTTTTCATTATGACTACCCAAGGCAATTACTCCGCATCATGGTAAAAGTGAGGCACCTAAATGTAATTAGTTGTCGTCGGCAGGGCGCTTACCTAGGCGGCACCGCGACGTTATATACATGGTACAGTTACAATTTAATTTTGTTTCCCGGCTGTTATAAACGAGTGTACTTCATGGCCAGCTTCCTACGTTCGGGTGAAACACGCCACCAACTTTCAGCGATCGTTCTAACTAGATATTTCGTTTCACCCTGTCAACCTCCGCCATTCTTTCTACTCTGCTTTGATTCGCGCGATAATTAATTATGTCTCAATATGCCCGACACTGCTTTCAAAGTGTCGATGTTGCTTCGGCTAGACTTCGCTCAACGTATAACGAACGAATTCCTAAGAGAAAGAGAAACTCGATCAAGAGCTTTGATAGCAAACTGTTCGTTCCAATGTCAAAAAGAAATTAAATTCTCCGATTTATTTTGGCGCGTACATCCCGCGTATATTAAATTTTCGTTTGCAAGTCGATTCCACGGCATGATCTTTTATTTCGTATACACGAAGGCTAAATAAATTTGTAATAAATCCATCCTGTTCGAATGCAGTTAATCATAATACGGGCGCAAAATGCATCGACATGATCGCGAATAATTTTTCCTAACGTTTGATCGTAGGCAAATATGGATAATTAGAGTTGATAAAAATGTATCGTCGCGAATCGTGGCGAAACACGGTGCGACAGGATGGAACCAGGAAACGCGGAACGTGTCCCGACGCTAATGCACGAGATTATACAAAAATTAATTCACCAATTAATTCCGAAGGGGTCGCGGTCAGGGCCGGAGCGATAAAGCGACATTAACGTTTATCGTTATTACCAGCGAAGTCGTAAGTCACGACAAAAGACCGTGGGCACTCTTTTACGAGGAGAAACGAGCGCGGTTTAAAGGCGGTATCGAGAAAATGGAACGACACGCCGGATACAGAAAAATAGGGAAAGGATGGAAAAAAGGGGGGAGGCGAGCGTAAAGGGTGGAGGGTGGAAGAAAGAGTGGTTCGGAGAGAAAGCCACTGGAGGTCCGACGGCTTGAAAAGCCGCGCTAAAATTCTTCCAAGAGAGAAATTGTTTTCCGATATTGGATTCACATTGGACTGCCGCGTTTTGCGGCAGTGCATCTCAAATGAACCGAAGAGGCAGCGCGGCGGACACGTAAAAGTGACGAGATGAAATAACGCATCTCGTCGCAAGAACGTGAATCGTGTTACCGTACCACCCTGCTCTGTTCTGCCCTGTTCTATCCTGTGTTACCCTGCGTTCCCACCTTTCGAATTTTCTTTCTCCATCTATTTCCAACCGGCGAACAAAAATTGTTCGAGATTGCGTTGCACCCCATAATTACTAAAGAGAACGCCATGTGCGTGGCTACGTAATTACAGCGCGTGCATTCGGGTGCAGCTTGCAGTACAATTTAGGACCAGCAATTCGGAGGGTGATTGTTTGTTTATCGGTTGTCGCTGCGTTTGTATGCTACTGACATTTAACGATATTCGCCGTTCGTCGCGTTTGTGACATTAGCGCGGAAACGATTTTTACACCTTTCACCTAGTGTTGCGTTTCATCGTTTTTTAATAGAACTTACTCGGGACGCTGCGCCATCATGGCTCCGGGTATATACCCATTCGATATTGTAGCAACAGCAGAATTTTAATCCAGTATGATAGTCTTGGAAACATTCCAACTGTAATTTATAATGATAGTCGATGCCAGACTCAACTAGTGTGAAAGCACTAACTACTCTTATAGTTGACGCGAAAGCCCTGTTAAACTTTTCGAGTGATATTTACTCAAGGGGCAGAGATGGGGCCAGCTAATGAATATTCAGACTAAAGTGCTGCTAAACTAGGCAACGAATAAGACGGTTGGTTTGAATCGACTTTCTGCTCATTGCCAGTAAAAATAAGAAATAATTCGTGAGAAATAGAAGAAGTTTCTATTCGTCGAAAGGCACATAGAATTCGCTGGAATTTAACGTTCACACTTCCTGTTCAAGGATGTTCGTTTCCTCGAAAGGGGTGCGTAAAGTTTATCGACGGGATAGTTGCACGTCGGCCCTGTCACGGACAACCAGCGATACTAAACCAGAGTGGCTCAAAGATCGGCGATCGCGTGTGGTAACTATAGCCGAGAGAGTCGCTCGTGAAAGTTACCGAACGAACGAGGGCCATATCTTCCCTTAGATCCTCTTAAAAGGGCAAACTGTTGCAGCGTCGCGAGGCAAACTGAATCCGCCATTTCAACGATTTTATCAAAATCTATCTGTTGCTGATAAAATATCGTAGCTCGACGAACGGCGGGCGCTCGATCAGCTTGCGTTCGTTTTGGTATAATACACGAGCGTTTAACGTATCAAACAGGCCTGTTGCTGCGCCAACAACCCTACCTCCTAAACAACTATGAGTAACGACGGCGAGCCGAGTAATTGCTTATGAAACGCGTTAAAGGGAGAACTCGTAGTCAAGCATGCGGCTCTTGTAGTGCCTTAAAGGGGCCAACTGTTGCAATGGTCGTGCAAAAAGTCGGCTGCGAGCGTGCTGCCAGCTTTGAGTCCCGACTCCGCCTACGCACTCCCTACTTGTACAGATGCTTACACTTCGTCGACGACCCACAATGCTTTCTCCTTCCACCTCCACGAAGATACATCCTGCATAATTTACGAGCAGTCAGCGGCATCCACGAAGAGGAGCGACGAGAGAAAACGCGTTCCACGTAACGCACCGCGTAAACACCGAATTCCTTTTCAACTTTTCCTCTTGGAACGCCACTGGTTTTCATTATTTTCACAACATCGCGTTGTGATGCTACGAAATCTCTTTTTCCCCCTATTTTTTCTTTCTTTTCTTTTTGAAAATTTTGCGTAACTATTTTTGCTGGAACGTGATACGCAGTGATTTTTGCGGAGTTAACAAATTCGGGTAAAGAAATAAATATTTGTATTTCTCTTCCGAGAGAAATAATACATACGTACAATAATACAACGTACGTACGTTTCTTTTTAATTAACGCAAATAGAAAATGGTATAGAATTCGATTCGAATATTTAGAAAAACAATGTCCGCAACCGAGTAGGACATTTATTTGGATTTTGCGCGTTCGTGGGATTCATTGACTCGTGCTTCAACTTGTGCTCGCCGAATTCCAACAGGAACGAAACGGTGTACCAGCGATCATTTGACGTTGTGGTCACGTTCGCGTATTTCGTGGTACGTGATGTTTGCGAGATATCCGCGGTCATTAAACTCGAAGCGACGTGCTGCTGCGGTTGCACCGTAGCATGTTCTCGGGCATGGACGATGCGTATCGAGAAGTTTCTCCTCATACGACGATTATTGGAAATTATAAAGATATTCGCTGGAGGCGGATCTTTGGCAAGGAATTACAAAAGCGATCGTACTTGCCTGGTAAGTGGACTGCAACGTTACAGAGTCCGTCTCTAATCCCATCGGGATTTACGAGTTTTACGAGAACTCATTATGGCTGCAATTAATTGCCAATGGAACAAAGGCTTCTTTCATGGGTCATATAACTGATTCGGAGGGATGAAGCGGATCAACAAACGCGAAGGTCCTTGTAGTTCGTCGCCGTTTATTCCAGAGGAGTCTATACACGCGCGGTCTCCTCTTGCTTTTTCTCCACAGGAGGGTGGAAAAAAGGGAGGAGGTAAAAAGAAGATACGGGAGGATAGTACTCTGCGACGAGTACCGCATTAATGGAGTGAATGCCATGTGTAAACGCGCCATTGCGCCTACAGTTTTTCCATTCTCTCTCTCTCTCTCTCTCTCTCTCTCTCTCTCTCTCTCGCACTTTCTTTCTATCTCCCGCTTTTTCTCCATCCTTTTCATTCTCCAAGTAATTGTATGCCTCCTACTCGCCTCATCGACAAGACTAAAAGGAAGAAGAATAGCTGAAGAAGCTAGAGATGGTGCACGAGTGCCGACCCACCAAGAAGTATCGTCCTTGTCGGAGTGAAACAGCTAAATCCGGGCGGGAAATTCAAAATAGGCCTTTTTACCGCGCCACGTGACCTTACGTGTTAGATATTCACGACTTATCACTTACGCATTAGCTACTCTTCGATATTTTTACACGTATCTAATTTCCATGTACTTATGTAGTTATATATATATATATATATGGAATTACTTGAAAATTTCATAACGCGTGTATTTGCTAAATTAACTAATTACAACATATATCGTAAATTTTCACACCTATGGCGATCGATTGACGATGAAAAGTTATTGTCATAACGTTATAACAAGTACATAGATGTACACACACTCTGCCACTACTCCTTTTTGTTCTCTCGTACTTTTCTCTGTTCGTGTATCGTTTCACATTTCATAATCAAATGTAAATGCGGTTTAATTAAATTTTAGGCGAATGATTAAATGTGTACTAATGGAGTTCGAGTTATTTACAATATATCTGATTCCATGCCTACAGGTGCAGCTACGCACATTCTTCGTGAAAAGAGTAAAAACGTATATTTGATACGTAATATAAAAAACAATCCACGCAGAAAGTGTTAAAAATTTAATATAGCAAGCGTACGGTTCCTACAACTTGAGAATATATTCGTGAAGCGTTAAGTTTTCAATTCGAATCGCTTGGTAATTCCTATCTTAATAAATAACAAACATGCATTGTATGGTATTATGAAAATATCTCCGAAACAGGACATTTCAAGCTGTCTTTGCGGTCCTTGCAGCCTCTTGTTTTCTCTGTATCGCAGCCTGCTTCTCAAGGAATACAGTAAATCTCTCACTTTGAGAATATGAAATTCCTCATCGTTAGAACCGGCACTATAAATGCAGGCGGAAAGCTTCCTTCGGTTAGCAAAGGATCGGTCGAGATACAAGTCAGATAAGACCAGTGGAACAATATTTTCTTGGCAGGCACTTTGCCAGAGGTTTGCGGCTAGGATGAAGATTAGCGCAACCTAGGTAACGATCTTATAAAACACCGAACTCAGTCGGCGTACACCGAAAATATTGCCTGGCAAATTGAAAGGCACGGCGGAGTTATGTGTGCTCTCTTTCTCTCCTCCACCTTTTTCCCTTTCTCTGTTTGCGCAACCCTGCTATCTCTTCGATCCGTTTCCTCCTTACTCGAACCAAAGGAACGAACTCGCTTGTGAAAGCTTCGTGACAAAGTTCTTCCGTAAGACTTTCCCGCATTTCGTATTCACAAACAAATCGTCGACGAATTCACCGAGAAATCGGCCAACATAAACACGTACAATCTTCGCTGGTCGCGATTTCCAATGAAAGATTGAAAAAAGAATACATATTACGAGTCAGTAGATAGCTCTGTTTGCCTTAAAATAGAGCTATCTACTGTTTGCGACAAAAGTTTAAAATTTTCCTCATTCGCCGCATTAAAATATATGATATTTATATACAAAGGCATATTATTTTGCTACGATATATTTCAATTAATCTCATAAATATTTCTGTTAAAACACTTCGTAAATCATCTTTTTGTAACTTATGATTAGCGGTTATAAAGGTTCCTGTACTATTACGGAAGAAAAGTTTCTTGACGGAATCTTCGTTAGAAAGACGGCAATACGACTTCCTTTTCGATCGAATAGCGAATGACATGGACTCCATTACCTTTTTTTTTTTCTTTATGAAACGAAGTAGTATCTCCCTCGAGGGGATACGAGACGGTGTAGTATACTCGAAACCATGGAGAATATTCTCTACACCCCTTCGCTATTTCTCGTACAACCGACCCTTTCGAGTCGGGGGTGTACAGGCAAGCGTAATTATTTCGCAATTTACTACCCTTTGCAGGATGTAGATTTAAAATAACCGTATTTACGATACTTGTTGGTGATACGGGACACCCTGGGGAACGCTAAATTAATCCACGCATGGACACGCACGCGGCACACATTCATATTACAAGATCTTGCGGTCTAGTCCCAGCGGCTTGCGAAATAAGCTGCGATTATGTTTAAGTTCCTAACGACAACGTAGTGTAGCTAGTGGTCTCGCTATGTAAAATAGTTATAGACTCGAAGGTGTAATGTAACATTGTACGTGGATGTCCTTTTTTCAAAGCAAAAAAAAAAAAAAAAAAATCGTTGTTATTTATAAAACCGTCCAGTTTACGATACAGTAGTCGATGTAGATGTAATATCATACGGCAAGTATACTTGTTCTCGTTCTGTTATCGATTTTGGTCAAGTATCATCAATCACGTCAACGATTTATTTAATAAAAGATACTGCATTCTCAGATAGAGCAATATATACACGGTACAGGTAAAATGTACATTTTGTTTGTGCTTTCTACCGGAATAAGAGAATCTGACTCACCAGCATCAACAACCAACAATTCGAGACTTTCTTCTCCATTTCCCGGCTCGGTATATACTTACTCACCCCCGGCATCTCGATCTAATCGCTGGCGTGTTTCAAAATGCCCTCGAAGTAACGTGAAACATTTGTGTTGCGGGTACGTGGTTTCGAGAAAGTCTCTGAGAAGAACGCCGAGCCGGTATAGTCGATTTTCCCCTGGATCATGAGGAAGGATAATTATCGTAAGAAGAAACAAGTTTCGCGTTCTCGTACGTCGAATAACGTTGCGGCATTAGGGATAGGTAGGTGGGCAGAACTTGGCTCCGTATACCAGGCACTGAAACGATTCGGCGTGTGCAATGGGTTGTAACGCTCCATCGCTGCGCATCGTTCTCACGACTAGAAATCGCGAGGTTGGCTGCCAGCCAGCGACTCCTTTACTTTGCTTGACTTTTGCGCGGAAAGAGAACGAGTTAGGACGGGGGGCAAAATACACACCGGGACAAATATATCGACGTCTCCGAAAAAGTTGTCGCGTCACCAAACATACCACATATAACTCGTGCAATCGCGCTAGGATAGCTTCTCTCCTAGGTTGGTTATGCTTCACCTTCCCCCCTCACGATTCTCGAGATTTTCCCAGATGTCGCCGATGCTTTTCCCTGTGCATCGCATTCTTTATAGATTTCGCTAGATATTTCTTCGTCTATGTAGCCTTTTAGCTTCTCGATAAACGAGAAAGACATTCAAAGATCTTGGAAAGTCGAATTTTATCGCGCTCGAAGAATCGGTTGGCATCGCAAATGACGAACTATTTACGGCAAAATCAAAGTATAAAGTAGAAACTTCATAAAACAATAATCGTAGGAGATACCGTTTTGATTTTTTATGATGACGAGTTAATATTAAATCGATTGCCGATAAGAAGATGGAGTACGTGAAACTGGAAAAGAAGAAGGAGGAGGAGGAGGAGGAGGAGAGGAAAGATAATCTTTGGTTCGACAGTCTCAAAGGTTGGTCGTATTCCTTTCTTCGTGTACGGTGGTGCTCTCATACCAATGGTCCATTTCTACGGATAAAGGAATCAAGCAGGGACCTGGAACAACGGAGCAGAGAAAGGTTAACGGCGATTTAATTGGCTGGTTGCATCGTCTTGGGTTAGAAAACGGAAACTAATCCAGCGTGGCTGGACAAGCTTGACCAAGAAAATGCCCCATGGTCACTAACGTCAGGCACAGACTCGCCCTCTTTTCTTTGTTGGCCATTCCTCTACGAGCTTCCACTGGTAGTTTCCAACACAGAGAACAACGGGAAGAGCGCCATCACGCTCGGCCAGAGCCGTTTCTTCTGCTTTACGGTTTTAATAAATCTCCACGGGGTAATTCGCGGCGGGTCGGACCAAGCATTAAATCCACTGACATCCCCTCGACTCCATCTTCCATTGTGTCATTCCACGGTATGGAAAACGAAATGATTCTTTTGGAATTAACGGTAAAAAAATTGATCTTAGTTTCTTATCGCGTAAGCACTAGAAAATGAGAAGATTATCGATCACTCCAGAAATTACATCTGAATAAATTTCTAGAATACATGAGATAGTCTGTCCAAAGGCTCCTTTATGATCGGAATTTCGAAGAACTGTTCCTATCGGATGGTTTCTTTTTAGAAATTTTTACGAATATGTTATCAGATGTAATTTGCATACGTTTTAATCGAATTCGAATTTAAGTTTTAAATTTCGCGGATTAACAATACCCCAGAAGAACAACCGTCAAGTTCGTGCTACCCTGACGTATATTCGGCTTCCAGTTTTCATAGGGGTGTACGACACGCGCCGTAATCATCGGCCGATAGGCGAGCAATTTTCGAGGATCTGGGGTTGTTTGTAAAGCGAAATTCTCTAACCAGTCGAGCTACCCCCAAGAGTTCTTAACTCAGTCACCAAAGAAAATCGCTGCGTTGCGGTAATGTTTATCGAACATGATTTTGGTAGGTTCGCGGGGATTAAACGAGAGCTGGCCCGCTTTAATGAACCCAAGCGATGCAGCCGAGCGGGCGAATTTACGCCATTACCACGCAAAGGCACAGGCGTTACGGTAAATGAAAATTTAATCTACAGATCGATTCCGTCGGAACCGTTCCGCCTGGCAATACGTTCAACAGGCATTAATTCGCGACGACTTTCACCGGTTCGTCGTTATTAAAGCGCGTGTAGACGCGCAATTCTTTCTCGCATATATAAAATATTTTAAACGCATACTAATAGCGTTGTGTAACTCCGCTATCTCGAGCGAATGATGTTTTTTCGCAGCTATTCGCCGTTACGAGTCAGAAACTCTTCGAGCTTCGAAACCCTCTAAGGAACTTTGTTAAATAATTTTCCATAATTGATCGATCGCAGCAGTAATGCGAGTGTCAATTTTCCTGTTTCTCTGTAACGGAGATATCAAATTTATTGGATATCGTACAATGTTAAAGTATTGCGTCTAAATGATATTTACTTCGGTCGAATTGTTATCGGCAAAATACTTTTACCGACGATGGAATTAGGAAGCGAATACATATATTTGTCGGTACAACGATACTTTCGTAACAGCTAGGCTTCTGGTCGAAACCGAAGCATATTCTCGGTCGATTTACACTTCTGTAGAATAAAAGCACGATCGATATCGATAACGATTTGAAGAGGATTTCAGTGACACGTTATTCGTTCTTAAAGACTAGGCAGTTTTGCGATCTCGGCTAACGTTCGCCAAGCATCGCAATAAAAATCTCATTCCGTCTATATAAAAATACGCCAGTGGCTTATTACATACGATGACATTTCATTATAGCGACTGGAGACGGTGGTCGCCGATGCACAACAAATAAATGCGAATTATTCTGATACCGGATGGAAGGTTCGGTTAGGAGAGGGACTGGGGTATTGGATGCAGAGGAAGGCGAGCGGTCGGAGAAAAGGTGAGGGGACGAGGTTGAAAGCGAATAGCCTAGTACAAGGGGTGGTTTGTAGCCTGCGGATACGTTCGCGTTCCTAGATGAAGAAGGCACGGAGGAGGGTACCAGACGATAACTCGATCGGACATCCTGAGGCGGACGATGCGATGCAATAGTTTGTATCCGGTGGAGGGTGAGCCATCTCCAATCTCAGCCACGAAGCTGTACCGCTTAAACAGCCACGACAGAAGCCATTACTTACCTCCTGTAGCCCTTGGCGTTACGGAAGAAGTACCCACTCGAATTATTTTCATCGATTTAGCGCTTCGAGTGAGACGACCGATTTTTTTCTTTTTCTGGGTCATTAGAATCTGTTCTATTCATTTTATTCAATCGGGTTTCCTGCGGGACACTTTGTATCACGGTAATCCACCGAGAAGGCTTTAATGGACTCCATTAATCCGACGAATTGATCTTTCACTCTAGGAGCGATCAAACGAATTGTCCCGAATCATTTTAATATTTCAACGGACAATAAATAATCCCTATTGTCTTATAGTATTATTAAACTGTTTATCGTTGCGTAAACACTGGAAATTTGTGGAAATTGATACTGAAAATTAGGTAGGTCGTTACAGATAAGATCTAAACCGTAGCTTTATCGTCGATCGAAGTACGATTCATGAAATTTCTTTTATCTTTCGCGCGAAAGAGTGTCTGTTCTCATAATGGTAGGTGTAAATGGAAATACACGGCACAAAGCGTAAATAAGAAATCTTTCGAAAATCAACTCATCTCGGATAAATTTCAATGTTTTAAATCGACAGATAGAAATAAAGAAAAGATTGTGGCGCTATATTACGTTACGTTTCTCCTTTTTCAACTCGAAAGATTACAGAGAAATTCAAACATTTATCACGATCCGGCAAACTGCCTTTTAAATTGACGTTCCTCGCATTTGTATTCGAAGCTTGCGAGCGAAAAATGATTTATGATAAAATTCCGGTGTCGGTAAATTCTATGAAATTCAAAGATGAGGGAGATAATGAAATGGAGGTAAAATTCCACGATTGCAGGACGTAACGTACAAAAGACCGACGAAATACTTGAGCTCCCTCAAAGCTCAGCGAGTGCGAGGAACGTGGACATTTAACATTCAACGCGTATGATTAGGCAGTCTGGCGGCGCATAGAAAATACGGCCGTTCTACAAGGTATATAGAAACTGGAGAATGAATTATGTAAGGCAAAGTACTTCATTCGTCTTGCTCTTGTTATTTGGTGGGTGTAGTTAAACTCCGCGTATTACCGCGTCTGAAATATCGCCGGTAATTTTTAAGGCGAACGTGCCGTCGACTATGCACCGGTCCTACCCCCTCTATATCACCTCCCCCCCCCGCCCTTATTTCTTCAGAGCCCTGTTTGAACATAACCAGGATGGTGGCAGCCGCTGCAAGGCTCGAATCAAGGTGAAATTTTACGGACCGTGGTTTCATTTTTTTTCGAAACACATTGCGGCGGAACGAGCTGCGAATATTTCGTTGTCCGCACACGTGCCAACGCATTCCGCGGAGTTTATTTTACAAATTATTTTTCTCATGCGTGGATGTAGCCTCGGCGGCTGGAACGGTATTTTTCCTGCAAGTTTCGATGTTTAAACAGCTGCGAGAAAGAGTCGAAGTTAAAAGAAACCGCCGGGAAAATTCGTGTTTAACTTTATATTAAGAATTTAAAAATGAAACGTTCGACAATGGGAAAGTTGAACGTAGTTTATGCTATGAAAAGTTATTCGACTTTCGCGAAAAGAAACGAGTAGCACGATCGGAGGTATTCTCTCCTTTTCTCGTTCCATTTTTCCTTTTTTTTTTTTCTCTGTTTTTGAAACGCGCCGCGGTAGCGTTTACCGAACAAAGCTCGGATGAACGAAGGCGAGCGCAGGAAAGTAAAGTAAAGGTAGAGAGAAATGCAAAAAGACAACGGAAGCACGAGGGAGAAAGAGAGACGGAGAGAGTTATCGGCAAGGAAGGAGCCGTTCGTCCGGTAAACAGATGCCGATGAAAGCCGCTCATCCGGCAAACATTACACAGGCTTACCACTACGAGACCATCTCAACGATTGGTACATATCCAAGATTTCGTACGGCTACCGGGGAATATGTACCTATACGTACATATACCAAGTACAGCAGCTTGTTGCCCCCCTGCGCACCGTTAGGTAACTCTATTCAGAAGCTTTGCCCGAGAGACCTTCGACCCGTCTTAAACCATGGCCAAAGCGAATATGTTTCCACCGGCAGACGACGTGGCGTAAACCCGCCACAAGACACTACGGGACCGAACCATAACCGCTCGACCGTGATGTCGGATGACTACGGGCTTTTGCGTCAGTTTCACGCCAAATAAGGAAGCCGTCGTTGCACAATCCACCGCTGGTGCACACACTTTGCCTGCCAGCACAACCGTGTCTAAATAGAAGCAACGTACTATCACCACGAGATCGCGGATATTTTCTTACGAAAATTTTATAGAAACTAAAAAGTTATTCAAATATCGATCTTAGATGGAATTTTTTAAAGAAATCCCTTCGAGTTTTTAATAAAGTCTGATAAATATTTTATCGTTTAAAGAAGTACTCGATCGACATATAGATAACAATGCAAAATTAATAAAATTACGTACGTCGGTTCAATTTGCAATACTCCAGCTGTACCGTTTATGCGAGATTAAACGATGTCATTTACGATAGCACGAATGGAAATGAAAATTTATATACATAGGTGGGTATCTAGCTTTCGGACAGGGGTAGTTTAAAACGCGCGACGCGTCGCGCGAACGCCGAGACGCTGAAAACGTCGGCTAATCGTCTTGGTTATACAACTGGCATACCTGGACGGCAGAAAGCGCGGATTTAATTAAAACTAGTAGCCCACGGCAAACATATTTTCCGAGAGAGGATACGCCCTCCTTGTACTCGTTACACGGACGCCGGAGAACTCGGTGGGCGTTTCGGAACCAACATTCCGCGCGATGCCCCTGGCCTTTTTCCAGGACGAGATGAGAAATTGTGTAATACGCAACCGAATTTCTCTATTTCACTGTAATGCTCGGAATTTCGGAATAAACAGTTTTGACGCATCATACTTATAGAACTTGCGTAATAACGTTCATGGGTACTCGCAGTTATTATTACACGAAATCTGCTGCTGGATAGTTCTGGTCGAATTGGTTCACTCTGACCAGCGGCTGAAAACGCGATTACGTACGAATTCGATATTTCCGTGGAAACAAAGAGAAAATTAGCCGCACGATGGTTTAACCGTGATATCATCGGTTGCCATTACGTACCAGTCGACCATTGCAGCTGTATCTATCGGCGGACACTTTAACGTGAAACACAGCCGCAAAATTCACGATCGAGCGAATACTATTACAAAATATCGAATCGTTACACGCTTCTTTCAGCCAACTACCACGAGAAACGCTTCGGAGAATAAAATACGTCACGGACGAAGCGACTCGATGAAATGTATATTTGCGAAAGTTATCGTTTCGATAAATAATCGGCAGGTTATTCGGCGATTTTAACGAAAACCTGTGATTTCTATCATCGGTAGAGAAGGAGATCTATGGAATATTTTACGCGGAAATCTCGTTTAAGCGAAACAGCTTTTGCGTTGCGAGCAAGCCGGTGAGCCAACTGAACCGATATTTGCATAGTATAGTAGGTTGTTCTTGGGCGAGGAACGAAGGATCTCGATGTCAAGAAATTAGCGGATGTATTGCGAACTTCGATCCAACGCGTAAACGTTTTACGGCTACGTACGGCAAAATGGATGCACGCGCAATCAAGCGACACACTGTCCGGCAGTTCGAGACCTATATAAACGTACGTTTACAGCGTAGAACGGTCGTGTGCAGAAATAGCATGGGTGGGCATCTACGGTCTACGGAAAGATCGAAAGGACGAGGGAATGGCAGCACCAAGAACGGAGAAGAGGATGATACAGGAGAGAACAGGAAAGATCGGGGCATATAAGGGTACGTCGAGACGTTGCTGATACGTCGTACCGTCGTGAAGCGTGAGCGTATTGCACGACATAAAAGTAAGATCTACCTAGTGTCGGTAGGACACGTAACGCATGAAATCGCTCGAAAGGAACGACATAAACGGCTCTTGCTTGTCGTTTATCGCTTCGTTCCGCTCAACGATGACTCTCCGCACCGTTGCGCTCATCGATAGATGTACCGGGGGTTGTACGCGGTGCTGTAATAATAACGACAACAACGATCGATCATAAAGTCGAGGCCGTCGGGCCAATTTGAACGACCTTCTAACGATGATGCGCCAACGCGTATCTGCTCGGCAAACAAAATGGATGCGGATTTCTGCTAGCGGATTAAGCAGACATTAACGCTTTACGATCGGCTTGCACCGGTTCTCTCGAAACGAGTAAATTATTTATGGCATAGAGTAAATGCAACGATTGGGGTTAAAGCGCTTGTCATATCGACTGTCATGTCACGTACAGTTACGGTCTAGGTCTAGAGTCTAGAGTATAATATGATTCCACTATCTGTCATTTACTATATACTAATGTTTTTCGTGCATCCTGCTTTTCTCGTGGATGCTATCTTTTTAAATAACATGTAAATAGTATATAATTAATACAAGTGTGTACGTATGGTATGCTCGATCGTACGTAAAGTGTCCGTCATAAAAGTCAAAAAATCAAATCGATCCAATCACGGGTATAAATTTCTTTTTCATCGGATAGATTTCTAGAAGAATTTCGAATTTCGATGAAAACATTCTCGCGAAACGTTCTCGTTCCGCTACTGTTGGACTATTTACCTTTAAAATTCTTCGCGTCACCTTTCAGACACCTACGGACGACTTCGCTTACAGATTCACGTCATCGATATCCTTGCGCGTTTGTACCTACAGAATTCGTTCATATTTTATAGGAAATATTTTGCCCGTACGAATACAAAGTGCTAAATGCATTAAGATCATATTTTCAGCGGTATTGAATCGCGGCGATCCGTTCGTCCTTCGGAAATGCATCCTGTGTCAAACGAATCCGTTGCAAAGCCGCTCTGTGGTGCACGTAAACCTCTCCTTTCACTGAGAAACGAGCGAGCGATCGTTTCCAATTCGATACTGCTATGCGTATCAAGAGTATACGCACGCACGATCGAGGGGTATCGAATGTATCGCGCGCCAGTTCGACGAGGAAAAGCCTGTCGTATTTTCATGACGGGGGGCTCTGTGCCTGCCTCCGATAGCTTTCGTCCCGGCAGATCGATTTCCATCGTGATACGAGCGAAGGCTGCAGACCGGACAATCGAAAACCTGGCCGGAGGGTATACGCGGATTTCTCGTTTCACGGCGCCGCCTATGCCGACGCCGTCGTGTTTTCCGTATCCCCGTGGACGTCGGCACGTCTGTTTGTCCACGTCGATCTCCGACGGCCGAGATATTCGACCCCTCTTCGGCTGGTTCCTACGAACCGTATATGTATACGAACCTGGGCGATATTGGACTATGTAGCAACGTACGCCTGTATGTATCGCTAGCGAAGATGGACACGTATATATGCAGACGTATATCTATATGTACGTGGGTATACGCCTCCGTCGTGAGGCCGTCCCTCCAGTGTCAGTTGCGCGTGTTTACTATGCTCGCCCAGGCATGTTTCCAACTAAACTAACCTCGCCACGCCTCGACGCATTGGCGATGCAGCCGCAAAGCGCGCCGCTTCGAATCGAGTCCTTTCCAAGTGTTGTGAATAGCTGTGCGGTAACGGTAACACCATCAACGAACCCTTGTGTCGATATCCGAGCGTCCGGATATTTTCCGAAATTTCGCCAACACGTCCAACTAGAAAATCAGTCTTGTCGTGCCGCTCGACTTGGAAAATTTCCCTTCCGTTCGAACAGCTTTCGAATCTATCGCCACGATTAAAGTTCAACTTCCGAAAGTTGTTCGATGGTCTTGTAAAAGGACTCGTAAGTAGATGTACGATGCAACGTAGCGTCTGACTAGTCGCCGATATCTTCTACTTGTTTGATCCGTAGCGGTTCGACGATGTCATGCACTTTTTTCTGTCTGATTTATATTCGTGAACAGGGTATAAGCGATAATTCCGAAATCTTAGTTAATGTCTTTAAGATGCCGTTATCGTAAGCGAGAACTGTATATTTCATATTTCATGGAAGCCGCTATGTTTCAATCAAATGTCGCCTTAATTCATCGTATTGCTTCGTGGATCCTTTTCCCGCGAGATACGTCGTTATTTCATACGAAATACACGTAAGTCGATTTGATTCGAGGCTAGAAATATCTTCGTCATTCTCATAATAAATATAATTCTCGGCGATATGAAGAGGTCGCTGTAAAAGGAACGCAAGTTTCTAGCACGATGCGCAGGACCCGCAGGAATGTAATGTCAAAACTTCAACGTCGTCGGTCTTTTAGCTGTCGGGGTCAACTAGAGAACCCTCGAGGACCGTCAACGTACAACCAGGCTTTTGCATTTGTGTTCGATCGCTCGACCGATCCTTTGCCCGTACTTAATTCGAGCAGAAAGTAGTCGAGCGAACCCATAGTATACAGAGACTCATAATTTCTGCTCGACGGCACCTTCAAAGATGTGGAGAAACGTAATAACACGGTGAAAGAGAGGGGAATGGCGAAAGAGCCGGAAAAGAAGGAGGGAGAAACGAAGAGCGGTTGAAACGGTGACCAAACCACTGCTTTGATATACTTATATATCCGTCACGTTGGAGGACGAGGTCGAGTCCACTTTGATTACCGGATGACGTACTCGGACTGAGTTCGCTTTTGCGGCAGTCGAATGCTACCGATTCGTCGGAGCGTACCGAGAGAGCATCCGAGCATGAAGATGTCGTCCACCCCCTACGGACTCCAGCATGGAGATTTCTACGTTATTTCGACTTCAATTTCACGTTGCCTCCTCTGTCGGTGTAACAATTTTCGTCGACGTGGAATCATATCCCTCGCCGTTAACCGTTTCTACATATACAAATCGAATCGAAACGTCATCAGGCTCGACGCGGACGTGAGATTTTGAAAATCATATTCGTTATTCCGTATCCCGCGTAGTTTTCTTTGTGCCCTCTTCTTTCAATGGAACCTCTGTTATTTCAGATTTTGGAATTTTTAATGATCGTTTCTCGTTGTATTTTATAAACGCGATACTAATTAATAGATAGGAAATAGCAAGATGTATTCATCGAGCAGAATGTGATATTCTATAAAAACTAAATAAAAAAATGAAAAGAATACGTAGTTGTTATAGTTAGGAGGCATTAAAATTCCGGGTATTCGCTTTCTCAAAGCAGAAATCATGAAATGAATTATTTGAAAATCTTTGGGCATATCTCGAATAATTTTCTGTAATCCCTTTCACGTTCTATAAATTTTCAATACCATCTACCAAGGAGGTACGGCAACTGCGATAATTTCCTTATTTGAATGTTATATAAAGTGGAACGATGGCGCGAAGATATAACGCGGAATTCCAATATTGACGACGAACAATATCCGGAGGAACTACGGGGCTGAGAAAGGAGAATACAGCCGAGCTCAATAACTGGGATGAATAATATCGAAGACGTAACTACGTATTATATATCGTTCTGTTTTAAAGAATTAAAGCTTTGGCATTTTATGGTAATATCTTATCCTTTGGGATTACGTGAAAATTAATTTTGCACCTGAACTGCTCGATATAAAGTTATTAAAATACTCTATAATCTTGAGTCTCGAATTATCTATAAATACTTTGCAATAGAAAATAATTTATGATTCCTTTAAGGAATAAATTTCACAAGTTCATTGAATCTTGTCTTAAAATTTTGCGTGTGTTTACCGGTATATATATATATGTATCTATCTATGTTATCTATGTTATCGAATCTATACTATTATGTATCCATTAAAACTCTGAGGGAAGATTACTAAGATGAACCGATGATCGTCAAATATCTATGTAATTCAAAAATCATTGGACGTCTTCTTTCTCCGTTTACTCGCGCGCGAAACCCATATTCGAAAGGCACGAAGAACAATCGAATGGTTTATTCATCGGTGAATTTTTCAAACTATTCGGAATAAAGCTGCAACTATTCAAAATAGAAACCCTGGAATGATAGCCATAGCAGCGCAGTGATTGCTGATGCAAATATACATTCTCCATCTCTTAGCGGTGCTCTCTCTCCCTCTCTCCCTCTCTCTCTCTCTCTCTCTCTCTCTCTCTTTTACTCTCGGTTAGTTTGATTCAAGGACGAGGGGAAGAGGAAGTAGAGCTTTCTGCGGCCTGCCCCAACTCCCCATGAATAATGCAGACTCGATGTAATTGATCGCCCAATCGGAATGGCCTTTTATTTACTTTCCTCTGCTCCGAATCGACCATTCGTTCCTTCATTCGCTCGAAAGTTATTTGACATCATTTACGAGCGAGGAATGCGAGAATGCTCTGTCATCCGTGTATTCTCCTTTTTTTTTTTTTCGCACGATGATAACGCTAAATGAACTTACCACGCGAACTCGCTCTGTTATTCAATCGAAAAGGTAATGGTGTGTAAAACTTGTCGTGAGTGAACGATAATCGTGAAGCAATTCACCGGAACATCGACCGGTATTATGTCGAGCAATTATCGTTGCTTTAAATGAAATTTAACACTTTTTCTTCCTGTCGAGCACTCTCGTAGTCTCCACTTTTACTAGAGCTTCTCTTTTTCTCAAGGTTTAATTATACATTTACGCGTGTCCATTAAAGTAATCGATGTCTTTCTACGCGATCCGATAACTGACTCTTTAAGACGTTCAATCAATCGTTATAAAAATATTAAGGTTGACCATAAGCCCAACAAGTTTGAAGGAAACTATTCCGATTCTTTTTAGATGAACGTTTTAATGTTACGATATTGCAAAGTACCACGGTGAAAAGGTCTGGAATCTGACAATCGTGTGAAAGCAATTTCGTCTTCCACGATAGCGAATTCCCAGAAACGCTGTATTGCCTTAACCTCCGTCATTTTACATGAACTTGGTTGACCACGATTTAGAAAGACTGTCGCTAGGAAAGTAGACGGAGTTTCCTAGGTAGTATGTCAGGAAATCCCTCTGGGAAGGAATCTCTATCCGGTTCAGAGGTACCCGGAGAACAAAGAGACCGTCAGGACAAGCAGAGAGCAAACAGGGAAAGGTTTAAGGGGAAAGTATAGAGAAAAAGAGAGAAAAGGGATTTTAAAGAGAGGAGAAGATGTGCTCGTGTACGGGCAGCGCGGCGTACATAGATCGGCTCGAATCCCCGAGCCAAACGATCTTCCATCCGAAAAGTTTCTTTCTGTCCTCGAGAACTATAATTCGACAAATTCAATCTAATGCCAGCTCGAACCAAATCCCGTTTTATCGAAATTTCAGGCAACATAATTTCGACGGAGTTCGAAGAGGGAGTGAGAAATCGAAGGAAACGCCGAGTTAGAAGTAGAATGGACGACGAGACGAGGTAGGAGGTAGGTAGAGGGCAGCGTAGGTCGGTGTACTTTGGCAGCGGCGGATCGTGGAGGGTAGTAGCAGCCGCTTCCACAGAGATAATGCAGTTATTTCATGCCCGGGTACCGGTAATTGGCTGCACGTTCGCGGCGGAGGTACACCGGTACGCTTCGTGCAACTGCCTACTATCTTGAGCGGACCAATTTCCCAGTCACCAAGTTAATGGCTACATCTCACGAAAATTATCTACTTCTTACGTCATCCAACGTAGAAATGAAAAATTCAATAACGCATCGCTATTGATTACCGATCCATAGCTCTTATAGCTGACATTAATTTTGCACAAGCCCGACGAGTGCTTTCGAGCCAACACCGGTCAATGAATTTCGACTCTTGTCACAAAACCAAGTAATCTTTTGGCAAGTGACTCGTACGAGCCACCTTTAGTTTACCCTACATAACAAATTCTAAGTGTTTTTCCCATTATCACAGGAACACTGTACGTTTACAGTATGTGTTTAACGTTCCAGCAAGGAGGAGCCTCCTTACGCGAGAGGGAAATCAAGGCACGTATTGTGTAAAGTGAGATCGAAATTTCTTGTCCCTAGTATATAACCAGACTCCTGCAATAGACTCGTAGGCAAATTTGATACCACCAACCGACAAAAACAAATTACCGAAATTGCCAATTTAATTTAATTTACTCTGACGAATCAAAAAATTAAATAGAACGTTACCGATGTTTTTTTTTAAGTAAAATGTATCTATAGCACGTAAAACTCGTACAATTTCTGATAATAGAATAGATTTGATCTATCGAGAAACTCAACGTTTGAACATAGAAATAAGCTTATATATTCTCTCTCCCTCTCTCTCACACACCGAACAAGAATATTACCTGATGCAAGGGATCGGTTTCTCCATCCCCTTCCGGAACTCTCGCTACACTGACCACTGAACAATGTCTCTCATATAATATGATAGTACCGTTTCATGGTTTCACTGTTCATTCACCTTTCCAGTAACGGAGATCGACAAATCCTTTGTCGATGCTATGGGAAAAGAGAGGGTGCAGGAGCAAGAGGGAGCACATGAAATCCCCGTGTCCGTAACCCTCTACCTGTCACCATGTCGTCGACGTTGCTCTAGACAAAGAAGAAAAGGGCAGCAACCGGTATGATAAGACTGCCCGAGACACTCTCTGCTAGTAAGCGTGTTCCAAGATGGCGGATATTAAGTTACTTCCTTTTTGTTTTCTTTGGCGAGAAAAATCTCTTCACCTTGAACGGTGGAGGCCGTGGTTATGAAACTACGCCGACAGATGCAATCTGAGAGAGTGTTGCATTTTCATTAGACTGTAAACAGTTGGAAGAATCCCTTTTCATTTTCGGACAACACCACCATCGTTTACCGGAAAGATGCGAATATTTGTTAAAAAACGAGCCGACGAAAAGTCAATTTTTGCGTTGCAGATTGAAACTGATTCGTTGAATGCAGATTCGTATAAATGCTCGTTGTTGTGAAATAATTTGGCATGGCGTAAAAATGAAAACGGAATCAAGAGCGAAGTTAAAAATAAATCCTAGAATCGGGTTCTTTCATAAGTATTCCAAGGGGATATCGCTCCTCTCTACGTTTAAACTGACATCAGATATAATGGTTTCGTACTTGAGACACGTGTCACCGGTAAATCCCTGGTGTCTGTTTGGATGTTCTCGACGGAATTTTAATTTCTTCCTGAAGAAATCTGTCGGAATAACATTTTCCAAATAGAAGAATATCATCCATCGCGCTCTACGATCAAGAGGATGAAACAAAATTGTGGCTTTCCGATATATGATGTAAAGACCTATTTTAAGGGAAAGACGCGCAGAAACAGAGAGGAGAGAGAGGAAAAGGGATCGATGTAAAGGTAAGAGGGATCTCTCGAAGGTAAGTTGACTTGTGAAGCCCGAATGAAACACTACATAGCACCCAGACGTCCTTTCGAACGTTGGTGGCATGCGGTTGTACGTAGGAGCATCCGGGCCGAAACCATCCCTGGATACACGTACGCTTAAGTAATTTAATTAGAACAACTCCGGTCTGGAGACGTGACTCCGTCTCTTTGGTCGGGGTCGGTCTCTCCATCGGGAGAGACGAGCACGGAAGGAGAAAAAGGGAGAGGAAGGGAGAGGGAGGACGACAGATATGAAGGATAGAGAGAACCTGCAGACGGTTGAAGATGAGAACAGGCCAGGGTAAGAGTAAACACGAACAGAGACGGACCAAACTCTGAGGAAATGTGTACACGTATGCGGTGTGTATGGACATGCGGTTCACTGTATTTGTATGGCCGCATATGTGTGCCGGTGAAGAAGAGGTCTACGGTAGGAACATCGTGCGGCAGTCACGATAGTATTGCTCTTACTTCGTGCCCTCTGAGTTTCCCCAAACCCTTGGTGACACGACTATGCCACCCTCTCTTGGCCTTCTACGTCGCGACGAGCGTGGAATACGTTAAAAGAATGATGAACAGACCGTATTATGCTCGTACACTCTTGCTTGCGGATCTTACGGTATCATTTATTTGTGGGCATAATACGCATGCGTGTATATATACGAAGATAGAAACGTCAAAAAACCGCAGAGAACACGACGTTAATTTCACGTTGCATTATTCCGGTCACCGGCTAAAGTACAGTTTGTGCAGAAAATTTTTCCTGACGTTGACAATTATCTACTATGGATGTTTACTTTTGTAAGAAATCGTCGCGTACGTCTCTTTGTCCGCTGAGATATAAACTTATAATAACAGCAAAATATAACGCGTATACGAAACGTTACGGTCTTGCAGAAACAAATACATCGTCGAGTGTACATTATCCTGTACTTGCATGAAAAGCAGTCAACCGTGACGATGCCGCGGCATAACAAGCTGCTATTTGGAAACATAATGGTTACGTCAGAAATGCAACACGTGGATGTTACGCGGAATTCAATTATCATTGATTTTTGAATTAATCGATAACAAACAAAACGATCATTAGGAATTCATGAATATTCGACCTTATTGATCCGGCTGTTCGCCAAGAAATTGATATAGCAAATTCGAAACAATACCTTAAATTTCGAACAATATCGAAGAATTATTCTTTGGCCTAGTGCCTGATACTTGGATTCGATCTATGACAACATCCATGATATTTCAAGGTACGATATCGTGGAAGTATTAATTTACAATCGATAAAATACACGTGAAACACACATGCAAACAAAGCGTTTCAATGAAAATTGTTCGATTTAGAAAAATTGGGCGTTAATGCAATGCGATCTCGTATTTTATAGTTTACATGCAAGCGTTGGTTATAAATGGAAAAGTATAACCCTTGCAAAAGGAAGTTTCATCGTTCGGTTGAACTTTTGGCCAGAAATCGAGTTACCCCGACAAATCACGATTTAATAGAGCTTGCAGATCTATTCCTCGTACGTGGAATGAAAGGTTCGGTGGAGCTTGTGCTTAGCCAAGCATAGGATCCTTCTTAGGTCGGCGGTGGAAGGTCGTGCCCGGCATTTTCCTCGGCACGTGACCACACCCTTCTCTCCGAAAGAGTAGAAAATGGAGCCACACTTACCAAGGTTTTCCCTTTAAATATTGTATTAAACTTCCACGTATTCTCTTTCGCGGCTGAAAGGTTCGCGTAACGTGTATTCGTTCCGGTTCAAAATGTTCTCTGATAAATTAAATTCGAAACGTTATAAACTCGACTTTAATCTTCTGCTTAACAAAATTATACAACCATAGCTGTTGGTAATCGTAAAAGGTATTGTAATATATCAGACACGATCGGTTTATTTCCTCGTCGAACGAATCGCGTGGTTATCGCATAAATAACATGTTTCACTGTCTGATACGTTATTAGAAAGGACGGTGGATTCTTCCCTTCATTTCGCCACGCTCAAAAGGCATAATCCATTTTTCTTGGAAGATAGACAAAACATATCTTAGATAACTGGATAGTAAGGTACACAACGTGTGCGTTGTTGGCTAGTGTTGGTTGATGATAAATACAATCTCGTCCGCAGTAAACTCGGGCTGCTTTATCGGCAGCCATTTAGACAATGAAGATAGTATTTCTCTCGCGGTTTTATGCTGTATATCGCCACACTAGAGCAACGATGGTGTAGCGCTTGGGCCGAGATACCGACACGCTACCAACAACTAAGATCCGCCGTAGAAAAAGGCGAATACAGGAGGGTGGTTGACTGGTCGGAACGAGGAAACCGAGGGTAGGAGAATGAAACACGTTATAGATTTATTTTACCACCAGTCACGAGAAACGGATTATAACGAAACGAATTATTTCTTGTAATGTCAACATTTCCTCTCGTGTTTGCCGCTTCTTCCGGAGACAAATATCGATTCTCGCATTAACCTTTTTCGTATTGAAGTCAACGTGATGTAAAACTATCGTTTCTATCTCGTTCCACTTGCTATTTTTTAACCTCTTGCCATACTTTTACGAGTTTGATTCGCGATGAGAATTTTGAGCCGAACCAGAATATCACGAGTCTCACTCGTAGTCTTAATCTCGGGCCCAAACATGAATGTATCGAATGGTATCTTTTTTTTTTTAAACACGGGCGTGGCTATCTACGCACTCAGTCGCACGATCTTATGTTTCAAGTTCCGACGCTTTGTTTCCGTCGCTTCTTTTCCTCATCATTTAGGCGCAATATTTGGGCCCGAATTCTTCCGAGTTAAACGGTATGGTTGATAGGGGTTGACGACTAATACTTGGATATACGTATATTTTCGTCGAGTACGAAATATTCGAAACAGGACATCCTATAATATGTAAATATATGGTATACCGAATTAAAAATTTCGAAATTTCTCAATTTTTGCTCTGCGTCTTTTATCCTTAATACCATGCAAACTTTTACTCGAGCTTATAACGCGAATAAAACAAAATACTGGAGCGTCATCTGGCCGTGTCGTATTAAGCCTGAAATTAAGCCACGACGCTTTAGTGTGTCGTTAAGATGAGCCTACAATTTTCTCTCGCAGAGCCTGCCTGTATTTATCGTTGACCGTTTGGGGAGTCTCCGGTATATTCCTTTTTTTCTTTTTTACTAGTTAATCAAGTGGCCTGAATATTTTCAATAAAATTTACGTCGTTGAACGGTGGAACGGGTGGTAGTCGTCGGTGAGATTGTTAGGCCAATTTTCTCGGTTCTCTTATTACAAGCTCAATTTTTATTCCCGGCAAGAATAGCTTCAATTATAAAAAGAAAAAATAGACGAAGGAGCTGGTGTTACGACGCCGTCGTAAGTCGAGTTTTACGACTTTATGCTACGTGTTCGTCGAGCGGTTTCCAATTCGTTGTGTTCCCTTTCCGTCGATCCATTGAACATCATGTGAAACCTTGAGACGTTTTGGATCCTGGAAGGGATCTAGGAGAATCCGTGAACGGACGTTGACGAGATTGGCTATAAATTTATTTGTCCTTTTAAACGTGATATTGTTTTATTGCTGGATAAAGGAAAGGGGCAATATCGTGTTCGGCTCTTTCTCTTGTTCTGCTCTTTACTTCGAACCCAAGATATGTTTTGTATTATACGGCAAAAGGCCGCGGTACGCATCGCTGTGTCACCAGGACACGAAAATACGACGTCGTAAAAAACGACGTTACGAACTACTTTGTGAGTAGTATAAGAACGGCGTGCGTCCGACAGCATCGTTTAAAACTATTGAAAATTCGAAGAATGCTTAACTCAGTCACCTTTTCCTATTCTGCATATTATTAATTTTACTCATCGAAAAAGTTGGCTAACTTTTTCATTCTTTCTTCAAGGCCAAAAGACATCTGATAAGTAAATACATCTTTACTTCTATTCGAGGAAAATTTAAATTAATTAATTAATTAAAAAATTTAGACAGACGGATATAGCGAGTTCCTTAATTAGCGCAAAATTGATAATTAGTGACATTTTCCAGCGTATAGGATGGGATAATCCATTGCCTCTTGATGTTTTCCATAGCAGCGACCAAGCTGTAAACGTGTGAGGAACTTCACTAATCATGTTACTTCTTAGAAGAGCAGGTTTTGTCAAACTTGTCAGAGTTCGACATCGCAGTTGATTATCGAGGCTGCAGGTAACCGCCGCTATTAAACTTACGCCTCGCATGAAGCCCTGGCTTTCCCATAAGCAGACTTTTCGCTAAACTTAATTATCCTCGACTCGTCGGCAGATTGATCAGCGCATTTTATGCTGGAACGAGGCTAATAGAAATTTCGCGAAATTCAATTAAACTTCGTATGTCGTGCACACTGGGCCAGGTCTCACGAAACAGCAATTATTAACGTTTCAATTAGTAACGCGATACGTTATCGGTTAAATAACTTTGTTACCAAGAATAGCTGGACGAAAGATTACAAAAGTTATTCGTATTTCGTTAAATAAATGTGACTATGCAATATCTGTATCGTCAAGGCAAAACTTTCAATAAAGCCCTCTATGTCTAGCTTTAACTATCGCGCGGCATTCCGTGCTAGATTTAATTACATCCGAAGCTTTTATTAGAGACATACTTTTATTAAAATTTGATTACTGCCACTGTGTAATATGAGGGCAACGCGCCTTAATTTCCAACAGATTGCGAATATTGAATAAATGAAAATATACGTTGCGCGGAACCGTGAAAATTAATATGAACTTTGTTTCGTAATCGAAATATTGGAAAGGAAGAATATTCGTCGCTCAACTCGATAAACATTTTAACTCTGTTTAAAGAAGACCTAAATGATATTTCCCTTCCTATCGACGTATCAAATAGAATAACAGGTTGCAGCTTTATGTTTTTCCTACTTATTGAAAGTTTGAAGTAAAGTTTAATCGCTATTTTGCTTGTAATCGATGCATTAAGCGAAGTTTCGGTTTGCAACGCTTTACGTTTCCCATAATTGAAATTCGAATGGAATATTATTTATAAAATATCAAATGTACCGATTCGTCCTTGTTAATCGACTAATTAAGCCTTAATTGGATTTCGATGTGAATAATTACACCGGGTTAAATCTTGTCGTTTCGAGAAGCCTAACAGTTCGCAGTCTTCTCGTCTGTTCCTCTCCTCTTCATCGTTGATAAACGAAACTTTGTTAATTAGGAGGAAACCGTTGGTAATGCCAGTAACTAATTGGCACCCAGGGTATAAACCGGACGCGAGAACAGTTGCCTGATCTAAACTCGAGCAGATTGTTACCGGTACAAACTAGTCTGTACGTACTCAGAATGAAGGAACTTGTACATAGCTGATCATATTCGCTTCTGAGTTTTCTGAACCTGCTTGCCTATTTTGAGAGGCCGACACACACACACAAGATCGGACGTAAATAATTTTGAAACCTGATTTCATTCGAAACGGGAGAAAATATATCTTCAACGTTCGAACAGTCCTTTCGCGTCTTTCGATATGTTTTTCGATATTTACGACTGAATAGCAATTTGCGTAAAAGAAAAGAGAGTCGAGCAACTTATTCGCACTTCTTCCGTTTTCCGCAAAGTTTAAATCTTTAAGAAGATACCAAACATTAGAAACTATTTAGAGTTTTCACGTACTGCTTCATGTATGCATGCTATTCATGTACAGAAATTAAAATATTAAAACTGTATGGCGTAGAGTGATTTCTATTTGAATAAATAACGAGGAAGGTTATACGTTAAAGGTCGTAATTCAATTTCGTTAACTGGAGTGCACAGAGATTTGCGGAATTTCGCAAATAGTTTCGCATGATGCGATAAAACAATCTATGTAGTAGTGAACGTGTTAACGTAGGAGTCATAAAAAAAAACGTGGTAGGGCAGAAGCTTACGAGACCAAAGGGGATACTTTAACGGCCCCATAAATTCCAACGGTCATCTTCCGCCTCGAAGCTCTGGATAAGCGTCCCTGTAAAACACGAACGAAACGAGATCTCGCTTCGTGCAATTAATCCTTTTAAACCGTTCGGTTTTTGCGTAATAGAAGAGATTTTCGAGTGTCGCGGTACAAGTTCCAAATTATTTTCACTTCGTTTCCTCGATTCTAAGAAGATTCGATTTGTCTAAGACGATCTATCGTTTCGTTACTTTTCGAACGTCGGTCGATTTGGAAATGTCGAAGAAATTAAATCGTAAAAGTTGTCATCGTTACTTCGTCTCTGACGTAATGGTGGTGAGATAGCTGCGTATATACGAAGCGCTATCTATAGCCGAACGAGATATATTTAGCACAAAGGAATGGCTTAACCGAACGCGCGATATCGCGCACGTCCCAATCGAATGCAATTATCAAACTCTCGTATTTGTAATCCATTCGACTGAATTGAAGCGGCCGCTAATCTGTCGAAAATGCTGTGACATTCCTGCTCGGTTCTCCGGAGAATTGAAATTAAGCTGATACGAGGTCCACGTTATCAAGATTTAAACAAATCCACGGCTCAAGTGACTGATCGCTCGCAACAGGTGGGACATGTTCTCTAGGCAGGTGGGGCACCGCCGAGCTGAGCCAGAAGCTTTAGCTCGGGTTAGCGTGCCAAGAACCACCCCTTTCGGCCGCAACCTCAAACTCTCGTCGAGCAAGCCGATATTGTAATTGCCAGTGCTACCCAAGTGGCCTAAGATTGATGAGGTGGAAGCCAAGTTAGTCGAAGCGTGGTAAATGCGAGCCGCCGGTGATCCTGAAACCGGCAAGCCTATTTCACGTCTCTGCCTAAATCGTTTGTCATTCGACTCGCTGGTGTACAGGCATTCCGTAATTTCGCGTTTTTCTTCTTCTCGCGTCGAGCTTTCCCCTTGCGTTCGCCGAATCCCTACTGGAAGATTTTGCTGACGAGCACAGCACCGACACATTAATAAACGTCAACGGAACGCGCGATACCTTACCTTTATCGCGATTATCGATTTATCGCTTTTCCATTTCGTTCGAACCATATTCCACTGCGATACGCAAAAGCTTCTGTTTACACGATGCGATTCGAAATAACAAGATAAAAGCTTAAGCGAGGTCGAAGTCACAATGGCGCTCTAATTACATGCAATTCAATCATGTAGTTGGAAAGGAAAGTGGCAAAGTTTTCGCGAGTCTGGAAAATTGAATATTTCTTTGTCAAAAAGACGCGGAGAAACAGATCCCAGAAGTGCATTATTAAGATCTATTAGGAAATCTTTCGGCGCGGAAGCGAAGACGATGGAGAAACTTGGCCGATCTCGCAATTCAACGAGATCACCGGCAATCTAACAAACAACTCTTTTCCGACGGTCTCTTTCTCTCGTCTGTTTCTCTCGCTCGTTATCTTCCACGCTCGATTAGACGGAGCGTTTATTGTTTCAAGGAAGAGGGCACCCCTTTCCAGCGAAATGTTTTCCCGGTCGTCTCGCGCGTCGTCTAGCTCGCTTAAGTACAAACAGCTCATACTGCTCCGTAGCCCGACTTGGGTACAGGACCGCCGGGGCCAGAAGTGATTTGGACAATCGCCAGAAAGCATCTAGGCCGCATTGAATCATCCTCGATTCCCCTTCATCCTTTCTCTCTCTCTCTCTCTCTCTCTCTCTACTCTTTCTAACCGAACGATATCCTCCGCAAATGTCGCGAAACTGCGATAAAGAAGTTGCAAATCACCTAAGAAACACTCGCACTCTGCTCTTCCGCTCGTTCAACCCACCAAAACTTACTTCTACGATGATTTCTTTCGTCCTAACTAGACAAAATGGGCGTTTATCCGTTCTTCGACTTACGGTCCTTCCGATTTTTTCTATAAAACGTTTTCAATCGTTCCTACCGTGTTTTATAAATAGAAAATGAAACGAAAATGTCACGCAAATATTTATAAACGTTTCATCTAACCAATATCATTCGTGCAATTCCTTTATATCTCCGAAAGTTCCCGATTGCAAACTTCTTCGAAACTTAAAAAATGCCTCCCTACCGGCGAACGTAAGATCGGTATTAAAATTTGACGGTGGCAATTTTACGTTCACGCGTACCTTCTCGACCAAGCACGAGGTCGCAATGAAAAAGTTTCCAACGTTTGTTCTCGTAACTTCCTTCACACAACTCTTTGCCAACGTTACATAAAACGTATGTTCTTTGAGTTTTACGTAACTCGCGATTACCCTGAAAGTTCGGTTGTTTAAAAGTTGATGAATTTAAATTCGAAGTAGTTGAGCAACGCGCGAACATTAAAATCCCACAGCCCACGAGTCGTGTGTTCCTACGTTCGTAGGATGAGCGCATTGTTCTACGTTATTACGTGAATTTTCCATTTCCGATCGACTCGCTGGCAAAGGAAAGACGAAGGAACAAAGAAAGAAACGTCGATGCAGAATTTTCCGCCGATCGAGCACATTCAATTGCCGTAAATTCGACGAAGGACAAGAAGAGATTTCTCTAGTAGGTTGTAAGTTAAAGAGGTAGGGTGCGTGCGCGCGCGCGTGCAGAAGGAATCTGTCGACGAATCTGTATAGAGGGTGGCTTTGAAGGAGAAGGCGACGAAGGAATAACCGGCAACCGTAAACAAACTTTCGGGTTTATCGAGCGAGGCATTGTGGGTTAGAGACGCTGCAAATATTTGATAGCCGCTGCTCCTTCCGCGAAACAGAAACAGAAGAAGAGCGAGACCGATGGCATCTCACCATCGTTCTCCCCCGTTTTCTCCACCCTTTTCAACTTCGTCATCTCCATTCGTTCCTTTCGGCTACGTCGTCGTACGCCATTCCCGAGTTCGCCAGAACTCCTTCTCCGCTACGTCATCCAGCAGTTCCACCGATTCTTATTCTTGGCGAGAGTAACAATAACAATCGAGAAACATCGTCCTTGCTGCTGGCACGGCGTTTGCCGAAGCCTGGTTCCAACACTTTTAAAGTAAATCCTGGATAAAGTTTCATTTAAAAACAGCCACCTATCTGAAATGTTACAATTCCGGTTCCAGACTTCATGGATCTATCGTTTCTTTCTTATGTCAGCTTTTCGTCGTTATTAAAAAAAGAAAAAAACACGGATAAAAAGGAAGAAAGAAGAGAAAGAGTAAAAAATCTCCCTTCCAAGTATTCCATTTCATTTGCCAACATTTCATGGACACGATAGATCAAACGGAAATTGTATAGTCATGATTGTATCGCTAATTTCGTGAAACAGCGACGTACAAAAGTTGCAGCGATGCCCGTTTCGAATATCTCGATCAGCGACGAATAGTAGCGGGGAGTACCGAATCGAAAAAGAAATTTTGCGCAAACAAGAGAAGAGGCGTCTGCGCGGCTAACTGTTCTCGAATACTTAATTTTATATCTGTACGTGTACATTCGTCCGGAGAGTAAAAAGAAGCAAAAAAGGAAACACGAGAAATAGAGAGGAAAAAAGTGTACACGGACGGAGAAATGCAGACGAGTTGAAATTTTCACCGAGTCCCTTCGAAAATGCGCTTGGTCCCTGCAGGCCGTTTTCGGAGGCGGGTTAATTATACCACCCGGCGTGAGAAGGGGAAGCACGTAAAAAAAAAATAGGTCCAGTCGGGCAGCACACATTAAACGTGAATTAAACGCCGAGATTTCCGTTTCTCCGCAGCGAAAAAAGATGACGATGGTGGTTCGGCTCTGCGTTTTTCGGTCGCCAGGTTTTTCCAGTCGCTCGAAGCTTTTATTTATTTGTACACTCACGGCCAACTTCAAGAGAGCTGTACTAAAAATTTTCCCGACTGACATCAGCTTTAAGGCCGCATGCGGACTAGCGATGCGACGTCGTCGTTACGATTTCGCATCGGTAATGTACGTTTCCACAGATTTCTCTTCCTAATGATGCGGCCTGTTTTTTTTTTTTTTTTTTTATAACATATCTAATCTCGCGAAAAATTCCGTTTCTTCTTTTGTTTTACATACCTTTTCTTCCGTGATACTACTTGCTACTTATATGTATTGCGCCATTGATTAACTCTATAGACAAGAGATTTATCATTGATCGAACTTCAAGATAGACAGAGAACGCGAGAAAAGCCTATCTACATTTTTTTTTATTGAAATCCCAGTCATGGAAACGCATTTATAACCATAAAAATAGGCCTCTGTCGAGACAAGCAGACGGAATAAAAATTTGGATGAAAAATACGATTTACCGGAGTATAGCGCGTCCTATCGACATCCCTCGATGTTGGTTGGTCGCTAGGCCAATTATGCGCATGCAAGAACCGTGAGCTAATTGACGAAAGTGTTTGATCTCGCATCCAGCGAGAAGCTCGTGAATTAATGCTCCTTTGAACGAGAATTCGCTTTTGCTCTAACCCTCCAACCAACCCCAACGGGGAACCAGGGAAACCTCTCGCTTATAGACTGTCGTTTCTGTCTGAAGAGAAACAGAAATAGCGAAAAGGAAAAGAGATGAGGAGGTGGGGCCAGCGTTTAACTTTAATTGCGTTTCTCTCGGCGAATCCTTAGAAAAGTCCCGACCGGTGTTGCAAGCTCAACCGTTAGTCGCTTATGCAACAACATCATTTCTACGCTCGCATTCCTATTTTGACTCGGTTGTGTAACCCTGCTTGCGTAACATCGCCGAAATGATATTCTACGTGAATTCTTATCAGGCAACTCGAACGTCCAGAAACTATTGCTTTTTTATGGGATACGCTGAAAGGTAAAACCTGTTTCGTAGCTGAGCAATATCGCGTGTATTTTCCTTCTATTTTTCAATTCTCAATTTCGCATGAATTTCCAGGGATAGAATGCAAATATACGAAATTTTATACTTCCTACATCTAACATTCGTCTTTTATTTCGATGCATTTAATTATTTTTACGATATAACGATATATGTACCATTTATTTACAAATACGAGTTTGAAAATGAAAAACACGTCAATGCGCGTAAAATATTTTGTTGGTGGAAATTGTTCGTCGAATTTTCAGAACGGAAATTATTGAATTTAAACTACTTCGGGGAACAATTTAGCGTTCCTTCGAGTGAGAGGGATGTAAGTGCTACCGGACGTCAACGAGACACTGGGGAGATCGGCGTTCGGGGAAGAGAAGGCGGAGAAAGAAAAACGTAGGGATAGAATAATTGAGGCAACGATGAAACAAGGGCTTCCTGCTTGGTTCGGGGTTCCCTTTTGACTCCGTTCAATCAAAACCCCTGCCTTGCAGAAAGAAAAGACAAGACCGAAACTGTCCGGTTCGTAATGAAGAAAGCTCCGTAACTCGTTCCTTCTTGTTCAGCTGGATGCTTGAATACGGTCGATCAGGGGTAGAAAAATGGCAAAACGAAAGACGGAAGGCTCGTCCAAAGCGAAACCGAAAATTGATACTTTTTCAAACGTTATGGACGAACAATATATCTTCGGTACATGTGAAATATTTAGTATTTTTTTTTTTTTTTTTTACTTAATTTCGTGCACTATTTGTCGCAAGTGATCGAACATAAAAATAACTTAATGCGAAACAATTCCATTCTATTTAAGCTACGTGACTCGTGAGTTGCCTTTTGTTCTTGACACAACGTTCCGAAAAGAATCTCAGCACGTTTCTTCCATTAATCCTTGTAGTGGCACACAACAGTCGCGTGACTGTTTTCATTGTTCGAGGGACCAAGGCACAGTGATTGTAAGTCAGCAATAAAGGAGGAAAAAACGTACAATAGCACGCTATTCCTCGTAAAGAAGGGGTGCGGAAAGTTAACTGTCCGCGTGGTCAACAAGACAGCGCATCGTCGTTGGCCTTAAACTCCTCCCTGGTCGGAAATAGAGTGTGTACATAGGCGAAAGTTAAGTTCGAAAATGGTATAGGTGGATAGGTCGGAACGTATACGTACGTGTATAGCCAGGCTACATTCGCGGGCTTGCGCACGTAACGTTTCGTAATGAGTCTAACCTCGAAGAGCTGTAAAAAGGAAGAAGTTGACGTACACCGTCGTTTTTGCTTTCACCTACAAGAAACGGAGCTGTGCGTTCCTCGTGGCTATTTCTGCGGAAATCTCACGTACGATTCGCACACGGTCGTGCCTGTGTAACACGAACGGGATACATCAAGCGCAGGTCTCTGCGATTTCGCAGTAAGTGCGCTGTCTGGTCGAAGAAAAGAGAGAAAGGGGCAACCCCTTTTCTTACCAAAAACCTTAAGCTCAAACGTTCTTACGCTTTCCTCGAAAGCAAAAAGAGAGCTTACGTTTCTAAATTTGACTTTAATGACGTCGCTTTTTCCGCACTTTTTGCCGGCAGGCATAAAAGAGTTAATAGACCTCAACGAAGATCTCTCTGTTTTTCGAGTCAAATCGGAACGCGGGCAAGCGACTGTTAAGAGTAACCAGAACGTTTTGGCTTCCGAACATTTTTGTACCTTTTCTCCGAGGGAAATTAAGAAATATAAAATTAAAATTAATCCTTAATCCTTAATAATCGGAATGTTATTCGCTATCGCTCTCCTTAAATCATAAAATAGTAGATACAAATATGATATCGTATCACGAAAGAAAATATCAAGCATTTTACTTTGATATATGATTACGAGCGTATTTATTTGATCTACTGGCACTGGTACAAAATCTGCCTAAAAGAGTAATAACGAACGAAATCTATAACAGTGAAAGAAGGAACGAAACTGTAACGGAGATACGCATTCAATTTAGCCACTAGATTCGTATTCAAAGATATATAAATTGGTTCTGAAATTGGGAGGAAAGTCTAGAGAGAGAGAGAAAGAGAGAGAATGAGTTAGTGGTGCCTTGGATGTGGGATATGGGATGTGGGGAAGCGGAGAGAAAGAGAAGTGAAAAAAAGTAGAGTGGTAGCAGCGGCATTCTCGAAATTTCAACGAAAGCGAATTTTCGCGCTTTCACCGTAATTTCCTCGACGCCATTCCACGTGAAAATCGCATCAAACCAGTGGGTGGGTACCGTATCGCTTCGCTTTCCGCCACTCCGCGAATCCGAACTAATATATTTTCGAAGCAACTCGATTGCGTCGAGTCGGAGAAAGATGGAGAAAGAGTGAAAGCACGGACGGAAAAGCGGGCAGAGGTGTGAGGAGTAGAGAACGATAGAAAGAGGAAGACTGAAAAGAAAGGAGAGGATAGAAAGGGAACATTGTGCCCAGGGCAATGGTGGCTCTGTATCGCGAAGGGATGCCAGATAGCTACCCCCTGCGTCTCATCCTATTTGTTTCTGCTTGCCAGTACGACGCGGCCTCGAGCACTAAGAGAGGAAAGAATAGAGAAATAGAAGAAGAGAGAGAGAGAGAGAAGGGGGGAGAGAACAAAGGGGGAGAGAAAAAGGAAGAAAGAGAGGAAAAGACGAGAGGAAGAAGAAGAAGAAAGAGAAACGGAAAGGGAGGAGGATAGCTGGTTTGTCAATATTCATTATGTTTGTGCCGAAAAAGGAGAAGGCTGTGCATCCGAGACAAAGAGAAAAAGTGAGAAACGGACGGGATGCGAAACGACGCTCCGGGAATACATGGAACGCGCAGAACGTGAGATACGAAAGAATTTACAGTTTTATGAGTATATAAAGGGCCAGGGAAAAAAGTCCTGCGGAAAAAGAATTTTTTTCACCGAGCCAATGTAGCCATTCGACTGAATTGATACCCTCGGAAGCGTTCTTTGTTGGTGCAATATTCTCGGGCGTGATTCTGTCGGAGCTCCCATTTTTATGGAACGTGTCGCGTGAAACGAACCAAAAAGAATGTCGGCTCTCCACGGTCGCCTGTAACTAGTGTAGTTTTTAATTTCGTGGCGAATGTGGCATTCCGATTCTCTTTTCGTCGTTATCGGCCTTTTGTTTTCTTCGTGAATAAAGGACAATAGACCCTCGACACGCGGTACGTATGTATATAAATATATAGGTACGTGTGTGTGATTCGCGAAAACAAAAGCCTTTTGAGAGTATTCGCGATCCCTGAAATTCTTTCGGCAAGCACGTGCGCGCGATATATGTCCGCCGTATATGATTCGATTCCCGATTCCCGTACGAAAATGAAATTATTTTTAATATCCGGATGCGCGATGCAGAGAAGCGCGTTGGTTCGCGGTGGCACAAAGAGTAAATAGATCTCGCCGAAAATATTTGACACCTGGACGCGCACTTGAGATTTTCAGCAGGCCGAAACCAGGGCCCCGGGTAATTTAATTTGATATTCCCCTTTGTTAATTCGATAGAGCCACGAAAGAGAGGAGAGGAAGGCAGCGAGGTAGGCCACGTGGATGCGGAGGGCTCGAAAGAGAAAAATACTTGAGATTCCAGACTGTATCAGCGGCGGGCACTCGTGTCACCTGAAACCCTCGACCGATGGTTTCACCGAAACGTATCATCGTTCCACGTAGCGCAGCCAATGCGATTTAACCGCTCGCCACGCATCGTTCCGCTGATATGACGCCGACGTATCGCTGACGTTTCGTGGCACGTGATCCCGAAATTACCGCGACAATAATGTGCTCGTCGCGGTCCAATTTGCCTGGAATGATTCGTCAGGCGGATATTTCGTTGGGATTTCAAGGCACATCGATCAGCAATTACGTTTTCTCGTCGATCACGCACGCACGGCGTGTGAATCTATTATAGAAGCATACCGTGAATTCCACGACGAAAAATATTGAATATCTGAGAATCGTACGGTTGAGTGATAACCAATAAGAGAATATGTCGTCTAGGGGATATCATAGATTTAGTTGAACGAAAGGGTCCAAGAGACGACGGTGGCCAGAGGCGCTGAGAGTCAGTATGCGGTCATAACGAAGCTGTCGACATGATGGATGAGGAAGAGGGTAATGCGACGATGGTTCCCGGAGCGACGACGAAGAGGAGAGCCAGTCAGCCCATCGTCCAGTACGATACAAGGGATGCTATCGCTATCGGACCCGCACACCCTGTCTGTCATCAGCACGCCTCACCACCTCAAACACACTCGGCCCACCCGCTGCATGCATGATGGAATATGCTGTATTATATAATTATCCCGTGGATGGTATCTCCGCTAGCGCGACGCGTAATTAGAAACTGTCGACCAAACTAGAGGCCATCGCCTCGAGAAGTTTATTGCGCGAAACAGAATCCGGCTTTCCTCAAAAAAATCTAATTCTCTTCGATGCTTCTACCGAGGTTCACCTTCTACCGATTTCACCGCAAATAAATAAACGACAAACGTCGGTGTTTCGATCGTGTCTCGAATTTGTGCGTGCGTGCGACACAACGATTTATTAAAACCTTTCCTTGAAATCAAAATTGAAATTTTCTATCGTGCGAAATTTCATGTACGATCAGAAAACCAGGCTACTTAAAAAAACACTCGAATTTGAAGAGGCATAAAAAGTTTCGAAAAGTAGAACTTCTTCTCGACGATTCTTATCTTCCTACTTTAAAATGTTATTGCAAAGCATTTTTTTCGAACAAAGTCGCTGATATTGGCCATCCCTATTCTCCGATGCTCTCACATAGAGAAGTAAAGAAGCCAGGACGTTGATCGCATACCAATGTCCGCAGGAATTTATTGTACGCTGCTGGAAAGAAAAAGGGCCTTGAACGAAAGTACAAAGGGGAAGGAATCTGCACGCGAACCGTCGATGAAGGATGGGTGTGAATATGTATCGAGCATAGAAAATGCCGAAGGAACTTTGTTCCATATTGGATCTTGCAAATTCCAACTTATTTCCTTTATTATATCGTATTCGTGAATTTATCGTAACTAGAATCGCGAGGATACAAACGATCCAAAATACGGAACTGTGGTGGACACCTACGTGATCGTACCAGCTATACCGATTACCTGTAAGATATATTAAAAACTTTTCAACGCATTTTGCTTTCGAGATCATCGCGTTCGATATTCTACGTACACTATAAGAAGTGAAATAATTTAACAAGATCGAGGGCAGTCGCCGACAGTATTTTGGTATTCGACGAGTGTGCAGCGCTCACTTTTCGTCTCCGAATGTTCCTCAAATAACGCGGCATCGTTCCACGAGTGAGAATGACACGAAGAATCGTCTTATTCGGGCGAGAGAACACGAAGACGAGGAAAGTTCTTCTCGTACGTTCCTGAGCGACAATAAGGGTCTTTGCCGGCTCCGGCATCAGTTTCTATTTAGTTACCGTCTCTGCGAAACCGTGTCGAGGTAATAGTAAGCGTGGAGTCCCGGAAGAGAGACGAAGAGGAGGATGCCGCTGCGCGACGCAAGACTGCTCGCAAAAGTTTTGCGAGTAAAGCTGTTCGCCTCCAACAATTTCTAAGGGGGAACATCCTTCCTGAGAAATGATTGCGCTAAACTTCGACGCCTTAGGTGGAAATAATTACAGCCACCTAGACACGAGTTCCTTTTGCTTCTATATTGATCGACGTGATAACGAGACCCCCGTAAAGGTAGCTCAAGGAACCGATCCGATTACAGCCGCTGCAAGATTCTATCTATATAAATTGCTTCTAGTCTACGTGCAGCTATATCTTATATATTCTCTGTTCTTCTTCCAAATTCGATTGTTATATTAATTACATTTCCTCGGTGTTATCTTTCTTTTTTTTACACTAGCTTTTATTTTATTGTCTTTCATTAAAATTCGTAATCTTAAAAAAAAGAAATGATTTTCTCGTATTAACGCGATGGACGCGAAAAGTAAAAGATTAATAAAGTTTCATCGCGTTAGGAACTAATACTTCCTAAAAGTCCTTCGATTCGCAAAAGGATGTGTAAACTTAGGAAAGAATAAAGAAACGTATGCGAGTTGCGACACATTTTGTCGTTTACGAAATACGACGTCGAATACACATTTCCTTTTATCGAATTCCAGCATCTTTTTTCACGTCTGCTTGCCTCCTCGACCAGTTTTTCCACCATAAACATGTCCTGTCAGCGAAAGTATTTTATAACCGGTATTACTTGCACCGTGCACACAACTTGGAACCGCATCAGAACCGCACCTAGCGCTTCTTTATTCTCTTAACACGAACGAGTATGCGGCGTATGGTTTACGTTCGTCCATAAAAGTAACACCAGCTACCGAATTGCGGCGTGTATGCCATTTCCTCGTCACGGTGCCCGTAACCGGTTTCGAAACACCGTGATAAAATACGTTTCACCTACGTCCTATATCGCGGCGCGGTTTGCCGTTTGCATGAAATTCGCATGCAATCCAAAAACGCGGGAACGAACGACCCGATCGTCTCTGACGCGTATATCGCGTACCGAAGTCACCAGACCAGGTTATTCAGCCAATGTCGTTGTAGCGCTCACACCTTTCTTCGCGAGGACATGCACCAGAAATTTGCGCCACGTTTCCCTTATTCGAACAGAGACCGTTCCATCGAATTCATTTCCGATCGATCGTTCCATTTACTGTTAGCATCAAGAGAATGGAGCGTTTAGGCGACAATCTGTGGTTTTTCCTATTTACAGCAATAAAATATGAGTTCCCATGGCTTCTCAAAGCGCCTGACGACACTTGCAGATACGTTCATATTTTGAAAAGTTATTAATTTTTTAAGAGTACATAGTATTTTGAGACTTTTTAACTTTCATTAGCGCGCTGTTCGATTTTTAGTTAGCTATAAGGAATTGTGTAATCAAACGTTAGCTGCTACGAGCTCCTTCGTCATTCGATAGATCCAGACTCTCACGCGGTGTTCGCTTTAGCCGTAATTCGCACTTCAACGAATCTTCGTCAGTTGCAATTTTAATTAAAATTACTATCAAGTTGCGCCGATATCGCGTTTGATTGGCAAGTTTTAATTTGATACAGGATCCTGCAGTGTCGGGCGAACCTTTAAACCCTACCTCTACTCCCTCTTCCCGCTTCTCTCTCTCTCTTTCTCTCTCTCTCTCTCTCTCTCTTCCGTTTCTCCTCCCTCTCTCGTTTTATCCTTGCTAGCTGCCTCTCCTCTTGTTCCCTCCCCCCACACCCTTGCAAACTCTTCTCTCGCAATGCCTCTTTTACAATTTCTCCCTTTGCGCTTACCTCTTTCAATCCTCTGGCCACGCACTTCTCATTCCACTTGTCAATTTAATCAATGTAGGCAAATTACAGTGGTTGTCGAAGTGTAGGTAACTAACGTGACGCGATTACAATGCGCGCGAGCTCTCTCACACTTTGCTAGACAGAGCACACGAATCCAACGCGAAGGGTCCGAACACCAAGTGCTGTACCACCTCCGCCTCGTCGATAGCAACTGCGCCGCCAGCGATACCGACACCGATCATTTCGCTGGTTTCCTCCACACCTGCGAGACCCTGTCTGATCAGTTAGCTAGGAACTAGTAGGACCAGGTCATTTGAGATGAGTCCCTGTTACACCCTGTTTACAATGGCTCAGCCGCTCATGCGATTCATATCTCCAACCATGCAATTACTCTTACTCCCTCTTCTAACATTCTTCTGGATTCTATCTGTTTCGTCTTGCGATCATATATACGTACCTTCGACCTTTTAAACCTTTTTACAAATGACGACAGGTTCGAAGGAAAGTTCTTTTTACAAGATATATCGAACGATGTCTTAGCTCGAAAAAAATCGTTATGACAGAATGAAACTATAAAGAATACTTGAAGCTGTCGGATACTTTTTCCTCTATTAAGTCACAAATGCTTTGAAAACAACGCGGCGTTTGCACACCTTTATACTGCGACCGTTTGAAATTGTCGCTCTCTCTTTCTCCGCGTCTCCCTCTTTCTCCATACAACTGCCTTGTTGCATCTACCGAGCCGAATTCGGGTTCGACTCTGATCTGGTGAAAGTAATTAAACCTACCTCGCGAGCCTAAGCCTAATTAATGTGTACCTACGCACCGTCAGGGAACCGATCAGAGAGCAGAAGGTTTACAATCGACAATGCCTATGCCGCAACTACGGGTCCGACGTCTATCAAAGGAAGTAAATTTCGTTCGTGGTGCTCGGTGATGCTTCGTGCCACCGGATATTGGCTAGATCGAGCCAGTTTATCGATATTCGTTGGACTAAGCACGCCGTTAATTTCATCCGTTTTCCGTCCTTACGCGCAAGCGTGATTTTAGACGGTGTACGTACCAGGAACGAACAAGATGTAAACGAACAAAATCAAGTCGTCTGCGATCGATATCCAACACTCGCGGAATTATTTAAGTTCATTTCGAGGGGGATACTCGACATTATCCTCTTTATCGCAGCTACGTCGTATCGCCTTTTTCCACCTGTAAGTATAATTAACGACTGGAAGATATCGCCCGGTGCATTTATCACCAAGACGTTCTATCCCAATCATATTTCTCCTTCCGAGTAAACAACTGCTTGCAGTTCACGTCGTCGGATTGCCGACAGTTATACTCGTTGCCGTTCGCAGTAATGCTGTCCGTCGAATAAAAGATTTTCACAGCACGAAGCCATTTTTCCAAGAATATCAACATGATCCGACGAAGGAAACGAGAAAACAAGACTACGAAAGAATGCTGGAGGTTGAAAAAGAGACGACAAGTAGCCAGATCGCTAGACGAAAAGCAAAGAATCGTGATCGAGGTTAATAATGAAAGTTTCTTGAGCGTGTACACAATAGAAGACATTCTGTCTACTCGCATTTGATCTCATAACGAACCGAGCGTCGGTCCGTGAAAAAACGTAATGACGAGAGGAGGTGCGAAGGTCAATGGGCAATAGCGGGTGTTTCCAAGGTGACGATTCTCCTGCGCACAGCCTCGCGTACCATCGCGACATTAATTATGATATTTAATCCCGTGGATGCCAACGTAGCATCCATTGTTTGGGTCAACGAAAGAACAGGTCCAGGGTTACGCCATTTCATCCAGGACTTTTCCTTTCGCCGATACCTCTGTTTTTTCTTTTTCGTTTTCTTTCTAACATTTGAAAATCAAGACTTCTGATTTTTCCGAAAATCAAAAATTTTACTTCGCCAATCACGATTTTCGGCATTCAAAGATATTGTTATGACGAAGCATTTGTGGAAGTAGCAGTCTCGAGATTGTGAATGCTTTACAACGTCTATCAAAGGAGCTTCGGCCAAGCGCGAATAATTTCTCTCTAGGTTGCCTAAAGATTCAGAGAACTCCTACAGGCAGCAGGGGCTCCGAAGAATTTCTACGGGCAGAAAGGGCGGGGAATATTTCGTGGAAAACATATTGCTACCTTTCGTCGGTCTTTGAAGTCGTGTTCCTTAAAGGCATCGCCGATACAGGGGATACGGTCGTGAAGCGACAGCCACGAAAATCGAGTTAACAGCAGATAACGAAAGCTCTATTTGCGTAATTTTCTCTGTACCTCGCTGAACAAATACCTCGGTGACAAATAATGTTTTCGCTGCAATGCTTGTTGTTAACTATATACACGCGTATATCGTGGATTTTATTCGCATAATACATCTACACAGAGATAAATGAAAAAGAAGGAGCTCGGTTGATTTATAGCGAGTTAAATACAACAGATTAAAATTACAAATTAGGAAATTATTAATTTCGTGCTGTATCTATGTTATATCATACAGAGGCGTAATATAATGCACACTTAAAAGAAGGATATCGAATCGCAGTTACGTGATGCTGATTCTTTACGCTTGCTCATAGTTCTTCATTTATCCAATTAATGCGTGTTAACGACGTTGGCGTCGTAGAGTGAAATTTCAATAGCAGCAAAAGTTATTGACCATCGAACGGATTTTTCGATTCGAACATCGTTGTAGACATTATTCCGGGGACGTTCTCCGAAGAATCGGAAAGCATCGGTCCACGGAAAAAGGTTTAGCGAATATCGATTAAGATGTCGTTCCCGTTAGGGGGCTGTAATAGGTGGCAGAGTGAAAGGCGACCGGAAGGTGTGTTCGTTCGTCGAGCTGTGCGACGAAACTGGTTGGTAAAATTGCCGCGTCGGAACTGCATCCAATCGCAGCCTGAATGCCCGCAATTCCAGACACCATTAGACGGCTTATTATTTCGTTTTCTCGCTACGATATCGTCGTGGTAGGTGCTCTCGAGGAGAATCGTTACCCGAGAACATGGCAACCGAGATCACGGCATTATGTTTGCACCGAGAAAGGTATGCACTCGAACGATATTGCAAGTTGCTCAAGGGAAAGAGATACAGCTCTTGTAACGTTACGTTATCACGTTCGAAAGATCTAGTCGCTGTTCAACCGTGATCCATTTTTCATTCTACGCAAAACAATTTTCATCTTTCTTTGTAATTCTAAGTACGTAGCCAACGTTTTTGCGTCTGTCTTGGAATAAACAGACAAAGCATATTTTTCTGAAAACCAGCACAGATATATCGTTCAGTCGAAGTTAAAATTGTTAAGGGTGTATTTGCACGGTTCCTTCGACTCGTGCGAATACCCGAGAATTACACGCAAAAATAAATTGTTCGGAATAATTCTGTCCCTCGGGGAGAATTCGTTTCTTTCCCGGCATTCTAATTTACGCGCTGGCTTGTCCTCGACTTCCGTTCTCACGGTTAAGTCGGTCCCATTGCTAATAGGAAAGAATTCCTTCCTTTTCAGCGACACTAGTCATCTCCATACCGTGTTCTTATTACGCTGTTACTATCGGGTCGCCTCCGAGCGTAAAATATGCTTTGCATGGGACGTGATGAACGGTAGTGCAAGGAAACGAAGTAGAAATGAGTAAGACACCGCCATTCGAGAGAGGATGGAAACGGTACTCTGACGGTGTAAAGAAACGGGAGTTGGATGAAAAACTTAGTGGCGGGTCCCTGGCTGTGAGGTCGCGACCACAATCTATATAATGGACTCGCTAAAGTGTATCCAGAATTTACGTTCCTGGCGAGACGAGAACAGAGAACGGCCGCTGCATTATAATCGCTCTAGCTGCCCCATTCCTGACTGCATTTTATTCACAATGTGCCCGCATACGTGTTGTCGCGAGTCACCGTACAGCTAGAGGTGTACACTTTTAGCTTGCATATGCAGAATGGACTGAACGTTATAATATTGTAGAATCATCGACAATTATCTTTTCCAACTGAATATATTCGATACTTTTTATTAAGATACGATAGATGTGAAGAAACAATCAGAATTTTAGCATGTCGTCTAACTACGTATACGTTGCTCGTCTTCGAGATATGTGTATATCTTATCTTACTTATATCTTATCTATACTTGCAGTCGATACAGGATATAAAGGAAGGGAAGTGCGGAAGGAAGAAATCTCGTCGACGATCGACGCTCAAAAATTCGTGCATTTTTATGCATTAACAACGGTATTATCGCCATTGTTTCGCACGTTGCTTTACGACGAGACAGATTGGATGGCGATATAAATGCGGCGAGGCGAGTCTTTTTAGTTTGTCCTTCTGAAAGACGAGAAATATGGATGCTAAGTGATTGATAAGTGTACGACCTGTCGCGCCTGACCATACGTTATACTTTCACTGACGTTGCGTCCGTGTTTCGTGTTTCGTTACCCCGTTGTTACGCTTTGAGGGTGGCATCTGGCATTTCTGGAGGAAGGATCTCTTTCGTCCCCCACATATATACTGCGTAGAACTAAGAGCGAGCGAGACAGGGATCTGCTGTTGCACAAACCAGCGGCTGTGCATGATGGATGTTAAGGAACCATTATTTCACGTCGATATTTCGAATATCATGCCCGGTACTATATTGACGTAAGACGCTTGTTACCACGATCTTTTTGTAATTTTACGTTATTGAAATACGATGGGTAGATTTCCGTGATAAAATAAATGGAATTTGTAACAAATGTTAAATTTACAATCAATTTACAAAATTGCGAATGCATGTAAAATATCAGAATCCAGTGGTACTTAAATGTGGTCGAATTATTCGTTTACACTATTCGATGTTTATGAACGAACACCAACGGCGACGCATAAATCGATCGGAAAGTTTCAATTTGCGATGCTTTAAACTAATGAACCATGCCGCCGCTTTAATTTTCTCGTTGCGAAAAAGATTCGGCAGAGCTTGCTGATAGTCGTCGATAGGACGAGGATGGTCTCTTTTTATTTAGCTCTAAAAGCGGAACCCGTCGCGTCGGAACCATTCGGCTTCTCCATGCGAGCAAGAGGACTATTCGTCACTGCAAACCTAAATTCCCCAAACTTTTTTCCCGCCGTACAATGAGCTCATCCGATCACCGGCTGACGTCTGGTAAAGTTTGAAATAAAGAAAACGAGTGACAGGGTGAAAGAACGAGAGAGAAAAAAGGCGGACGAATAAGAAAGAAGAGAAGGGCGGAACAAGGACGAAAGATCGAGGAAAGAGGAGGAACGAAAGGCAAGAAGTAGATTGATTCCCAACCCTGTCCCCTCAAGACAATTTGTACTCGACCTCGTACTCTACGATCGTCTCTTCCGTTCACTCGTGAGTGGGAACTAAAGCGTGGCTTCTTTTTTTCTTCTTCCACCCCTGACTGTCCCGCAGTTCCTGCTACCGCCGCTGTTGGACTTCTCTCGCTTCTCGTCTCGTTCGAAAGTCACCCATGGAACAGCAGAATCATGGAATCTACGTAGAAATGTCTCCCCGAGAACTCACGAGACAGCACCGCGAGACTTTACCCCCCGTCACCACGATCATTAATCACTCGTCGTTCACCCGTAACGACGTCACCATTGAAACAGTAACTTCTTCGGATCGTCGAATAATCAAAGTGAGTGGAACGTTCGTCAAGGAGGCGGGAAATAAAATTATAATCCTGTTAGGAGAGCGACGATGAAACAACACAATGCCTCCAACTTGAATGTTAACTTAAATAGCGATTCTTTCGTTTATGTATATCGAGTTGGAAAAAGAGTTTCGACGTAAAATAAAACAAACTGCGAATCGACTGGAAATCTGCTTCGAGGTTATGCGTTATGGCACAGTGCTGGTATTATATCTAGTTCCTATCAGGCCAAAATTCATTCTCTATTTTTTTTTTTCTCGGAGAGAAAATATTGGAGATGCGTGATATGAAATCACGAAGACGCAAAGAGAGGGAAAACAATTTTCATTCGTTGAAGTCTACTGTCATCGGAAACTCGTTTTATTGCCGGAAATAAAATTTCGTTCTAGAAAAAAACTACTGTACCAAATAAAATTCAATAATATAGAAATATTAGAAAATTAAAGAACATTAAATTTTCCGTATTAATCGACTTTCTCTTTTTTTTTGTTTGTGTGGTGTTGTCGACAGATCTACAAATATGTATTATCGTTCGACAGAAGTCGCAAAAATCATATAAAAATTTGAACTTTACTGATTCAATCGTAAAACAATATCATTTCTGCATTAAAATAATATATTTCTTTTACCGTCTTTCCTGATAAGAGACATATTGTAATAATTTAGTGGGAAAACTAATTACAAACTACTAGGATCGATTACGATCGACTATGCTCGTTTTTATTCTTCTGATAAAACGTTCTCAGTAAACATTCCAATTCGTCTTTCGAAAAATATGAGATTGATCCAAAGTATTTGACGAATCATTCGAAAGGTTCGTAGCTTTTCTAACAATCGGTATTAAATTACATCGTGTATTTGATGGAAATGAGATTATCTGTTATTTATTATCCAAATATTTGACAATCCATGGCTCGAAAGTTACGCGATACGGTAGCATGAAATCTCAAAGTATAATAGATAACGCGCAACCTTTCTCTACAGTAGCAGAAACCATCTTCTCGGACGAGGTTCGACGGATTAATTAAGTCCCTTCTAACAGTATAGACTTCACTGTCGACTTTTCTCATTTTCAACTTTCTTTCTTCCTCTGGATTCATCTCTCGATTTGCTTCTATTCTCCCTCTTCCTCCTTTTTTCTCGGCGATCGCCTGCCGACGATTTCCTTTTTCTCGACCCTTCATTCCCGAGGATTCTCCATTTAGCCTTTCCACGGCTCAAGCCTTTCAATTTCGCACCACCGCTTTTCGAGCATTTAATATTTAACTCCGGCCCGAAAGGAACGACCAAGTTTTTCAGACCGACTGGCTAGAACGGAGCCAACAAGAGCTCGATGAGCTGATCTGCATGCCGCGCGCCACTTCCTAACCTTGTCTTTAACGAGTCGACGACTACCTCGACTCGTCACCTATCTTACCCTTTTCAGACCGATAGGCGTATTTTGCATTCCGATCAGTTCCTGCGAGCTGCAAATATTTCGGACGATCGAATGATATCACAGAATTCGTGGAATGATTCCGAATTTCGAAACCGTTTCAGCATGTCTACGTAAAAATATGTCTTTTGTACGGAAAAAACTATGTCTTTGGTAATGTTCAAAATATATCAGTGTCGTGGGAATTTTAAAGCGCGTCAAAGCGCAGGTAAAATTTGTTAGCTTCCATTCAAAGGTTTCAAAATCATTTTGTCTCGTTACAAAACGTTAATGTTGTGTACTTTGTACGCTTAAATTTTTCGGACAGCTGAAATCGATTCTACGCCAAGTGTCATTGAATCGTTCTGCACTAACACAAACGCGTGCCAGTAAAAATTCCGGCTGAAATCATTCTGCTTTTCGTGCATCGCATGGCATTTCGCGTAGAACCTTTGGTAAAATGCGTTCGTGTTAATGCAGAATGAATAATTATGTCTGATGGTTATATGCAAATCCAATTTACATTAACGGTTAAACGATAGAGTAACCAGTAGTGAAATAAGCATCGCGATAGACTATTTCTAAACTAATTTACAAGCTGCCGTGTAATTATGAATCTTTATATAATATCGCTATTTACCGAACACTAAATACTTGTGCATGCAACTATGGTAAAGTTTTATAGCAATTTTCGTTCGACGATGTTAGAAAATATGTAATTATATGCCAAGTTTGGCATAGTTGGAATGGGAGCAGATAGATTCGATGAAAATAATCAGATACGTTTAAGGAAAGAGCGAACCCACTCGACGACATCGACACCTCCGGAAACGATTCAACGGTAACGATTCTAGGAGAAGCCCGTTTCATTTCTGTGCTCACGCGTAAAAACCTTTTCCTCTCTGTCCTTTTCCGTTGGACGCGCAGGCCCTTTCCTTTTACTCGTTCGGTCCTTTCCATGGTACCCTCTTCGCCTCTTGACGTCTCATGGGGAGTGCTTTACGAGAGCTTCAACGAAGAAGCTCGGAAAGCTCGAAGCCCTTCAGCTTTAACAGTCGTACTTTCATTAACGCGTCGACGGCTGCGAGAGAATGCGGCGGGCTCTTCAAGGGGTGTCGAAACGAAAACGTTTCCTTCCAATTGCCACCCAGAAATTAGATACAACGCAGCTCGTTTGTCTGTACTCGCCGATAATGGACTCGTAAACAATGAGACTGCGGAAACGAGATCGCTGATGCGTGAAATGCAAGACGCGAATAACAAATGCGTTTAACTTCCGACTAGTTTGATGATATATTTCCGAACAAGCACCTTCCGTTTCTTCCGAATTCGGTATTACGTAATCATTCTGACAGCAGTTTATACATCGAACTTCTTAAAGGAATAAATTCTCTCGTATAGCAACAGTCCCAAGTTTTTTAACGTAACAAACTTCTACGCGCGAATCTTTGAATTATAAGCCAGCCGATTGTCCTTGATTCGATGTAAAATTGTAAAATTTTATAAACTATTTGCGCGATAGTAATCTGTAACTTATGCCGTTACGGACTTTTACTACTTTTAGCGAATAACAAAAATCCATAACATTTCAAATCCTCACATTTAATACCATGTACATGTGTGTAATAAGGACTCGGGAGAAATCGACGTAATCTCTTATGTAATATCGCAGCTGTCACGACCAAAGTGTTAAAATTCCTGTATCCATCGAGCCGGTGGAACCAGCCAGCCATGCTTCGACCATGCCGGAAACTTCATACGTTTTCCATGGTCCGCTGATTCTCGGATTCACCACGCATTATCGCGCTGATGGCGGTTACTTCCACTCCATCTTCGTGTACCACACCACCCTTGAATCTTTGTCCGTTATAAATATTACGACTTGACGAAAATATTCTCGGCGGATATTTATATGCGCGATGCTGGTAATTTTTATTCGATGTTTTTCAAGCAAATAATTATAATTCGTAATAAACGTCACGTATTTACAAGCGAGCGAGTATTATTACGTTATTCAAATAAATGTTTCGTTTTAATTTTACCTTCGTTATATCGGAACACGGTAACAATTTCTGAATTAAATTACTCGAAATGTTTCTGGATACGCGATATGATTATTTTCCTGCTGTTTGCATAAGAGGCGATTTCAGTTCCGCCTATTCTCATAACTTTCCGTTCTCAAAATTCAGTGATGCGTTCGTAACCTTCAAAAATGGCCGAATATAAAGCGTTATCGTACGAACGTAAAATAAGTTCGTAATCGTAACACGATCGCGTATTACCATCCATGACTGAATCTCCAAACTTTTTTAAGGCAGAAACATCGCGGCAGAAGTATCGAAGAAAATTCAAAGAAGTAAAGTTGGTTCGTAACACGAGGCATAACCGTGCTACATAAACGAAGCGTTACACCATCGATCTTAATTTGCTGTCAGGAGAAAAGGACAGAAAGTTGGGAAAAGTGTTCATTCCGCGTAATAATAATAAAAACGTCCTCTCGTAAAGAAAAAAGAAAAAAGAAAAAAAAAGGGAAAAGGGTAAGGAAGAGAAAGAAGGAAAGACGGTGGTTTCGTCGAACCACCGTTTCTCCAACTTCCCTTGCGACGTCTCACGGTATACGAAACCTCCATAACGTCTGTATTCTGCGACAAAGTTCTCGTTGAAGTTCGAGACTGGTCGTGGTGTCGTTTTCCCAGCGGAAGAGTGCTACACTCAATTAAACTTGGTCGAAATCAAGGCTGGGACCAACCGGCCGCATCGGCGTCGCTGCGCCGGCACATCTCATTCGTAAATTCGCTTTTTGCGCCTGGCGTGACGCGAATAATTTTCCTGCCTCCCCTTTCGGTGTAACCACCTCCCGATCCCTCCTGCCACCATCCCTCTCTTCCCCTCCTTCTTTCCCTCAACCCTCCGTTGTCCGACTCCCTCTCCCACCCACTTTCTCTCCCTGGTTCACTCACACTCGATGCTCGTCGCTCGTTTTATCCCCTTCTCTCGTACGATCGATATTCGTAATTCATCATTTGTATGCAGCGCGATAGAGGGCAGCCAACACGGAGGTTCCTGTCGATGTACTTCGCTTCGAGAAATGATCCAACGATGTCCTCTTTCTCTCTCTCTCTCTTCTCTCCTGTCTCTGTTTCTCATTCCCTCTCTTTTCCTCACTTTTTCTCTATGGAGAAAAAGAAAATGAAAAGGGACGGGCTTAAGTTCATGCTTCATCGCGCTGCCGGTATATAACATGGCCGGTACGGGCGCTGTTCCACTTTTTGATAGAGGCTGATGAAAAAAAATATTAATTTCATTAGCCATTCGCGAGGGAACAATGCGCAGCATGGCATCGGGCTGAAAACGGTACAGCTGGCCCCTACCATGGGGGAGGGATGAATTATTCTTCCATGAAGAAATATAATTCTGTCGGATGCGGGCTTCCGCTCCGTGTCCAATAGCCGGAGCTAAAATGGCTTTTCGCTTTTGCGTGTGTCACGCGGCCAGGTCCATGTTAGGCGTTAGATGTTAAAGTAATCAAGAATTTATAAAGTTTCACACTGTTATTTGGACGCGTAGTTTTGATGTTCCACGGCTAACTCGTCTATGTTTCATCGATATTGATTAAAACTAGCCGGCTTTCCCGAAGGTTTAAAATATTTAATAGGTGCGTGCTGGGAATACATCGTATACGTGAAGTTTTAAACATACGAGGAATTTTTTAAAAGAAAGGGACTCGTATAAAAGTTTGTAAAAAAATATTTTAAATACTTGTGGGATTGCGAAACTTTTAGGAATTACTTTGTAGCGGATTTGCGAATATATTTGTTTAACAAGTGCCCCATTAGCATGGAAATTTCTTTATTTTCCGAAACATTCTCATGGATACGCGGAAAAGAAGATAGCACGTAGTAACGCATTAGCGTAGTCGATGTGAACAAGAAACAACTTTTCTGTACGATGTACTCCAACGAGAAATTTTCATCATACGCGCGCATGAAACTTGTAATATCTAAATCGAAATATCCTAGTGGGCACACGAGCATGATGTTTCTCCTTTCGGCGTTTCGAAGCTGAACGCTCTCGCTGCTCAATTTGTATGTTAATTCACGAGTGTTTGCCGGGCAGCGGTCCGCTTAATAATGTCATGTTTATTCAGCGATGATATCGCTGGAGGCGCTAAGGCGCTCGACACACTCGCAATTGGTGTCACAGGTCGCTCACACGCTTTCCGTCGACGAATGAAAAAAGGGGGTGGTCACAATCGTGTTTCTTTTGGACCGGTGTGACGTCGTCGGACATCTCGTGTAAAAATTGTCTCGTCGCTAGGCGTCGCATACACGACGTCGTCTCGTCGAAAAATTCAGCAAAATATTTCGAGCCAGTGGAGAGACCGAGGAAAACGCAAACGTAACTATGAAAACATACGATCTAACGAGTAATTTGAGGAACGGTCATTAGGATTACGTTGCTTATATCGAGATATACATATATAGATGAAATTTCAGGTAACTTGGATAATTCATCTTTAAAGAATTCGTAGTTACAAGGACGATGGTTGGATGGAGAAACAAGAATCGGTAGCAACGAGATCGGATTTCCAGGCAATTCGAATTTCCATACGTACGGTGTGCATATACATGTAGTTGCGTATCGTAAGAAAAGAAATTTTACTGTCATTTTCAAATCAATAGCTCGATTTTCACGGTAAAATTGCTGGCTTTAGCAGGATCCACGCTCCATCCCTACAAACAATCCTGCGCGCGTTCAACCAATCCCAAAGCATTCCGATCCCTTTTTTTTATGCCTGAACGTAAACCCTCGTGATCTAGAGCAGAGCCAATGAACTCTATCTGGCGCATCGGCCTTACCAATCTACTTCCCTCGCGGCTATCAAAGCAGCATCCTTTCTCTCGCAACCGTGCATTGCCAACCGACTACCGAGGTTCCTGTATACGCGAGAGCAGTAGGTACTCGAGTGAGTAGAATTACCCGACGGGTGCATTGGGCTTCTGGTTCCGCGGGCTTCATCCGTTCGTCGTTCGGCACCCTCGAATCCCCAACCTAAATCGTTCTCCCATCCTCTGTTTTATTCCTCTCTTCTTCTTCCCCTTTCAAATTCTTTTTAGCCTTAATGCTCTGATATAACCCGTACTGCTTTATTACAGTGATGAATTTGCGATACCAAATGTTTTACCGTTCATCAACAATCCTTACTTTTAACACATAGTGACCAACTCCTTTTCGAGTTAATATTTATTACAATAATTAACTCATGGAAATCTTTTAGATGACGCGCAAATAAGTAACTTAACGTAAATGAGAAAATTAATGTTTGGTAATAAAATTGTTGCGATAAAGTAATTTTTTTTTTATAATAAGAAAGGACATCTTCATATGTCTTGTCCATTCGAGGTGAAATTTGGGCGCCGTGAGGACAGGGTCGGATCGAATCATTGATCAATATTCGATATTTGTACGATTTGACACTAACGAGCAAAAGACCCTCCTTAGGACGACGTGTAGCGATCAACCGTGAACGTGGGTCGCTGTCGTCCTGTATAGTGTAACGAGACACCTTGATTTGTTCTATGGTGAATCAGCAATTTCTCTGAAAATATTGTTGGATGATACTGCAACAAAGATTTAATCTTATCATTTTATTTATAGATATAGTCACTTTCATCGACGTATTTTATTCTGCTGTCTCATTGAAATTTAAATTTGCCGAATTAATACAATTTGTTAAAATTTATTCTATCGTAAATTATTACAGAAATTGCAGGATGTTCGAAGCTATTTATTATCAATATTCCTACACCTTTCCTGGCTCGTTCTTCGTTTCTCAAATTGGCCACGTTATATTTTCTTCTACTTTCGTTGTTCTTATTTCTCTTAATTCTTTCTCACGTCTTCAAGACGGATAACCGAAACCGAGCGTCTGTATTCGGTTGGCAAAGCCGTGTGTCCCGATAGCTCGTATTATAAAGCTCTTCATTAGACTAACTCAACCCGGATCTACGTAAGAAGCAGATAGAGCAAGTAGTCGTTTTTTTCATCCTCTTCTTTCATCCGTACTCCCATCGTCGTCACCTAAAAGGAAACGAGTTCCTGCTCCGCGGTTTAAGGCGAGAAATCCTTGATTAGTTCACCAGACCCAACTAGCCCCTCCTCCCCTTCCTTTCTTTACCTTTCTCTCCTACGATATCTTTCTCTTCGCAGGAGATACGATCTTCTCACGAATTTCTGAAGTATCATGTTTCCTTTCGTTCCGTACCCGTGAGACCTGATCCTTTGATTCACTGGGTGTCTTTCAGCACTCGACTTCAGGCAGTACATATTACATACAATGCGCGAAACGAACACGGAGGCTTAATTACTTCTCTTCAGCCTTCAGACAAGAAAAATGTCCATCTAGGATTTCATTGTCACGCGTCCCTCGTCTACGCTAGTAATAAAAATTATCTAAATTGTCACGTAACAGAAGGATGAAGTATCTCCTTGTTAACGACAAAGAGTATGAACTGGGTACGATACTCGAAGAATACTTTATGAGAAAAATAATCCAAGTATATGACATGCGGTTAAAGGTATCTAATGAAGTACGGCGCACTAAATTTAACTCTTTTTACCACCTTCTGCATTTCGTTAGATGTTAATATTTTTATGAAAGAAAATAGACACAGCTGAAGATTTTTCAGATCAGTTATCGACAAATATCCAATTTAATAAAAATACCGGTATTCTGTTCCGTTATTTTATGTTTCCTAAATAGTATGTGCTTTCTGTATCTTTTGCGTACTTAAAATTTCTTTATACATACGTACGAGCATCGGCTGCCTACTTAACGTTATCGCGAGCGAAGGTAGAAATGCCAATTCGTACATTCTTTTTTCGCTCTTTCGGTAGCTCCTACCGTGGAAGGTAGAAGTAAGTTGGACGTCGATTCAGCTCGGCCATGGTTGAATCGAGCTGCCATAGTTGATTTCAATTCACCGTTCCGTTGGCGACTCAGCCTTCTTGGCACCGGTACTATCTAGCATGGAACCGTTATTCCTATCCAGCGGAGATTTCAATAGAAAGTTGTAGGATATTCACGGTGGCGGCGAGTGGCAAAAGCCGTCAGTGTAGGTGAAAGTCAAACTGGTAACGTCTGCGAACTATTGTAGGGTATTTGTAGCTACCGACAGTCAAATACCAACGCCCGACGCTGGCAGACGACGACGTATTGTACGAATGCTGCGGAAGGATTGGGTGATGGGATGTAAGGAGCTAAAAGGGACCGGCAGTCATAACCAAGATTAGAGTTCGCGCAACCCACATGCTCGTGCATAAAGGGACAACGGGCATTATCGCGATTTGATATCGTCAATGTCGCCTACAACTCGCTTTTGAGATTTCTACCTGTGCCTTGTTATACGAAGAACTTGCAGAATTTTGGGTTTACCATTGTATCTGTCGCTTTGCGTACAATATGATACCGCTGTACTGACAAAGGTGAAAGCGCGAGGTATGCCATTCTGTTACAACTTTGATTCCCGTGGAAACGAAACGCAGATGTCGTCAGAACTGCAGGGTAACGCGACGCGATGTTCGAGTTCATTCGAAATTAATGAAAATTCGGTGTTCGTTAATAATTACTGTTCTCCGCGTAATCTAAAAGAGAGAAAGAGACACGGCAGCCGATCGACGATAGGGAACACGGGTGCTGAGCCATAAGGATATGCAATCAAGTCCAAAGTAAGCGAGTTAATTTAGGTGGAGTGTGCACTCTCGCCGCGAAACTTGTTCCATACTCGACGCCGGAGAGATACTCTGTCGTTGGAGAAGTTGCACCATCGAGATGTTACCACGCTCATGAGGGTAAGTGTGAGAGAATTGGGGAGGGAGTGAGAGAGAGAGAGAGAGAGAGAGAGAGAGAGAGAGAGAGAGATCAACGATGAGGTGCTGTTCTCTTTCTCTCTCTCACTGTCATCTTTCCCTTATGCCGAGATACCTTCACCGCTGGTTCCCTCCACAAGGCGACAGGGAGAACCAAGATGCCTCGAAACTACGCTTCACCTTACCCTCGTTCCTCCCCTTCATCCTGAGTTCCAACCTCCCCTCGCCCTTCTTAGTCTCCTCCGACTACTGCCTCATCCTAGGCTTCCTCCAACTATCGTAGTAACTAGCAGTGCCTGTAATAGCGTCGCGCTTCCTCCGTAAAGTGACGTCTTTCGAAACCCAATTCAGGAACCGAGTCGCGTCTAATGGGGCTCCGATATTACGAGAGTAGTGTGGCACACTGATTTCTTGGATACCACTCTGGTAAGAAACTCCGTGTCGCGAGTGAGTCACGTATGTTCTAATAAGTTTCATGAAGAAATTCCTCGTTTCTACTTGCACAAATTAAAAAAAAATTCTCAGTATCTCAAAGCAAGTTCAACAGCTGTGCACACCACAAACTATCAAATGCTACCAAAAGATGCTCCGCTTTAAAAACTACTTGAAACATTTTATATTTAGCGACTGAAGGATGAATCGCAAATAAGATAATATTATAAGGTTATTTTGCACTTCGCCTCTGTATTTGTAATACTTCAATATTTATTCCTAAATAGTACTAGATATAAATAATACTAAATATTACTAAAAAATATGATTTCGAAGAATATTGTAATATGTATTTCATCTTAAATAATCTAGATATGCTATTTCGATTGTTTCTCATCTTGAGACACTAATCACTCCGCAATATCGACCAATCCACCATCGTCATCCAACCCACTATACAAACATTTAACCGCTGAACACTAAACAATAAACTATTTCCTCGGTGTATTCAGTTTGAAGCAGTTGTGTTTATCTGAAGCGTGTACAGCCTCTTCATTATCCGTCGACATAGCTTCCGTTGAAGTTCCGAACGTTGAAGAACCTCGGTAATTTAACTAAAGTAACGTTACAATTATAAAGAGAATATAATATATCTCCCCTCGTGTACACTCCCTCTTTTGATCGTTAATACGCAGGAATCCTATGGTAATTGGATCTTCGTCAATTTTGAATGAATCATAGGTAACACGGTGTCTTGTTTCCGTGTGAGTAGTTTCAGAAGTTGGCACGGCAACTTCATGGTAGTTAAGCGTATAGAAACTGCGACAACTAAACGCGCAGTACTGTATATCAAAATGTATACTACTTTACATCAATTCGATTCAAGGAATTTGTCGAACAGTATTGAATATTTAATGCTGTACGTAAAAATATCTTTATGTGCGAATACTTCTAATTATCTGTATTAATTAAGCTTTTTATCTATTTGTTTCAGGTAAGTGGGATACCTAACCGCAACCTCGAACCAAATTCTGTAATGTCAAGTAAGACTTTCAAAAGCAATCCAAATTATTTCAATTTTCAAACATCCCTTTGACGTTGCCATTTACATAATAAATAAGAGACGGGAATAATTTTATTTTCATAAATTCGATATATTTTATTGCACGAGCTTTACGTTAGGTATTTTTTTAACTTCTTATACGTATAATATAATTTTGAAATCAACTTTTGCGTTTATTTTCTGGCATGTGAAAATACTCAAAGTAGGTTAGGATCAAAATAGGAAAAAATATTTTAATGAAAATAAAATACACAGATTAAAATTAAATATTCTTGGCACCTTAACTGAAGTTTTGTGATCGAACTTTGGCAGATAATGGACTGGCCACCTTCCTTATAATAGCTTACATCCAATTATCGTATTTTCGTGTTGCGGGTTGAAAATGGCGGACAGGGACAGTTTGTTTGCCCGTAGTGCAAGTTCATTAATTACAGAGCCGTGCAAGAATTTCGTGCACGTTTCCGGTACACGTTCCGTGACTCGGCGATCGCTTCATCCATTATCCTCGGGACAAATTTGTTTTCCGATACAAATGTAGATAGCGGCGGCGAGCAAACGAATTGTACGAATGGTTCGAAGCCGGTGTGCGATCGTAAAGCAGTCGCGAAATGACTTGCGAATTAATGAACACCCCGTCGGTAGCGGCAACTTGTTTCAAATAATAGCTACGCATACGTAATGTTTCAGTTGGTCGATTATTGTTAAACCATGGTCGAAAATCACGCACACGTTTCTATACCGCATCTCACCTTTACTTTGCGCAGTGCATTAACATAAAATTATTTCGATTACATTTTTAAAACAACGACTTCTCTTGATATACTCCAACACTCGTTTAACTTTTTCAGCGTTTAATCATGTATTTATAGTATTTTACTTACAGTAAGCCTATATTAGCTTATATTAGAAAGCACATGGACCATACGATGAATCGCAAAGAGTTCCGATGAGCGACCATTGTCGGAAAATTCAATACGTAAATACGAACGTGTATGTCGCGAAACGAAAGCCACGTAAACGGTGCACGCACGCTGAAAACTCATTACTGGGACCCGAGAATATGGGGTACGATTATTAAGTGAGAACTACCATAGACGATTATGTGGTCTCTGCGATAATGGTTGCTTGAATGGGCTTCATTAAGACTCTCTACGAGTCTCGGTATTTCCCTCCCTGTGTACGCTCGGTATTTCACGTGTACGCATTCAAGCCAGCCAGTAGGTTGTGTTACACGGTTCTTAAGAGTAGACGGTGCACGTAGCAGGGGTTAAAGTTCGGTGGCGCAAGTAGCGGACTGTTTCTACATCGAAACGTAGGCTTCTATAAATGTTTAAGTGTTCTATCCTCTTCTGGGATCAGAGTAACCTGCACCAGCTGCAGAGTTCGACGATAACGAGATTACAACGTCAGCACGGGTGTGCAACTAACTTTTTCGTCGTGTCAAAACCGATAGCACACATGCTTGGATTAATGGCTCGGGTCAGCGCATCGACAGGACAGATTAAGGGAATCACTACTACGAGCCGGTGGGGAAAATCTCTGTCCTATACGGCCAGAAATGTTTCAGTGAAAAAGTGATTGGCTCGTCGATCAAGTGAATCATCGAACCTTATCTGTCAGACCTATTCATGGACATCAATTAGTAATTACCGTGTCGTTGTTCTTAAACGCGTCGACATAAACATAGCATAGATAAATAAGGATATAGTTTAAAAAATATTGGATAAGTGGGGAATGAATGGCTGACTGAAACGTGACTGGATGTAAGGTATCGATATAGCAGCGCGTGATTATTTTCGCACTCGTGTGTCAAAGATATTAGACTTTACAGATTAGTATGGAGTCAATACTTTCATATATCTTTGTACGAACTTCCAAGAATTTTGATTTATGCTTTAATATGTTGCCATTGTAAAGCGTCGTACAGTTTTACTATAAAATTTTAACGAAGGTAGAGCATGTTCAATGCTATTGAAGAAAATATTTAAAAGAGAGTATTTAAAACCTCTATATTCGGGATATTTTAAAACGCAGTGAAAAAACATCTGTATTCTCGGTGTTGTAAGGAACGAAACCAGCGCGTGTAATAGACTTTAACAAATATACTTGTAACAAGTATTTGCGTCGATGTTGGGAACCTCGTAATTCTATACAATACATTTAGCTTTTTTAACTTTGATCGTTATTCGTCACCCGAGCAACAATGTTAAAACAAAGGAAACGCCAAACATAGGTGCGCTTTTAACCCCGTGGCAGTAGTTAAAGATTCAAATAAACATTTGCGAACGATAGCCGCATAGCTATAATTAGAAAGAGGCAAGAATAAAAGCCGAGCTTGTTTGCAATATCGTTTCTAAAGGACGTCCATATTTCAATATACGAAGGACGGAGGGGTGAGAGACTTTTAAAAAGCAATTCACTTTAAGCACCCTACGTGAATATGAAAAAGGCAAGTGTATTTCAACCGCGGAGTTGGTTCGCGTTCTCGAGAGTACGCAGTTGCGGAATTATACGTGCACATATACGTCGAAAGATCAAAACGTAAGAGAATAGGCAGGAACGGAGCAGTTGCATACAGAACTAACTCCGCCCCGCGGAGGCACTTTAGCGGCGCATCACTTATGCATCGTGTGGCCCTCAACTTACAAAGCGATCCCCCGAGATTTCCAGCAACTGCCGCTTTTAGCTCTGTCGACAGAAGAACAACCTGTCCTGAATTATGTTATCTGTATGTGGAAACTCACCGTACGCGTTGCACCTGTTGAACCGTAGTCTAATGACACGTTCGTGGAAATTGACGATGATGCGGAACCTGGAAAAAAGTATCGCGAGCAGTTATACAACCATCTTTATTCTCGTATTATCGCGATACGAATTATCAAGCGTAGAAAACGATTATATGCTTTTGTAAACAAAACGGCTTTCTAATATTTCTGTAATCGCGCAACAACGTAGAAAAAGATTATTCGAAAAACACGCAACGCTAAAGTCCGAGACTATTTGCAAACACGGATTCTGAGTAACCTATCAACGTAGTTCTTCGGTTGTTTCGGCTAAGTGGACAGGGTGAAGTTTCCCGACGGCATTCTTCGGCCTGCATTCCTAAACATGAGAGATCCTGAAGCGTAAATGCTAGACGTATTTTCGTGGATGACGAAACCGCTCCGACTATTTCGGCGGGAGTAATTTCCAAATTGAACCCAAACTCGGCGTCGGCAAGCAAGCGGACAAGCAAGCCAACCGACAGGCTCGGCAGCAAGAGCAAGATGGCTAGCAGGCTTGGCAGACGAGTAAACTCTAACTCAATCCACAGCGGTTTAGGAAGTTTAACCAGGGGCCATCAACGACTCCGTGGAAACCGTCGCTGTGGGCCTGGCCTAGAAAAGCGACATCGCATGCCGTGATCATGAAAGCTTACTTATATGCGAACCTTTATATATGTACATCAGAAAGCTAAACTTTGATACAAAACTTTTTCATAACGTATCATCGATTTGCCGAAAGAATAACAATTAAGGATAGTAAATTTCTCAAAAATTTGGCATAATAATATAATTCCTAGAAATGAAGTTACTGGAGGATTTCTGAATTCTTCTGAAATCTTCATAAATATTAAGAAACGTATAGATTTAATAATATCAATAAAAGATGTAGAAATGCGTGTTTATTTACGGATAATAAAGTGTGCAGAGAACAGTCGTTGATAAAGTTAATGGAGGACTTCTGAATTCTTTTGGAATCTTCATAAATATTGAAAAAACATATAGATTTGAGAATATTAATAAAAGTTGTAGAAATGCGTGTTTATTAATGGATAGTAAATTGCGCAAAGAACAGTCGTTGATAAAGCAAGACATATATGCGTCAAATAGAATAGGTCGCTCACTAGTCAGACGTTGTTCCGCGAACCGAGATAAATGGCGAATCAGTTCAAAAACGAAGAAGGTCCGCATCTCGCAATCTCTTTCGAACTAAGTTCTTCTTATGCGATCGTTTTCTTATGCAAGCTGGAAGGAAGTGTGAAATAAACTAGTCGACATCGCATAATTCAAAGTTGGTCCAAGTGATTTTTCGCGTGGAAATCCCTCACGTAAAAGCTATAACCAAGATCATATTGCCGTTCTTCCTAAGTCCGGCGTTGTTATTCAGCAGTCTGTCTTGACGAAAGCTACCGCGAAAAGAGATAGAGACGCGTTGGGGAATACGGTGCAGAGGAAACGGAAGGGGCGGATACTTTATTACCTCGAGGATGAACTACAATATGAAACAGGTTAACATCCCATAAAGTAGACGCGCTGGAGACACAGAAGCAATTTTACCGGGCCGTTGTTGAATTCATATATCCATCTGCGGATGTATAAAAGCGGGACGGAAAAAGCGGGAAGCACTTTTCGAGTAGCGCGGCCGTATAGAAGAAAAGCGGTATGATTGAACCATAATGATGCCGCTTTCACGAAGAATGGAGAGAAAAGTGGCATAGAAGAAAGTGGCGAATAAAATTTCAAACCGACTGCCAAAGGTAACAAAAGAAACAAACACCAAGAAATGGTTTTTTATACCTTTGACGTTACCACCTAATCTATGTGGCCCATATTCTCTTGATATTTGGTAATTTTGCGAGTAAAAATTTTAAGAAGTTACATCGTGTGATTTTGAAAGAATTAAATAAAATTTGACGAAATTGCGTTTTTACGTGGCACTCTATTTACATGTATACGAGTCGCTGCTATACTTTCTATTTCTTTTTTCACGTATTCGTGTTTACTAACCTCTTTGACAGGAATTTGTACAGTAAGGCTACTATTATAACCTGTCTTTGTCGTATAAAGATACTCCACACAGCGAAGACATGTAGTTACGTACGCAGTGAATTCTGTTTCCTCTTTACAGCTTCTACTTACCAGCGCTTAGGAAATGTTCACTGAGTACACTTTGTACCCGTATGCTTTCCAAAGCTCTTTACTCTTTTTGAAGGTGGTCCTGAGAGTGGTTCCAAGTGACATTTCCGTCCCTTGAAATAAATTCAATTTACCAACATTCGTCTCGACGTTGTCGTCATTCGGCCTACCGTTCTACACGGTATATTTTTCACATATCGATTCACCATGATAAAAGACTTTTCATAAGCTCTTTGTTATATAAACCGATAAATATGCGCTTAACTATTCTTAACCATTTTTAATATCGTGTAAGTGGCGCTTTCACGACTAGTCCAATTTTTGCGAGGAAATCTGTCGTACTTGATGAATAGTCATGCGATTACTTTTTTCTTTTTCTCTTTCTTAACGCAGGAGCAGAAATATTTAATTGGAGGATTTGTCCCGATGTTTACGTAAAACGGTTCGTAATCTACCAGCTTTCCATAGCAACCTGTAGCTCTAGGGGTGAATGCTAGCGTGTCTGCTGTACTTCGGGATAGCGAGTGCCCCTCGAGCCTCCTTCCAACACGCAACACTCAGCTTAATGAGAAGAGAGACCTAGCCCATACCCTGTCTAATCTCAAGCCACTTTGAAACGACCCGACCATCAGCGTTCAGTGTTACTCAGGTACATGCGGACCTCTAAGACGTTCCCACATTATGTACCGTCTTATTTCCTTCACATACGTGCATACCATTAAGAAATTGCAAGGGCTCTTACTGAAGTACGATGCACGGTCTGCGCTTTTAAAAGCACTTTGAATTTCCCTCCAGCTTTGCACCGCGAATACTGCAATTTTTCAAAAGGTCCTCTCTTTATCGAGATTTCTCTAGCAAAGTGATGTGTAATTAGTTATTGAAAATGAACGACTTTAGCGTATGTCAAAAATTATAAATTAAGATAATTGCTTATCTTTATTGTCGGGGATATGATCATTATTCGAATAACACAAAGCTGTATATTTACAGATTCCAATTTTGTTACCATGCTAGCCTTTAAAAATTCATAATAAAATAAGAAATAAAATCAATACAGATTCATTTATGCGCCATTTTTTAAATAAATTTCGTCCTATTTAAAATGAGCGAGTGCTCGAATATCCTTGAATAATAGTACATTTATATCGATATTTTCGTTCTTAGATATAATCGATACCTTCTTGAAATATCATACGCCAGAATAATGTTGCGACGAAGGTTTAATTCAATTTTATGTACGTTTTATTACCGTTGCTTCTCTGTGGTACAAGATACGCGCTATTGATTAGTAATTACTACACGTAGAATCAGAACATAGTCTAGGTAGGCATGGATCGCCAGTTGGTATATGGACCACTTGTTGGTTCTACGCTATCGTGCCTCGAATTCAAAGCCAAACCGTAACCGGGAACATCTTGCGACGCAGATTCTCAGCCAAACCTTAACTAAACTATCTGCGTTTCTCTTGTCCATAAAACGATTCTTTTAAAATTTCAATTACTAAGACTGTCGATAATCTTTTTCACTGTCATTTAGTTGGTTGCGTGCTGTAACGACTTAAAGCATGATTTTAACTACTATTTAGATAATTTGTTGTATTATCTACATATTTTAATGAAATTTCACGGCACAACGTATTTCGACATCTTTACTCAAATCTGACATAATTGCACCACGCTATCGGCCATGATGAATGAAGAGACGAGTAAGGTAGAAAATTTCTAACTCCGACAACGTAATATACTCGCACGATGAATATATTATTGGAGAAACAAATGAAAAGATGAGTCACTCTGTCTCGTGAAAGTAATTTATCAAAAGTTCCCATTCATATTGCCAGGAGGTTTCTGAAAGGGATAAGGCGGTCCACCCCGAAGGAACACTTTACGAATGCAACAGGCGATATGAAACTAAGTACTTACGTAGGCCTACAGTGTGTGTATGTAGACCTATCCAAACCTCTTTCTCACCCTCCCGCGTCTGCTCGGCCTCGTTCGGCGTTAGCAACTGGTGGTTGCACCGGCGTACCGTGCCAGCGAGAGCACTTGCATCGTTTCGTTCCGTTTGTTCTCAAATAGAGAGAAAATCCGAGAGGATAAGGGTGCCGGTCTTGGCTACAGTCCAACTTGTTCTCCTAAAAACCTCCGACTACCGCATTGTGACTCGGTTTCCCTCCTTAGGCTCCGGTGGTCCCTTAAGGCTGCTCTTCTTTCCTCCTGGTCGCTCAATGATCCAGACAAATTACGTTTCATTATACCAAGATGCTACACCTGATATGGAACAATTTTAAGGTGTCTATGTAAATGTCTCTCAGAGAAGCACATCGTCGGATGGAAAACTTAGATATGTTAGAAAAATAATCGTAAAAGTGTGCACATGGTTAATTGACGTTAAATTTTTGGGTACATGACGTCTTCGAGTTTTTATTATAACGTATCGGAATGGAATGCCGACATTTCACAATACAAATTAAGGATTGATGTTTGTTAACGCGATTTAGTTTATTTCGAAATATTCAAAATCGTATAAAACGAGGCGATAATTCAGAAACTAATGGCTAGGATTCTAGTATTTGAAAGCGAAAGATAAATAGAAGCACCTGGACCCACGGAAATAGCTCTATTAAAGTAAATCAAGCGTTCCTTCGTACCACGACCTGGGAACGCGAGAAGAATAAAACACGAGCTGTTCCTTCTCCGATAAAATCCGGAAAACACAGCCGGGGGACGCTTCAGATATCCTCGGATACAACCATTGTGCGGCCGTTGGCGCACAGTAATTCTCCGGAACCTTACGAAGGATGGAATAGAGCCGTGGACCATGCTTTCCAGCATCATAGGCGGAGAGACTACGAGTCCCGGGCCGCCTCTTATCCTGGAAAAGGCTTCCGGTGCACATGCATAAATAATAAGGATCCTTGTAAGGACCATCCGCGGTCGGCCGCTTCGCTGCTATCCTACAGATCCGCGTTCAACGCGAGGGCCAAGTCAGACCGACATTAATAATGCACCAGCTGTAAGAACACCCTAAATATCCTCGATCAGCCATTACGGTTCCCAGAGGAAACCAAATGGCGTATCACTGTCCCATTGTTCCCGCAGTCCCACTTTCGTCCTGCGTCCATATGGACGGATTTTTCACTTGTGTTTCTATAGTAATATCCGATGTATACTTTAGAATATACAATATGTAATTATTCCTATTTTATACTACAATTTCAACATCTTTATTGGATCACACGAACTAATATCACCATCGACGATATTTCTAACGTTACCGGTTGTCGATGAATGTTTTATGACTTTCTTAATGAATGTTTCGTAGATAGGCACCTGGCTCAATATTCGTTTTTTTTTTTCTTCTTTTTTTTTTCTTGTTGAGACTTCTATTCACTAGACAAATTACATACATGGTATATCATTAATCCGCCTTTATTACTTACTTCTGCTTATTTTACCGATTTTAGTCTAGCTTTCTACTTTGTGCTAACACCCGCAGCTACGTTATTCACCGTTCTGAATTTTTTCGACTATGACAAAACTCGATACGTGTATGTACTTCGTACTCTTTTGATTATATTTATAAAATTTTCTGGTTTTTTCCGGCGCGAAAAGCCATTTCCTAATTTATTCTTTTCCCTTAAGCTTTCTGGATTTCAGTTTTCACCGTGCCACGTCCCTTTAACCGGAGCTGGGTGTTAGGAAAATATCTTTGCGTACATTATCATAAAAAAATATTACGCGAGCTTATCTGACGATAAAAAAGGAATTTTAGTAGACGCCGTGTAAACAGCGTGAACCATACTTTTACCCTATGCTATGGGAACCCTATCCCGGTTCGCATGGATGTAGTTTCACGATCGCCTGGAAGCTCGTTGAGATTTTCGCTTCGTATATCCCTCAATGACAAATTGCGTGTCTGCCTGATAAATGGAAAAATATAGCTATCCGTGTCGTTGAAGAACAGTGGTCAGGCACGAATTGAATCGTGGCAAGGCAATCAATGGAAGACAACGTAGTCAATGCCATTACATAGCTCGTTTTAATTGTAACGATCAGGATAGAATGGTCCCTCGAATGTGACCTGTTCTTTTTTTATTGGCAAGAAACGTGACTATTTCCTTCGTGCGAATGCTAATTGCTGCTTTACTCTGTTATCCATATGAAGAATTCGAATCTACCGTCAGAAACAACTAATTAATCATCGATATATATGTATTATTACTAAAACAAACGATTTATTTATAAGATTTGTTAATAATTTTAAATTTTTCAAATATTCTTGGCAATCCTATGTTAATCCTTTGTTATTATAAAAGGCCTGATCTTCTTGCCTATCTTAATTTTAACGAAGTTATACCGCAGAAATGCTGAAAGGTTGGAAAGTAACGATGTCTCAAATGTCATGGACTTTGAACTCAATCAAAACTTTCTCGGAATAAGTATAAACCGGGGCAGATTCATTTGTAAGCTTGTATTTTTACGAGCAGTTTCGCTTCATAATAATCTGTTACCTATATAGGAGCACAACATTCTCTTTGCGCCAACCGTAAACATTATTTTTGGTACTGTAAAGTCACGGACGATTCTCGTATATCGTTTCTTTGTAGAAACGTGCACCAAGGATGCATGCGGGTTAAAATTCTGCCAACAGTTACTCATATTCGATTGAATTATTAATCGATCGATATTACAAGAAGCAAGACGCATCGGTGCCCGCAAAGAAGAGCTTCGTAGAAAGTTGCCGATGCTGGATTATTAAATTCCTTGAAGACCCTATTGCGAATACCTATTCATGAATCGATACATTCGCTGAATATCTCAAACACAAGGTGTGCACCCTTTGAAAAAGCAACGGCGCGTTTCGAGAAAGAGATATTTCCTCTATCTTCTCTTCGTTTTGTACACCCCTCTCTCCCGCTTGGATTTGACGATTAGTAAGTTAAATTTCACGTTAAAGCGATATCTCTTGCGATCCTGCGATCGTTAAGCGAACGTTTCTTTCTTAACACGACCGACAGTCATACAAAGATACGGCGATGAGCAAAATACGCATCGTGTGTCGTACGTATCGCGATTTTTTCCAGTGAATCTTCACCCTTGACATTTTGCACGCAATCGATAATCGTTTCTTTGTCATCGAGGGTGACGTTCTGATGGAAAGTGTCCCGAGGTTAGACGAGGAAAACTTTCGAGAAAATTCTTCGAACGAAAATACCCGGAAAAAAACACATACAAATGTATTTCCAAAATATTGTATCGTAGTCTAATACTTACGTAATAGTAATCATGATCTAATCGCTTGAAAATTTCTTTTAAAAAAGTTCCTCTTCCTGTGTATAAGTACCATCTTGTCATTTAATTATCGGATGAAAATCACATTTTTGGAGACCCAGAGCTACAAAATGATTCCACGGAAGACTTTCCGCGTGAAACAATCCCTAGCAGTCTCTCTCGTCATTGCTCGATTTTAACTCGATTGCGTATAAAATATCGAATAAATATACCTCGCGGTGTTCGCCGATGCAGTTAAGGAAAAAGAGATTACCATCTTGAATCCCGCCGAAAGAAATATAACAGAGTACGGAAGAAGGACAAGAGCCCTTCTCAAACAGGTTGGCAAACCTTGGATATCGTACCGTCGGTTTCCTTCGTAACAATAAGAAGTATTGCTACTCCAGTTCTAACTGATCTCGAACTTATTACTTCCACGGAAAGTGGAACAGGATTCTAAGAGCGGAAACGTTTAGGAAGGAAAGACAGTCAAACGATAAATGTCTACGATACTTTGTCGTTTATCCTTCGGTTCCGGAAGGAAAAAGGATAGGGATGATTTCGTGGAAATTCAAAAATGCAAAGTACCTGGAATGCACCTATAAAAAGATATTTAAGATAAATATACGTGTCTGCTACTAAAGTAAGAAAATTTATAGATAATCGACGATTTTCTATTTGATCCAAAAAAAATCTTATAAGATATTTACTATACGTAAGAGTCGGTAAAAATAAATTTCAGCACTGGATAGGAATTTTAATACTTCAGTTATAAAGCGAACGATAAATGAATTTTTTAATGATATTAGAGCGAGCTCGATTTCAGAAAAATTAGAAAAGAGAAGTTTTGATGAGTGAGATGAGAAATGAAAAGACTACCAAGATAAAAATGTCGGAAAGAAAAAATCGATGTAACGAACTTCGGTAAAGGGATTAACGGCGTAAACCCTTTGGTCGGCTTTCCCTTTGGCTGGTCAGGTGGTAGTCCTAGGATTAAAGTGTAAAGATCTACATGATTTAATTTCCTTAAACGTAATTAATTAATCGATGAATCGATGGAATTTCATTTGCACTATATATGTATATTACCATACGTGAGTGCGTTTGGCGTATCGAAATGAAATCAAATACTGAAATTTTAGATATACGTAAGTTACGTTATATAAAATAAGTTATTTTCTAATGTGTTCTAATAATTGAACATCTCACGAGATTCGATTAAAACTGCGAAAAAGTAACGTTGTCGTTAATTCGATATATGTATCTCGTACTAGATTCGTAAAACGGTCGAAATGATCTCACCAGTGTTTAATGCATCGCAGCAAATTAATTTCGACGAGTGTTTGCGGCAAACAGGTACAATTATATAAATTTCCAGCGTGCAATTACAGTAATCGATTAACAAACGTACCATACAACATTGGTTTCCGGAAACGTAAACATAATTCTACGTGGCACAATACTGTGGTATATACATACGTATGTACATACAATGCTTTGTTACTCTTTGATTACATTAACGAAAAGTTATATAACTTATATAATAATTATAGTAAATATCAATTAGTCATAAATATAAGAATTATTCCTTTCAGATTTCGATATATTTTAATTACTGTAAAAAGAAATACGCGTCGATAACAATAAATGAGATCAACGAATGTCGTTTAAAAAAGACATTGAAAAGAGATTGAATACATAATAAAAAGTTACAACGTTTGCGAATAATCACATTGATTGTTATCGACCGACTCAATATTAGAACAAAGAAAGGAACTCCTCTGAGACGCAGAAATCAATTTCGCTTTTCGCAGAAATCAATAACGTGTTATTCGATGATCAATTAAACGAACAAACCAATGTTTTTAAGTTATTTTTTAAGAAATAATTTACGGATATTACGTAATAACAAAACATAACGGTAGAAGCTCTATCGAAACTTTCGAAAGGGGAACGCCAATTCGCAGATTAATGTGGTAGCTTCGATCGATCGATTCGAGTAAAATAAAAAAAAATTCAACGAGTCATTGCGTTGGATCGAATGTTTGTCTTGTCGCGGTAACTATGTCGCGAAAACGTTGGAAAATGAAAATCCGGCAACGTGTTAAACCGACGACATCGCTGACCTTTGCTCTGTGTGTAACCTTGATGAAAAGCGGGGAACTCCGCGGAAACGGGTTGGCGGTAAAGTGTCAAAGTAGTCATCAAACGGAACGCGGTGTGGCGGCGCGACGGGTTGCATATCCCTTTAAAGCGGAGGTATACCGTTGATTGTGGTATTCACGCACGATTACCATGGTCGAAACTCAAATTAACCTCTTTGACGGCACGCCACCAACGGTACACCGAGGTTGGCCAGAACCGTCGAAGATATTCGCGAAGTTTGTTCGGATAATGGAATCCTTGCTGCGGCCTGGCCAGGCCTGCCCTGGTCACGGCGTTCGGTGAGGCCAGAAGCAAGGTGGCCATAAAGGAGAACCCGCGATACATTCCATTAAAACTTAAAATTAATTCCACTCCGACATGGGCTACGGAGGAGGTTAGGGAATGGCGGTGACGCGCGGCATCAACGAGCTCCAACTTCGTATCCAATCCAACTACACAAATTTACCCTAAAACCCACGGCGTCGACGGCAATGTGCAGAGTCAGTATCGTCGCCGTCGCCGTCGTCGTCGTCGTCGTCGTCGTCGTCATCGTCGTCGTCGTCGTCGTTGTCGTCGTTGTTGTCGGCGTCTCTCACAAGGCGGCGACTGTCGCGACTGTCGAGTGCCTATACGTACGTAAGAGGGATGTAACAATGCAATTACGCGTCGCATAAGCCGTCGACGAAATTACGCTTTAATCCACGGAGCAGTGCGACCAACTACGCCCGTGCCATTTTCCTCCGTTGAAAACTCTTGTCTCTCTCACTTTCTCTCTCTCTCTCTCTTTCTCTCTCCCTCTCTCTTTCTATGTAACAGTTCCAACCTCTTTATCAATTTCTCCGTCCTTCCTGCCTTTCTTTCTTTCTCCGTCTCCCTTTTCCTTTTCCTGCCGCTTCTCTTTGTTCTCGTGCTTTACCAAACTGGTTTCTTTTCGTCAGTTTCTGCACCTGCCAGTGCTGTGTTGTTCGGGAATTTTGCGAACCAGTCGGAGTGCACAATCGTACCCGGACCGGCGTAATGCCGTAACAAAGCTAATTCGTCGTTGTTACAGCGCCATGGCGTTCCACGATTTTGCCGTGGGCGTTCAAACTACGGTAAAAGGGACCCGTGTGAGAGAGCGTCGGTATCGCTCGCCGAAAGAGAATGCGACCGAAGCCCACAGGGAAGAGAACAGCCGAGGTGAACGAGTATCCGGCTTTGAAATTGCAACGGGCTTAACTCGAAAACAAGCGCTGTGATTTGTTCTGCGAGTACATTCTATGGAATTGCCAGGTTTTTTGGCCGGTAGCGAAATATGTTTCAAGATCTCCGAAAAGGCAATCACTCGCTACGATTCGTACTACACAGGAGCTCTGCGTAACATCCGCTCGTCATTTATATTTATTGTATTCGTTTCGTTCTTCTAAATCACGTAAATTCTAGAAAAGCGCGATACCTAGACAAATGTAATCCTAAAATGAAAATCGACTTTTTCTATATATTGTAACGCGTTCTTATGCCTCGAAGCAATCGTATCGATCTTTACGCATTTTATAAATTTTTACGCATATTAAAATACATGATATGCTAATTTGTACGTCATGTATTAATGCAGATGGCGCTTATTATATATATATATCTATTTATTAAAATTGTATATTAATGAGTGCAATATACATGCGAGCCAATTTATTCGCAGTATTTTATTCGTTGCGACTTAATATTCGCGTATTAAAACACTTTCAAACATTTCGTTACGTTTTTCATTATGTCATGTACCTCGTTGGTATTTCATGGTAGGAAAAATGCACCAAGCTACGTTACGTCATATTCGTACTATTTTGTATTTTCAATTATAGAAAGATTTCAATTACGTTCTATAACCGTGCTTTGCAAGAATTACGTATGGCTTCGATCATATCGACAGTTGAACGATCAAACGATTCGTTCATAATTAATCATGCTTGTAATGAATTCGATTGAACGTATATGTATATCCGAAGCGTTATGGACACCAACCAAAGATACATAATCGGACATTTACAATGGTGTGCAAAAATTTTCGTCCAGATCGTTTATTCGCTTTTTTCCAAAAGTGAAATCTAAAGGAATTTTTATTACGTATGACTTGAGTCTAAACATTCATAGGTGATCATCGGACTGACAGTCGAAACTGTCCAGAATCTTTCCCACGAGGTAATTCGATAATGCTTCAAGAAAGCACATATGAAGAATAAATAGCATAATTCGTATCTTTTTTAAATGCCGTTTCATACGATATATTCATACCATCACCTGAATACAAATTTCTCGAGGTTCTGGTTTTGAAAGAAAAAGTTAAAAAATTATCCGAAGAAAAAACAGCCGAAAACTTTTGCACATCACTGTATAATAGTACTATATAGTGCGCATGCTAATACGGCTATTCAAATCTGTTTTTAACGTCGGATTAGTAATACAAACAAAACTGCATCCGGCGAGGCACGAGCGAAAATGAAATATGCAAAATGTAAAATCAAGAGACATTTTTGATATTGCATTTACAAAGGCCGGCTTAAAATTATTTTAAACACGGAACAAAGGGATGTGTAATTACAATGTGAAGTTTGACAAAGTTAATTAGTATGAAAATCGAAACTCTTTGCGGTCCTTTTTATTAAAATATTCTTGTCTTCTGTAATTTTCGCATGTGTAATTAATTTCGGTATTCGTCTCGTAAATTACATGCGAATTTTTAATGAAAACGCAGCAAGAATTACGTATTTCTAACATTTAAATAATTTCTGTTAAAATTCGACGCGGTCTAACCACAGTGTGCCATTGTAAGTAAGAAGCATTGCTGCGAATAAAAATAGGAGAAAGATGGAGATTCGATAGTGCTCGTGATGTCTCTTTCGAATGAGATGTCTAAATCTAATTTTTATACGTATCTGAAATCTTCCTTAATTTCATATGGGAATTATATTTGTGCAATTTATCGATAGAAAACGAGAATATCTCGTTCTATATATGTATTTTTATCACCTGGACTAATCCGTCTGTTATACTGGCTATTCGCGATCCAACAATCACAGCGAGTAAAGGTGAAAAATTTATGAACGTACGCATGCTTTCCGACAGAAACTCAATTATCATTCGAATACTCGTAGCAGTTTCACACAACTGTATTCGCAATTAGTCGCTATGGTTTTATTGCGGAGCAGCAACAACTGGCTCTATTGCGTCTAGTCCTAATACGGCGGCACAAACCGTGCCGAGTGATAACCAGACACCGCGAACCACGCGTACTCTCGGCGTGCTTTACGCAACGAGCGCATGCATCGCACGTTTCCTCCATACGCGCGTACACAATTTCGTTGGCGATCGAGCTCTTCCATAGGAGTAACGTTTATGGCCACGCAATACAATCGTCCATAGGTAGGAACGCGGCAACAGTTAAAACGTCGCCCGCACGAGCCTAGCCCAACCAAATGAATAATAGACCGAGCATACGGCACGTTGGCAATAACTTATGTCACCGACAAATTCGAAGATAATCCGCGATGTTGTCACACAAATGCTGCTCGAATTTCCGTCCACGCGCCTGTACACATTTCGAAACATAAATATTATTGAAAACGTCGAAACTTTTATCGATGGATTTAAGCACCGGTTTTTCAGCTATCGCACCGTATAAAGCTCTTTAGACTCGCGCGCACTTCTTCTTTGTCATACGTTATTGCGTATGATAATTGTTAGCTAAAAGTTGTTGCAGTTAAACGTATTTAATTATCTTTCGTATTTTGACATTAGACTTTTATAGTTTATTCGAGTAAGCGAAATTCCAATCACACCTTGTGTTTATCCATTAGGCTGTCGAATCGATGTATACGAGACGAAAATTGGTTCGATATTAAATTCGCAATTAATCCTTCTAAATGAACCTAATAATTTACAAGCTCTCATTTTGCTGTAAATGGGATTATAACAAACATCGGGAGACGAAGTAGACCATTTGTTAAAATGTTTACGTACGCTAATGGTTGTGTTTAAAAACCTTAATTAATGGATAATATCACTCATATAATATTGACACAGTATGTTTGTTCAATATTCGATCCAGGGATTCAACCGAGTTAGTTCTGTCAAACAATAACGATGCGTTTCATCATAATGTACTGAAAGTAATCAACGAAATAAATCCGAAAATATTTTGCTTCTTTACCATATATTTTTTCTATTATACTCGTATAAAACCAAGTATAATTACATATCCGTTTTAATTTTACGTAACAAATAACAATCTGATAGGTTAAAAAAGATATTCCGCTTTATATCACCACCGATTACTATGAATCGTTATATTGGTTATTTAGAAAAAAAGCTCGCCTTCGTCTCTTAATTGCGTTACCTTTTAGCCAGAAATTTGCCTATTTACGTTGCACCAAACTATAGAGAGGTAATTTTAAAAGACAATCTTATCTTTTTCACACTTTTTTAAGCGGAGAAACTGTTTCGAATTAAATGTTCGATAAAAAATAGTTTCCAACAAGATCGTGATAGATTCCTTGTATAACGTTCGATCGGAAGAATAGCATACAAAAACCAGGAAATGGGCTTGCATATTGGTTTACGGCTGTTATATTTATTAGGCAATTCCGCCATATACTTTACGAAGTGTAATTATTTATACATTTTTATATCATGCTATAATATTCTGAATGAATGTTAACGCGAACGTACTTTAGTGCGAGTTACTTTAATAGAAGTGGTTTTCTACGACGTACCAGATGACTTCGTCGAGCTCGTATACCTATGATTTAGTTAAGCTCGTAATCATAAAATTCTGCATTTATGACAGTGTCTACTAGCCTACGAAACTCCATTTTTTCTTTTTTTTTTTTCTTTTTTTTTGATACGACCGTAAAGAGAGGAACGTAATGTGCATTAGGATTACGGTATGCGCTAATGGGAATGATCGTAGTTCGTTAGTCAAGAATTTAACTCGAAGTGGTTTCTGCTATCCACGTAGATGGCTAATGAATAATTCGCTGAAACGATCGTGCTTGCAAGCCTTTCGTACGCTGATGATTATCAATCGTTTTTAACGATTTCTATGAAGAATATTCCAACGGTAATTTTATCGATTGTGTTACACGGAACGTTCGTAATGCTCGGTTCGCCCGCCCTTGTGTCACTTTGTTTCCTCGTTATTATAACTATATAAATTCTACATAAAAGAGAGAGATTCCTCGCGATCGTTAAGGTGTTACCTAACTTGCCCCCAGTAATTGTCGGTAGCCGGCATTAACGAAGTCCGTAGAACTGGTACAATTAAGACGTAACCAGCACCATGTTCTGCCCTTGATTTTCCACGTTTTCTCAATTGTATTTCTGAAACAGCATTAGACGGTTCGACTAGTTGCTCATCGGGCTATGTACAAAATTGATTAACATCAATTTACGTTAATTAAAGTAATTGCAATAATCATGATTTTGCGTCCAATTGCAAATTAATTCCGGTATATTAAATTTGACGTGAGTGTTCAAATTTATCGGCGTGCATAATGTTGCATTAAATAATTTGGTAAGTAATTTAAGTAATTTGAGATATTCAAAAACACAACCTCCTATTATACCTACTTGAAAAACGGTCCTCGTATTCCTTATTTGGTCAGACTGGCTGTTATTCAAACTCCGTACCTTTATTCCCACTTGCTATTAAAATATCATATGTCGTTTATAATCGTTGTGTAACAAAAGAAAAAAAGTAACGACATTAGCGCACGTCCAAAGCGGTAGAGACAGCGTTGAAAGTGTTTTAATTAAGCGAAACATCCTGCATATATTTTTAGAACGCGTTATTAGAATATATCTAGTTCAGTTTGCTACTAGTGTGACCATCAATCGATACCAGTGATTATATATAAATAAAATCACGTTATTTTTATTAATGTCGTAGTGAGAGAGATTCGTGTCTATTACTTCGTTTCGTACGTTTTCTTTGTTCGCATTTCAATTTTAATAGATGTCTTTACGTTCAACATACTTTATACATTTATGGAACTTAACTATGTCAAAATCGAGTAATGCCGACTCAGACAATTAAAGCGACAATACAGAGATGCCTTGTCTCGCTTAATTCTCTTCCACGTTCCGTAACGATACCTTGGGGCAAAGTTACCGCCACTTCGAATCGTTTATAGGTTAATCCGATAGACAAGCGTACGTATTTCGTCATAAATATATAAAGCTTCCTTGCTTTGAAATTGAAGACAGTATTTTTAAATCCCACGAGATTCGAGTAATAGATTCGATTATAATGACTCAGACAATTCAGCGGTAGATGCTTGCAAAATAGAATATTGTAGGTAAGATGTAACTCAAAATGTAAAGAATCAAGGATACAAATTTTAGGACGTATAACTGATAATTTCGATCGACGAAGATCGCACGATATACTATTTCATTTTAATTAATTTACCGTCCAAATAGGCGCATGGTGGTTGAATAGGTAGGACTCGGACGAGAAAAACGTATTTTTGGCACAGTTGGCAATTCAGTGTACAAAATCTCAGAACATGATTGAAATGGCTCGCGTGCATAGGTGACGCGATGAAACGAAGGTGCTCTATCACGCGATCGGAAATAACGATCTACACGTTTGACACCGTCAGCCGTTCTAGAACATCCCGTCACATCTTCGACTCCTTTTTCCACTGTCCGTCAAATGGTAACCTTCGACCACTTTCCATGCCGAGCAGGATATATACGTCTACTCTCTGCGACAGAATCTCTAAATCCTGGGTGGTGGTATGGTGTGGCGTTTCCGTTGAATCCTAAGCTCGCAATCTCCCCTTAGTCTGTCCAAAACTTAATAGCCTGGGAAGCTGTAAGTCTTAATCTTTTCTCTATTACTCGGTCTTTTTCTCTGTCGTCCATTAAAACGCAGGGATGGAAGAATAGAAGAGAGGATGGCGAAAGAGCGCTCTCGATGATGCGAGCGGACGTTCAAGAAGGCTGATAGCAAATCGATGAAACTAATATATCCGCGGAATCAGTGACTGGCTGTGCGTGTATGTGTGCGCGCGTGGCGAGCCGATGGTGTAACGGCCGCGTTGAGAGCTGCCAGGGAGAAGAAGGAGGATAAGGTATTAAGGAATTGAATTGGGTGGGCAGCGAGGAGCTGCTAGCCGATTCCGGGGGTGGCACCAAGTATCGCCTTTGCTCCGCTCGGCTATCGCTCATGGCACGCCTCGATGAACGAGACTGTTCGCTCTCTCTTCTTCCAACTTGCTCTCCTTTCAAGAGTAACCGTAACCATTCGATAGGTTAGAATCGGCCAGTGACGTTGCCGACATATTGGAAGGGCAACGGCGCTGACCGAGTCTAACCTGCCAAATGGTTCCTACGAACTGGCCATCCATCACGTCGTCATTACGGTGGCTGGCTATGTTCGCCAGCCTGTTTCAGAGTTTACGCCCCGACAACGCGAAGAAACCACCGCTTTTTCTTTTTTCTCCTGGTGCTTCCATTCTTTCCTTCTTTTCTTTTCAGCGAAATTTTTCATCGAAATGCTGCTCTCTCTGTCCCTCGTGATAGTCGTTTAATTACCATCTAAGATCGAAATAAAATCAAATTAACGATTCAACGGGAATTGTACGAAATTATAGGAAACCGAGCGAGCGTGAGAAATTCCGAGAGCGAGAAAATATTTGTTCTTGGGCGGAAAATCTGTACGGTCAATTTTGGAAAATTGGATTTACCGAAACGTAGACAGCGATGTAGGAGGTCGGGACAGTGCGCGCGTTCGACCGCCGCGCTGTCGAGAATCTTGGAGCTCAAAAGCGTGTCGCGTACGTGACGAAGGTTCTTCGAAGTTTGCTCGTGAAGCGAACGAAGCTCTGGCGCGCTTCGGTAGAATGTGCCAATCTCGGTATTCCCGTGGGCGTCGGCGTCGTCGCGGCGCCTTTCATTTACGAGCAGAGAACGCGCGCGTATCGGACAGCGTTGGACCCACGCGAATGCAAGTGAGCAACGCCGTGGATACCGGCCCAGCGGCTATCCTCTCCAACTGTTGGAACTGTTGTAAGAGAGAAGTATTATTATCCGGGGAAATCTGCCGGCGCGCGTCCCCTCGAGATGCCAGATCGGTCACGTTCGGATGGAGCTGCCCATGGAAGCGCAGAGAAACTTTCTCCGCCCCGTGACTTCTGTTCGAGTTCTACGGATGCGCTCCCACGCGTCTCAAGAAAAGCAAACTTCGTAGCCAACCTTATATAAATCGCAGGAAAAGAAGGTGGTTTCCTCGCGCCGGAAATCGGTATTCCTCCGGTGAACAAAACTCGGGCAAAGTGAACGACCGGAGTGGAATATCTTTCCGTTTTCAGCGGAACTTTGTATTATAGCCGGACGACCAATGGACAAGAACGCGTGACAACGTTTTCGCCGAATCTGCGAACGTTTTCTCCGGGGAAAGCGGCAGAGTATCGAAAGTTTCCAACGAATCAAATTCCAATAAAACCTCCCCTATCGAAAGTAATAAGATGCGAGCTTTTGATCAGGGGACTTTTTTCATTCTGGATCGCTGATGTTTCTTCGCGGTGGTTAATCCGTGTCTTCGAACGAATAAAATTTAATCATTTATCAACGCATTGACTGCTATTCGAAATAAGTTGCTTTTCGAATTTTAAACACGACGTTCCGTTGTAATAGAACATAAATCAGTGGTCGTACGAAACTAAACATGTTCTTCGTTAATACGGATCGCGTACATGCGAGGTAGGAATGTCATAAAGGAAAATACATTCCGTATATCATGCGCTGTCACAGTAATGAAGAAAATCCATACTCCAGACCCACGGCTTTGTTTCTTAATCCGAAGATAACACGGGGATACGGCTGCGTGCACGAGTGAAATGGAGCGCGTATCAAGATAAAGTGGCTCGTATTTCCTTAGAGTAAAAAGGATCGAGCGTGCTATAAAATCCGGCCAGAATTCAAAGTACAAAAATAGAATACTCGTCTTTCTTCGAGAAATATGCATCGAGTGATTCGATACTTGACTATGCTGGGAAATTTATACGTATTGAATCATTGAAAATGTCGCGATAAATCGTACATTCGTATACTGATTAAATTAATAACAGAATAAAATAAATATAATAAAAGAAAATAGACGATAAATAGATTTTCATTAACCCTGTACATTAGTGTACACGCTAAAAATGTCATTCGAGTATTTGTATACATTACCTGTATAGCGATAGCAATTGCAGTTGTTTCTAGAACAATCGAAATGCGATTGTTTACGTACAGCATCCAAGTTAACAGTCAGACAACGTTCGAACGAAACCTACAGAATAATCGTCGGTATAGCAAGCGAGTACAATCAACAAGCTTTATCATGTCGCATTTGAGAATGACTGATTAAATTATATGCAGCGACGCGTGCACCAACACGAAACTCAGGTACGTGACTTATAATAATTAGTACAAACAATCGTCGTTATTGCGAAACATCATGGCGTGGTGCGGCGCGGCGTGTCCTTTTAGGGAGAACTCATGCGGTCGCGCGACTGCGCGGCTGCTATCGGCTACCAATCGGGAATCCTATTTGTTTCGAAGTGAGCACGCATGCAACGCCTAATAAAGTTCAGATTTCATGTCAGCTGTATGAATTCTAAACTAGTTTTGTCCTGCCGCGACAGCTTCGAACGTGCCGTAGATAGGAATGAAGAATCAAAACAAGAAACAGTCGGAAAAATAGGGATGGAATACGAGTGGCGAAAAAACTGAAAAAACAAATTTTATTATCGAATAAGCAACGTTCCCCCTGCTTTCCCGTTTTCATTTTTTATGGGTACTCGTGAAATTTATTGGTTTCCCGGGAAAGAATCGAGAGAAGAAGAACAGAGGCGCTCTTACGCTCTCATGTAAATAGATGAATTTGATTATTCCGGAATATATTATAGAAAGACACAATCTATAGGTATGGAATAATCGGATTGTTCTTTATCAACAGAAAGAGGTTATTTTTAGCGATGAAATAAAAAAGATAAGTTGTTTTACCATCGAGCTTTTAACCAGTAGGTTCGGAAACTATGGATTTAGTAAGAAAATCAGTATTAACGTATACGAAAAGAGGAATGTTCGTGTTTTCACCAATAACACGCTATAAATAGTAAATTCGTTATAATTTAAAAAGATATTTTTACATTGCTGACGATATAAATAATAAAATAAAACGAAAAAGAAAAGAAGAGTAACAAAAACGTTTCGGTAGTTCTAACTACCGAGTTCGACCTGTATATTTTATTCATTAAGGGCGAAGTCTTTATGATAAACGTTCGTATAAATCAAGAGATAGAAGAAATGCAAATGAGAAACGATAAAAGCTTATTCTCGCGCGTTTGTCAGCTACGTGTTTGCGGTCGATGAGGGAAGGTCTCACATAGGGAAGCAACGGTATTTCTAGATCCAGAAGGGGATGTCGACGAAGTGTGGTCAGCAGTCACGTTCGTCCTTAATATTACACCCTTAAATCCACGAGCCGCACGCTCGCAATTAAGACGAGCTCACGTACTGGGCTTTAGGAGAAAACACAAACTCACGGAGCTGAGAAATATCGAATCCTGTCCATAACGTGATCTTGTGATTCATATAACGCCGAAACGATATATCCTCTAGTTGACGTAAGAGAAAATGCAAGATGCTTTATGGTAAATATTTCGGAAAGCACACAGGCCAGAAAAATATGCTTTCGAGGGTTATCGATTGGTCGTCGAATAAGTGTATTACATGAAACATATTTTGATAAAAAATATTTGGAAAATCGATATTTCAACCTAAAGATTCTAACCCGAGGATCAACGCGAACGTCGTTCAAACATTTTATTAAGCGAGTTATCATGAAGTTCATTTCGCTGCTTAATTAATACGAAGCATTCATAGGCAAATATAAGGGCGCGTGCGTAAGCGTCGGTATACATAACGTAAAGTCCTGGGAAGCGGAGAGGGTAGAGCGGATACAACGTTTACTAATAAAATCGGAATTTATGATCGTGCATCACGCACCGTGTTATCTAGTTTTCCAAACCACTACGGTACAAAATGATGTGTCCCTGGCATTGTGTTCGCATTAAGCGTAACGAGAAAGCGCGATAATTGTTTCCAAATGACAACAGCGGCTACACCCAAATGACGGTTTTGAATATCGATGGGCACTGTCACCGCTACCCAAGTATATAAACATTCGCACCTGCTTGCGCGAGATAGCCACTGCGCAAATACATGACTTTCCATGTTTATTAAATTCCATGTTTACTAGAGGATTAATCGTTGTTTGAATATTTCATATAATATCTTGTATGTCCACGTTCGCGCTAATTATATTTAATCGGCTCGATGAAATTTCTGATTCGATTTAATAAAATTATGTTAATGCAGGAAGACGTTTTCGAGTATCGGTGTAATTGCTTCGATATCGTACGTCGTCGTCGACTCTTTAACCAGCAATCGCATTACTAAAATTTCATTTCGCTCGTATTCTTTGATCAAATTAAACAATTTAAGTAGACGTCTGTGTTAAAGTGACGTAAAATTGGGCGATATGAGTGTCACAAGCAAAAGGGTGAATCTTTCCGAGATCTCGAAGCAAACCCTTGTTCCTACTCGAGAAGATAACTCGAGCGAGAGAAAGAGAGAGGGACACGGTAATCCTTGGCAGAGTTATCATAACTAACGGCTTCATCTACATAATTATCCGTGGAAAGTGCGTTACTTAATCGTCTAGGGCAGGCCGTGCCGATGGCATAGGTTTCAGGATTCTGTGGAACCAGTCCGAACTCGGGACAGGCCTGTCTCCATGGGAATGAAACCAATTACTCGGTGACCCCTCCAGGCCTGTATATTTCTACGAGCAACAGGAACAGACGGATAGAGCGAGCACGGACGATAAAGAGACAAAGAGAAAGAGCAACTACGCGAAATAGCGGGAGGAAATGAGCGAACGAACAGAGAGAACGACGAAAAAGGCGAAACACGGAGAAGAGTGGGAAAAAATGCGAGTACGTTTTACGAGAAAATAGACGGAGATCGGAGAAAATGCAGAGAATTGCGGAGACTTGTAGGGAAAAGCCGCGGCACGTCTCTGTTCGAACGACTTCGACTCGTAGTCGCGAACTATGCGTTACTTAATTATGACGACGTTTACCGATAATTACCGATTGCGCCAGTTTCCCCGGAGCGACGAGGTGATCGGAAATGCGAACGCATGGCCGATTGTCAATCGAGGAATTCGATAGATCGCACTATGTCCAGAGCAACGCAAATACGCTGGATTAATAATTAGATCGAATGGTTTGTAAATTTGACGAAGATTAAGTCACCACGACTGAGCCAACGGTTAATATTACGAGTATATTTGTTTTTGCGATATGCCGACTTTGCCGATACGCGATTCCTTTTTATTATTTGCAAAGTCCAAGTAAAATAAGATAAGATGGAATACTTTAAACCGATATCGTTATTTCTAATTGGAAGAGCGTAGCTGCCATGTATCTTAGAATTCAAGCAGAGTTCACTGGAATCGATAACGATAAAACGACGAAACTTAAATCTAAATAAAACTGAAACTTAAATCTAACGAGCCTAATGGGAACGCAGAAAGTCGGCACATCTTCGATATCATAGAACGCAGGCGTTACAACTGAACGTAAAGAGAGAAAGAAAAGAGGGAGACATTTGGGGTACTGAACCCCGATAATTGACCCTCTTCTCCTCTCTTCCGGGTCTTGCACGTTGATACAGTCAACCCACGCTCGAATGTTTCGGATCGATGTTATCCGGCAGTTCCGGGTGAAGGTTGGTAGAAGGTCGAGGTTCTCCCCCATGCGAATCGTGCTCGTTTCAATCCCTATTCGCGTGGCTCCATGTTCCTCGCCTCCGGGGTAGAAATGGGAAACCCTCGAAATATCTGGGCGCGAGTATCTCCCCCGGGCGTGAACGAGAGAAAGGGAAAGACGGTGGTGAGAAAAGGAAGAAAAGCCACGGAGACTTTTCCCAAAAACAGTTTCACGGGAGGCGCGATTCCGAAAAACGACTGCTGCAGGGAAAAGGGGGCAGTTAAAGAGAGGGCGGGGAGAAATCGACCTGCCTACCGAGATTATTAGAGTCGTTATTTTTCTGGAAAACGTCCTTCCTTCCCAACTTCCACCCCTTGGCTTTCCCTCCCTCTTTCCTCGAGTAATAGCTGCTGCCTACGCTGTTCTCTCAGATGAAAGGAAAAGAAAAGACTTATGCAGCGCTACGTCCCTACTAAATTGTGTGACCCTTTTAACTCCCTCTTCGTTCGTTTTCGGCTCCTTGTTTCTGAATTTCCAGTTGATACATTTCCACTCTTATTTTTCCACCACTTTTAAACAATAAATTATTCTTCATGTATCGCGTATAAACAACAACTTTCCTTTCCATCGAATCCTTTACTTCGGGTCTTTTTGTCCTAGGAAAACGTACAATACGAAGAAATAGCATAAAATATTCGTATTCGATCATTCATGGATAATATCGTTTTTAATATCGATATATAGTTGATATTAATAAACGTCGAATTTGTCACTTTCATATTAGTAATTGATGTACCCGCACAGCTACTAAGGATCAAAACAGTCAAAGTATCGTCGCATCGTTGCGCAGATAAGACGAAAACGCGCGTAAAGACAGAAAGAGGAGAAACACGCTAGAAAAGAATAATGCAGAAGAGAATAGATGACATAGAAGGCGTGAGAGCAGCCGCGACAAAAGGAGAAGGAGGGAAAGCGAGAAAAGAGCCGGAGGAAAAAGCGTGCCTGTTCGCAAGCGATAAGCCAACCCATAGAACTGTCTTCTCTACCTTCTGTCGTCCTCAACTGCCTTCGGCTTTTCCCGTATAGGTTGAAAACCTTCGGGATCACCTCTCTCTTCGAATACTTTACGACTCTCAATGTGGCAACTGCCTGCCCCAGATTCACCGGACCAATCCCAACCGATCCCACGGGACTTTAATATGAATTGCCTTCTGATAGCGATGTGTCCTCCTGGGACGATACGTCGATACTTTGGATTATCTGTCTGCCGCTTTAGCGACACCTGTATGACGTTGTGGTGTCGTCTGCAGGAACATTGAAACTCGCAGTACCTTTCAAGATTAGATCGCTAAAAGCATCTCCGGCGCAATAGCTTTTCGATGAAAGTACATCTTGTTCGTTTCTTGAAAGACCCTACTATCTATTCGGTCCACCTCGTCCAGTAATAATATAGATAGTGCTTCTATCGTTCTTGCTGGCAACTTGATATTAACGAAAAGCTTGATTGATACTCTTAGGTAATATATTTCTATGATTCTTTGAGGGCAAACAAAAGTGCATAGAATCGTGCGTGAGCAAATTATTTTGATTAAAGTTGCGATGTTTCGAACAAACCGTGATGATTAAAGTTTCATTTCAGGCAATGAAATTTCACGAGCGCTAATCGAATTCTTACATCTACATATATTCGAATTATACACATAAAACTAAAGATGTATTAAACGATCCCACTCGCTGAGTAATTGATGGAAACATTTTGATCCGCGTAACGTACGCCGAATTCCATATTGTTCGCAAATTGAATTTTACGTCCATTTTCGTAATTCATCACGGTGTCCGCGTATTTACATTTATGCATTTCCATCAAGCACGGTTCGATGTTACGAAATAATAACTTTCACGATGACTTTCTAAGTTGTACACCGGTATTCCATTTCGTAAGCTATTCAAGAGCTAGGCGCGAAAGCAAGATGCACGTTCTCCCAGCGGACTTTACTCGTAAAGAGAATTGCCGTCGCTGACTCGGTCGGATTAGAAATGGTAACTAAGCTGTTAAATTGCTAAACAAACGAGAACGGAGAAACGGTTGGTGTCGGATCAAAGTTACCATGCTCCCTGAAAACTTATCGTTTCGGGTCGATTGCGCGGTGTACCATTGCTCTGTATATCGATTTCTCGACATTTCGAAATATTTCGTAGAAATTGCTCGTGTACGATTATAAAATTTAGGAGATTTCTCCCAGATTTTCAAAACTGTATTTGGGAGATTTCCATCGTATAGTATTATACAGCCTATACTTTTCGGTATAGCCTCTTATTGCAATATCCCTTAAGCACCATCGATACTTATAGAACTATCTACATATTGCCAAACATATTGAGTTCTAGCAAATGGCCGCAGGCACGCGCGAAACTCCTGAATATTCAAAGAGGTAATGAAGGAAAGTTCGTTTATGTTAGCTAGAGGCGCCGATATGCCTTCGGGTCATCAAGTATTGCCTTATTACCTGATTGAAAATTAAGTAACCGCAGAACTGTAATTACTTATTTTCATGGGAGGGCAGCAGGGTCTCTAAGATAGTTCAACGCAATAAACAAAGAAATTACAAAGAATAGCGTAATAAAAAATTATTGTCGTTGCGAGTTCTAACCTGTATTTCGTAGGAAAATAACCGTAACAAATTTCATTTCTAACGTTGGCTCAAACGCGCGTATTTAATATCGCGTAACAAAGGCGCCACACGACATACTTTGCAAAAGGAAACTTTACGTTGTCGCTCTCCTTTCTCCGTTCATACGTAGCGCGTAATTGTCGCCGAGTGGCGACAAGTAGAAAGTGCACACAGGGGTGTAATTTGAAATTACGGTTAATGCGTACATGAAGGTCGTAATGTACACTTAACACAGTGCTGAAAAAACAGAGACGACAGGGAAGACACGGTTGATAAGGGCGTAAAAAAAAAAAAGAAAACGAAGGAAGCGGTATAATGAGAGAAAAGAAGCAAGAAAGAGCACGAAAGAGCCCGCTTTGAGGGTTTCACTGTTTGATGTGACCCGACGGCGGATGCAAGGACGAACGTTCTACTGTCTCAAAAAATTCACAGGCCTCTTAGGCGTCTAGTGGTCGAATACGCGCGACTCTTTTCTCACATAAGCAGGTACCCAGGCTTTAATACGATGAACCGAATAACGAAAAGATGAGTCACAAGAAAAGCGAAATGCGATCGAACAAGAGTAAACTTTCTAAAATGACACTTTGACGCGATCGTTGTAAGTAAATTATCTTATCAGTGCTTGATTACATGGCAAATAGAAATTATTGAGATGAAAGCGTGAAAACTTTACGCGACGGTTAAATATCAAAGTTGGATAAGTTAATTGGAAATTGTGCGAAAATGTAAAAAATCTAAAACGATAACGCAAGGATGATCGGGACATTTTTCTAGTAACTTCGAAGTTCGAATCACTTCCACCGTGGAAGGAGAATTGCGCTACGTCACCATAACAAAAATGAGATGACCAAAAGTTTCGATAGGACGTAAACCGTATTACCTGGCATTCTCGGTCCTACAACCACGAAGAAGACGTTCGTCGAAGTTTCGAAAAAGTCGCGAATTCTAGGACGCGAGAAATATTGCCAGGCATCCATCTTGGACCCTCATCAAGAGAAGTCTCGGAGGGTCTCTTTCAGTCGTTACGGGCTGTCACGTTGGGTCACTCAAGGGTCAACGACACCCGAAGGAGCTCTCGCAGCTCGTCGGTCATCTACCGACGAGTTATGGGGCTGGCTGCTAGCCGTTGTTTTCGCAATTCACCTTTAATACGTCTCCGGACGCTGCCATTATCTTCCGTCACCGCGTGCAAATTGTACTTGCCGGCTACCATACCGTATAAACGTCCCGGGGAAACCTGCCTCTCCTGATACCGGGACAAACCTAGCCACGGCTACAAATTACGAGCCACATATTCGCATTTAGCTGTTCATTAGGAAGACAAATGGCTGGCGATAATTTGAATAAGCTACGCATACGATTCTTAAGGTGTTTTACGTTTTAAACGTTTCTTTTCGTCGTAAAAGCGAAATAATTACGGATTCAAATTTGTTTCGTTCGAACGACTACGATGTATTTCTCTTTTGTTAAAAACGTAAAAACGTAAAAACGTAAAAACGTAAAAGCAAGTTTAGCAGGAAGAGTAAATTTTAATATCAGCTAGCGAGATAAATAAAATACGAGAAGTAAAAACTCTCGAGTTTGTAATTGTTTTCAAGCGTTTCTTCTTCGTGTGCAATTACGCGTGAGTAAAGCACCGTTTAGAAATTCCATTCGATCGAAGTTATGTATATACGTCCGCGGAAATGGCAGAATGCGATGGCGCCGAAGTCCGCGTCGACTTGGATCGCTTTTACTTATCCTCTGCACTCTCGAACATCGAAATCTCCCGGTCCGATATTACGCTTTGACTCCACTTCTAAATCGAGTTCGTTCAAAAGCCTCTCTCTTTGACAGAAAGTTTAACCGTTCACCGACCTCGCCAGTATACCGTTAACGTCTCGGTCAAGCTTTTTCGAAGAACTTTGTAGAACGCGGTCGACGAACGATGTAAGTACAACTCGAAGGCAGCTCGTCCTGTGGTCAAGCTTTCTATTTGAACACGATTCGTACGCGGTTCCGATTCCGTAGTCAATGTGTTTTTCAGTTGGTCATCGGTCGTCCAAAGCGGACGAATCGATATATCACAGCGCGCAGTTCGCTGACTGCGTCGCGGCAAAGTGGATTTCGATAACCTAGGGACGCTCTATTGCATTTTTATTTAGTTTCACGGGCATTAAGGGCCAACCTGATTACCGCGAGCGACGCGCTGGATGGAACGGCAAAGTAACTAGGGAGAGGGTCGAAAAAAAAGGACACGATCGAGGGTAGGGTTGTGACGCGGCTATGAAAACAGAACAGGAGGGAACAGAATTAAGTGTCTCAGCTCTAGAGTATCGAACGGCAATTAGATTTACCACCCTCGCTCCGCCCTTTTACTTTCGCTTCGTCTGCTGAACATAGCTTACTTCCATAATTAGCAGTCAGACCGGATGAATACGATAAATAATCCAGTATATTAATCAGTATCGTAATTGATACCTGTTAGAGCTAGCCATGGTTGTGGCTGAATAAAATTTATGGCCACGGTCGTTTATCTTCAACCTGTGTATACGATTAATGCATCGGTCGGAGTAATAGTTGACATTTAAACGAGCAGATGCTTCGTTAAGTACGAACGCGAAATCTGCTGCTCGTAGGTATTGTAACGTCGCGATAATACCTGCATAGTTTCCAACAGATTGCGCAGTTTCAAAAGTTTTTAGTGTCAAGCACCAATAAAAGCATTCGGGAGGTTTGTTAAGCATTTATAAAGTAGAGAATTAAAGAGATTTTAGACTAAATTTACCAACAAAGGATTCAAGTAAATGTACGTGCCTACGAATATCGTGGAACAAATGCAAAAGATATCAAATGAAAACACGCGACGTTTGAAATAACGAACACTTCTTTACCAAATGATAAATCGGACTGAAAATTTTATGTACCACAAGTTATTCTCGAAACAACAACGCAACATTAATATCAATTGTAGTAAACAGCATGCATGCGATTCTCTGCGTGTAAACTCATAAAGAAGAGTTACTTTCGACGACAATTCTAATCTGGTATCTATCCGCGATTGATACAGCTTTCGTACAAAATTCCATTGGAAATTACGTTATCCCGAAGGAATTCGGTGATATTTAAGCAACCGAAACTAATGCCACGTAGAAAGGGATATATTCTTTGGAATTTCCACGAATCTACTATACCCACGATCGTTATCGACTAGCTATAGTGGATCGTAACGATCAGCGATACTTATCGTAGAGTAAACAAAAGATGTGCAGACTGCTGTTAGATGCCGATACGAGGCCGTAGATGGTGGAAGCGATGGCGACGACAATGCAACAGATACAAGTATAGCAAGTAGAAAAAGGTGCGGCTGAAGAAGGCTCGCAAGAACGTGAGAGGTTGCACGTAGTAGGAAGATACGTTGCCAAGAGTGGGAGAGAGGGTAAATATTACATAAGATAATGCTTCTCCTTTTTCTTTTTTGGCTGCAGACCCCGTGGATGTGTCCTTCTAGTCGATATCAGCTGCCCTCGATATTCACAACCCTCGCTTCTTCCTTTACCTCCGACGCTCTACATGTTTCCCTATATTCTCTTCTCCACAGGCCTATTCTCGGGCCCATTATCCCACTATGCCTCTCTCAGCTACGTACGAAGTAGGTGAGTGTAAGATTTTCCATCTAGTCTGTAAAATGATGTCGTCGCCATAGCAACGGACGCTCAAATTCGAGTGGTTGATAAAATGCAAACGGGCAAGTGCCTTTTCGTTAAAGTGAAACGATCATGCGTTCGAAAAAACCATTAAGATATAAAATATTGAATTTCGCTAAGTTTGTATTACAAACTCACTGGTTTCGATTCGTATTAAAACGCGTAATACATAAACTTACACGTTAAGTTTTATCGTTTCGTTAATATATATAATGTATTAACTAATGCATTTAATGCAGATACATATATGTATTCGGTACTTTCTACGTATTTCAACTTTTAAAAAGGCAAAAACATTTCACTAAAATTTTCATTTTAATTCTGGCTAAAGAACTATTATTCTGCAGAGAGAGAGAGAAAGAGAGAGAGAGAGAGAGAGAGAGAGAGAGAGAGAGAGAGAATTTCATCAAATATGATTCCAAGTACAAGAAGAAATCATATTTAATTAAACGTATCCGAGTTCATACAAGAGTTTCTGAAAACTTTTTTCTTATACGACGTATAAGGTCAATGAACAAGTTCCACTGAAAAAAATGTATCTTTTATATGTAAAACCTAGGGGGGAAAAACGTTCGTTTCGATGTTTACCATGGGAAGACTTTGATTACATTTTTGCAGTAATGTCTCGATCGTATCACAACGTTAGAACATAGCAGGTTAAATGAGAAATGAAGTAAAAATGTATTAAGAATCATCGAATGAGTCTGCTAGAAAAACGTTTGTTCGATATCTATCGAATTTTATAATAGACGAAGAACAAACCTTGACAACTAAAGCCCAAGAACGCTTTATGTTCTCCACAAATAGATATAGTTTCGATCCATCGTAATAAAGTAGAACCTAGACAGTTACAACCTCTATAACCTGCAAACAAAATACGGTTTGTAAAAATAACTATGGCGATTCCCCAGAAAACATATCGCTACCATTGAGAATTGCGACACACAGGTTGGGAATCTGGATTCTGCTGCAGTATACTGTAATGCCTATCGATAGAAATCTATTACTTTATGCATTACAATGTATTACGAAACATCTTTTTTAATCTTTTCCTGTATCGCGCTTTTGTATCGTAAAATATTTTCGATGATTCACGTTACATGAAAATTTGTACGAGTATGCTACGTACACGTGAATACGCATTGCTTTTCTTACATTATTCTTTCTGTCAAGAATATATCTATCATAATCCTAATATAGTAGTATTACCTAACCCATATGCACCTTTGTTCTTTCTTCCTTTTTCCGTGCAATGGTTCCTTCATACTCCAATAGCTTTCAAGCGGGAATACGAGGAATATAGTATTATGCCTGCATCGGTGAGCAGAGGTTTTGCATTTTCCAACCTAATGGATCTTACAATTCGGTTAAACACTCGACTGATCCTTTTCGAACGATCTGCGATAGGCGCGTTTAACCAACATTGTGTTGACGTGTGCAGGAACGAACGATTTACAGAATTCTGATTCTTTAATAAGATTAAAAACTTTCCAACTTGTAATACGCGAATAAAAGGGGAAAGAAAGCACGTTCTAGAAAGTTAAATGGTAACTTCACGGTTTGATATGAACTTCAAGAATATCTTGATTTTTCCTTTACCAAAAACATTTTCTCGTGTAATATTTAAAATTGAACAAAGCGAATATAAGGATCTAAAAACACCTTAACCGATCAGATAAACGATGTTGGGGAAAAAGTTACGCGAACGATAATCGCGATATCATTGATGAAATAATTATTTACCGATAGCGATGTAAGTGTACAAGGTGAACTATAGTCACACAATGATAGTGCGATATTATTATTTGTACAATAACCTGCCGTTCCCTTGTTCGTTCACCCCATCCACTAAGCGTATAAAAAAGACAAAGGCCTTCATAGCACCTGACCTCGCCGCCATTTTTGTCTTCCTCCCACCTGGTAGCCTGGACTAGAGTCCACCGTAATCACGAGAGAAAGCTAGCAGGGGAGAACGCTCGTAGACAAGGGGGATACACGGCGCTTTCTTTTTTCTTTTTTTTCTTTTTTTTTTTTTTGTGTATCAACCCACGAATACACGTAGCTCACAGGACGTAGAAGCGGCCTCGTGCATAATGTATGAGTGACGCGAAAGCCCGTCATTTCAAGCCGCACGGCCGCTTTCCTTTTGTGACATCGATCTGGTGGCGTCTCAATAATTCAGCGCGGGAACAGCGCAAGGCGCACAAGCACCATCGCCATTGCCGCGGCCACCGGTATCGGTGTACCATCACCTGCATCGCCATCGGCTACACGAACACCCTCTTCGATGTTCCTTCGTTTCCGTTATCCTTTCGATACGCTGCCTGCTGACCAGCTCGTTCTCAAGTCGAGAACCACCTCGGCAACTGCTCGCCATTCTTCCACCCTTCTGTCCGCAACCCGAGTGTTCGTCACGAGCACCGATAAGATCTCATCCGAGTTGCGCAATCGGACTTGTCAAACCACCCCTATTGCAGCCTCCAATGTTCAAACCACCCAGCAGCAACCCCCTTTTCCCGTTTCTATCCCTTCCACTTCTGCGACCCTAGTGCCACGCGACCTCGACAATACCACCCTTGCGTCCGGCTGTCACTGACAACTGATCATCTCTCTCTCTCACTCTCTCTAGGTCGCTCTCTCTCTCTCTCCAGGTCTCTCTCTCTCTCTCTCTCTCTCTCTCTCTCTCTCTCTCTCTCTCTCTCTCTCCCGGTTAACGAGAAATTAACACTAGACTGGTGCAAGCTGCATGCACGCGGCGCCGAGGCTTTGATGTCAATGCACGGTTTTCAAGAAGCGCGAGTTTTTCGAGATGTAAAAAAATCGATCAATGTCCACCACGATTTTTACGGTTGAATATAAAGAGTTCTCTCGTTTTATTTCTATTCTCTCGTTTTCCTTTTTTATGTTTTTCAACCAGGCGCGCTATGATCCTTAATCAAATAAAGACGTCAACTTCGAAATCGCTCTGAATGTACCCAAGATAAAAATCGTTATTCTATGTTTGACGGAAAATAGTGAATGCACGAATATACGGTTTACATAGCGTGTTATGTATACATAATGTCGGGTCAACTTGATAGCCTACGTTGTAAGAAGGGAAGTTAATAAATTATAATTATCTTGTTTACATGGTCGAGTGAAAACTAATCGTGAGCTGTGAGCAATGCAAGTTAACGGACTGCAAAATAGGATGCAGTTATTAAAGGAGAGGAGGCAGAAATTTGAAAATTATCGATTCTTTGTTCAATTTATTCGAGTGTGCCACGTAATAAAGCTTACACGTGAGTACGCATCATTAGTAGGGGAAACAACGTGGCGCATTTTTTATATGCGGATGTCCGCGATCGATTGGCCTCGTTTGTCGGTTTATCGGAAAGAGTATAAAAATTTAATTACAACGACAATGATGTAACGTTAACGTTGACCAAACTTCGACGCTCACAATTTTCCCCAAGCTGACGGAATCGCCAAGTAAAACGAAATTAACGTCGAACCGAAATGTTTGGCTTCCTGTTCTTTCCCATTATCCAGGGTAAAAGTTGTTCACGATAACACAGAACAAACAACGATACGTCTGTGATGCGTTTCTTCGATGACCAACTGTGGTGAATCACTTCGCTCTGCTACAACACTGCTCTATTTTAAATCTTGGCTCGCAATTTTATCTTTGCAAATAGTTTTAACGAAAAATAATCGGGATTTGTATTCGTTTAGGACAAAGATTGAACGGCCGTGATGAAATATTTGCGTGATCTTTCTTAATTAGATTAGTGTTTATTCCAAATTAGAGTTGGTATCGGTATCGTTTAATACGAAGCCATATGTTTTCTCGTATTACGTCCCTGGTGCTTAATAAAGCCAAATTCGCCTTAGATTCTAATCGATATATTTAAAAGCCGCAGACTAACACTCTGATTATACTATATATAGTATATATAGTATAGTCAGTATATATACCATATATAGTATAATCAAAGTATAGTATAGGATAGCTAATAGCGTTTGACGTCAATAAATTGATCGATATTAAAGATTGTACTTTACGAAGCATGTAGATAATAGATTGAAAAGAATCTGCGTATTCCAATTTCACTGATAAGATGCGAAAGTATTTACACACTTACGAAAAATGTTGTGTAAATTTTTTAATATTTCATCGGCACTGTAACAAGACACGACTAATCGTAAACGTTCAAAAATACTTTGATGACTCATTGTACACTTACAAAGGATATCGTATTACGCTTTATTAACCATTGTCGTTTGGAAACTGAAGGAAGAATATTCGTCTTTCGTTAAAGCACTTTCCACAGGAAGAAAGAAAAAGAAGTTGGAACTACGATTTTTAAGCTCTCCTTGCCATCTACAAGAACTTGGAAATGCTAAGGTACTTTAACGTACTTTGTACAAGAAGCCGATTACATAGCTTGTTAAGTCTCATCTAAGAAGTAACACGCTCATTTTAGTTGACAATACGCCGAGAACGTCGACAATAGGAACGACGATCGGAATTATCGAAACGCAGAATCTACCGATAGCCCAAAACCTCTCGAACAGAACGTTATTTTCCTTTAGCCTTCCTTCTAATCTTCCAAACATGCCTAGTGCTATATTTTAAAGCGTGTAATATTGTGTTTCAAAATAATATCAGAACGAAAATATCGTAAAACGCCATGACGATACAGAGAGATCGAAGTAGGGTAGAAAGTGGGAGCGGAACGAAATGATTCTTTGTTCTCCCCTCATGGTGACGCAGTTACGTAATTCCATTATTTATAGCCAATACTCGCTAGTATCTGGGGGATGAAACGAAAGGAACGAGACCACAGCTTAGCCTAATTAATTTAGGAAGTCTGACTATTCTTCCGAGGAGAATAGAATTTCCAGAAACCCTTGCTCTGCTCGCATCGTAGTAGTTTCAGTATAAGTTTCGATAGAAGAGGTACAATCGCGTAATATAGAAAATAATTTTCGTGAGATCTCTCTGTAATGTGTATAATTCGATGTGTATAATTTTATGCAGATAATACAACTACGTACGTAACAAAAGGTGCGACAAGGTATTTAGGGAACGCAAAATATCTTGTTTTTAAATTGTCTTATGAAAATATTTATTTTAAAATATGAATAGGGAATACACCTTAGTACGATTTTGTTATATGTAATACGAGTATTTTTTGTATTGCACAAAGATCGTAATATTCTGTAACAAAAGTTTTCGGTCATTATGGACAGATATTTTTAAGAATAATTATTCAAATAATATTATTAATTGGAAATACGTGCGCATAAAACTTGTACCACCTTATACAGACTGCTAAACTTTTAACGCACCTGGACTGAGGTTTCGATAGATCTCCCCTTCTCTTTTTCCCTAAAGCCCACCCTTGAAGCATGTGGCGTCTGTTAATTTTTTTCTCCCCTTTGAAACGTTCTCTACCTTTCTACCCTGGTGCGCTTTTTCGACGTTCAATCGGTCGGTCACCGGCTGAAGCTCAATCGTAATCGATGCTTTCCACTTCTGCCTTCTGGCTTTTGAGATAAAACGCAGCATTCTCGATGCTCGAGCTTGGTCTTTCAACAGGTTAATGTATTCGTTCAGAATAAATGGCTAATCAGCCGCTTTCTCTCTGAACAGAAATAGAATATTCAAGATCCGTTTTCGCCCGTTTATTTTCATTGAAACTCGACATTATGAAATGCGTATTAGGACGAAACAAAAGGAAATCCACGTATACCGATGCTGCATTATTTACGGAAGAAGAAAATATCAAACGGCCGTAGGCCGTTGTAGGTATTTGCTTTCCTGAAACCGTCCTGAAAGTTCGACGGAAAGTAAGATGAATGGGACAAGTTAATGAACACTGTATCCCGAGAAACGTTGGAAAAATAAGCACTCGCGATTTGTCGATATGAAAGGAGATGATAAAAAATGCTCGTTAAAAAACGGGAACTAAACGAATAATGAGCAAGGAGAGAGATTCGAACGAAGAGTGTCATAAAGCGAAGAAGACGGGAATCGGGAAAAGCGGGGTAGCACGAAGGACATCGAAGAGTCATAGACCGAAGGAATGGTAGAACGAGTACCCTGGAACGAGTTACGGAGGGTCGCTAATCGCGGACTCGGGTACCGGGAAACGCGGTAAAAGGATCTCTCGTGAGTTAGCGACGAGGGTTGCCTCGAGTCCACGCGCACATTCACCATAGCCCGTGGCTTCTTTACAAGCGTACACGGTATATGAATAATATCTGCCTCGGATATACGTATCGTGATAATATCGTTCGTGATCAGATTTTACAGTATCCTCAGGAGACTGGTACTTCTGGTTATACGGAATCGATATCACCCTTGAGAACGTTAAAATCTACTTCCTTTGCATCGATATATCTGTATTAGCATTTACCACACTGTCGCGCCACATCGATACTGTTTGGCAGTTCGTACACGTATTCGAACGCGATTTTTCGAACGCCGGAACGATCTATCACGGAAAGTATCAATTTTCGGAAAGTATCAATTTTTCAGTTCCCCGGAGCTTTTGAAAAATTCAATAATTATCCTGGGAATCGCATCCTATACGGAACATAATTTTCAGCGCAATTTGACCACCAACCGAGGATTTATGGTAGACGTATATGTGTGACAAATGGGTGGAAAAAAAGTCATGATGTTGGTGCTATACTTTCAAACTCGACACCGCGATTCAAACTGCAATTTTTCTGAAATATTGCCTGCAAAAACGTAAAGCAACGCTATGCGCAAATATCTCTATCAGTTACAAGGCTATGATGGATCGTACGTGTCCAGAAGATATCTCAAACTATCCCTTTTCGAACCATGAACTAAAAGGAAAAAAAGAAAAGGAATAAAACGGAAGAAAAAGCGTAAACTCGCGCAAGTACTCGGTCCTCGTATCGAAAAGAATCTCGATGCTTGGGTTTTTAGGCTTCGCCCGAACAAATGGTTTAGACGCGAATACCAGTTATTAGGACGAATGCGTATGACATAGCCGAGTGGATCCCGATGAAGATTCGTGAGACGAAAAGGGTCTGGAAGGGTCAGATAGAGGGCTTAGTCGTTGCACCCGCAACTCGACAGGCGAGCCGTGCTTGATAGGGGATGAGTGGACGTCTCATAGTTAGTGGAGGATCATCCGTAATTTATGGGAGATCGATCGACTTCGCATTGAGCTGCCACCCAGTGACGTAATCGATCGTGTACGATTACGTCACAGGATTCTCTATCCGGTTAGTGCGAGCAAGTAAGTAATAGTCGAGGCGTCGTGTATTTCGAACGTTTGTCCTCGCATGTCACGAAAAAATATCACGAAACCTGTGTCTGCGTCCGCATAAACGGATGTCTGTCAACAAGATCAGCTTTATCACGCGAAAAGTATAAATATCTCTTGATTAATTAAGTTAATGTATATACCTTCCATTCTCTGTCCGCATATTCCTAGCTTATACGTATATCGATCGCTTGTCAAAACTGTTAAACTATACATCTTCGAAACATCGTTAATACCCAAATAAAGAGATCGGTCAATATTTTGGGACGACGAAGAATTGATCACTCCGTTGACAGTAATTTTCATTCGCTTCGTTTTCCATTTTGTTCTCTATCGAATTAAGCGAATTAAACCAACGTTTTTAAAAAGACAAATTTATATTTCATTTAATCGGCGTTGTACGAGATCGTAGGAGAACTATAACCAAGATTATTACATGGAGGAAAGGTGATGAAACATATTCTGTCATATTTCACGGTTGCAAATTGTCTGTCATCCCCCAAGGGGATTGATCGCTTAATCCATAACGCCCCAGATCTCTTACTTTCCATATCAACATTTAAGTTTCCAAGTCCTTTTTAGGTCTCATCTTCTCGAGATGAAGTTCTCCGAAGTCATCAAAAAGCAACGCGGCCTGGTTCGTTCAAGTTTTCCTTACCAACTTTCACTTTGGTCCCTTTCTCTGCCTATTCCCATCTTCTCTCCTATCGTTAAGTAAATATTTTGTCAACAGTTTCGAAAGATGTTGCGTCTCATTGATATTTCCGTTGATAAAGTCAATTTGCACTGTTACAGGGAAAGAAGTAATTTTCGAACGCGAAAATAATATTCCAGTTCTTTTGCATCGCGCGATTAAAGAACGAATAACGAATGGAAGGGTGAATAAATGAATACGATGAAGATTTCAGCTCTCGATAACGCGTTAATTATACCGAGGCGAACGCTCAAAATTGATACTAGGTATGTACACGTTTTTCCTTTATCCTTTCCAATTCTACCGATTGCCCTATTATAATTGGTCGAAACATTCGCTAAACGTAGGATTAAATCGACGAGTTGTCAGCATGCGAAACAGAGAAGGATTTCGCGCTAAATTTTAGGGTTTACAATCCTGCGACAAATAGAAAATCACATTGGAAGTGGTTCCAGTGGCGCGACACGATTCGATGTATCACGTTGATAGACAGATCTTTCGCGCGATATACTTGAACGAGATCGTGCTTCGTTAAAGCCAGTTTCGTCTCCGTGGATCGTTCGTCGTGGCATAGGCCGCACGCTTCATCTACGGCCGAATTGGTGCAGAAGCGGCATAGCACGGCCGCTATCCAAATCCGCCATTATCGGAGCTCTTGCCGCCTCAGTAGGTATCTACTCGTGAAATCGTCGATGGCGGAAAAAAGACGAGGGAGAAGGGCAGAGAAACAGAAGAGAAGGAGGACTGACTGCTGAACAGCGGAGGACGAAGGAAAACGAAGAAGCTGTGGGAGAGAAAGACAGGCGTAGAACGTCCGTAACGTCGGAAGAGCCGGGAGCAATTTCCGGTGGCTTTTGTGCGCCCTTTAAAAACGCGAGCTACGGGAGATGCCAAGAGGGCGGAGAAAAAGGGTAGCGAGGAGAAGTCGGTAGAGAGTTTTGCGAATGTACGTACGAGTGGTCCTTCTGGACCAACAAATCCCGGGGCAAGAGGGGGGGCGGGAGTCGAGAGGTTAACTGCAGGTCCTTTCGCGTTCTTCCTCTCCATTCGCGTGCTTTATATTTCCCTTTTCCTTCGTTGCGTTCTGATCCGAGTTTATCTCCTTATACGGTTCCCAGTTCACGGGAAAACGTATCTCCCAGCGGAATCACACCGATAACGAGGGAAATTTCAATGACCTTCGGTAAAACGAATAACTTCGCTTTAAGATAACACGTCGCCTCATCGACCAATCTTTCTCATTCTTTCATTTCTTACAAGCGATAGCATCAGAGGAGTATAAATAACAAAATAGCATACGTTGATTTAGCATTAATTCGTATACTCTATCGTAATGCCCATAGTGCTGTCGCAATACGGTCAGCATCCTTATGAGTTTACCCGAAATCTATCTACCCAAGTTGCAAAAACCGTATAACAAATATCCATCTATCAAATTGTTCACTAAATGAATATTTGATTCTATAGAATGGAAAAGTTACGTCCAACGTTTCTTTCTGCGATGTTGTTTATCCGTTGATAGCTTTAGTCTCTGATGTCATAATGCCAACGATACGATTTCTCTTTTGGGACCTATCGGTGGATTATTCCCTCGGTATTTTTTATTCCATTTAGAATACACGCATATTTATACGCGCATATTCTATTAAATGGTGTAAAAGAAACGTTGTTTTCAAGATAGATAAATTTCTTTAAGAACGTGATATCGCGTCATGGCAGAAATATTTGTATCTAAATGTTTGAAATTTCCTATTCTTTCGTTAGATTACTTCTACATTCTTCCATGTTTTGCGAACAAAATCTCAATATTTCTAAAATTCTTGCGATCCAAGTTGAGTCACGTTGATAACATTTTACCATCAGAACAAACGAACGTAAAAACTGTACTTTGTTCGCTTGAAACTTTATTGACACCAAGTCATTGATTCCAAAGCAATAATGCAGCAAGCAATTCTATTGCTTTCGAAGTACGTTAAACCGTATTTTCGCGGTGAAGCAATCTATTGTAGAGATTCTGATTGTCATCTCGCTTTTTGCGAGACGTTCTCGGTTTCCAAGAGAGTTAATAAATTGCCAAAACGATGGAGTATGGTCATACCTAACGTGATACGAACTATTGTACGTCAGTTCACAAAGAAAACGGACATGTCGTGATATAGTTCTGAGGATAGCAAAACCGACGAAACATCCTGACAAACCTAATAGATGAAGGATAACTGAAATCGAAATGGTTATTTTAATCGTTAAAAATGAAGAAAATAGTCGAAACAATGTCTTCGGCTAAGAAAGTTGTTCGCATCGGAGGCCGTCGTGATCCGTGCTAATAGATATCATTTCATCTCATCTCACGAAGAAGACCTAAGCCACGAGGAACGTTTTCCTATTACGGCTTCGGCCGGAGTCTCCCTTTTGCGCGTACGACATGCACGTATATATATATATACACATATACACATATATATGGTATGTGTGTTTGTGTATAGAGACACACATATATACCTGTATACCTCCTTTCCAGGGATAGAATCCCGACCCTTAGTACCTTCGAAAGCCTTCGCTTGCCTGGCCGTGTCCCGGTTTTCTTTCTTTTTCGGGGACACCAACATGGGGTCCTAGAAAGCGCCCGCGCGCTTCTTTGATTGGCCAAATACTATGGGGTTTCATCGATATAAGACGAGATAGACAGAGACGATCGAAAGAAGAAGGACGGTGGAATCGAAAGGCTCAGTTAGGAAGGAAGACAGAGGGTGAATTACAAGGACAGAAACAGTAGAAGCAGCAAAAGGGAAAAGAGGCAGGGGGAGATTGGTGGCGAGGTGGTTGGACGAGCGGATAGCAAGGGATTTCTAGCAGAATAAGAGAGACAGACGGAAAACGAGAAGGAGGAAGAGACGGCAGGAGGTAGAAAAGAGAGGGAGAGAGAGGGAGGTAGAAAAGAGAGAGAGAGAGAGAGAGAGAGAGAGAGAGAGAGAGAGAGAGAGGGAGAAAGAGAGAGGTAGTGAGAGAGGAAGAGAGAGGAAGAGAGAGGAAGAGGGAGGAAGAGAGAGGGAGAGAGAGGGAGAAGGACATATATCGGCTGCTACGAGGGTGCGTGAGCTTTCTCTCAGAGGGTGCGTAGAGTCAAAGAGGGGGACATCGGAAGGAGAAAGGGCCGACAGGGTCGCAGAGGGGCGATGGGCGAGAGGCTAGAAGGGAATAGGAGGGTGGGAGAGAAAAGGAAGAAGGGGGATAGCGGCCGGGAGGGTGGGTAGTGGGGGATGAAAGGGAGAAAACTAGAGGGTGCGTGTAGGCCTGGGGAATCAGTCGCGGACGAGCTGCGTTCGGGGTTTTATCTGTAGCGCTCTGTCCTTCCCGTCTCCTTCGCACTCTCGTCGCGCGTTCTGTCCCTCTTTTTCTATCCCGAAAGGACGCTTCATGCACGTACGTACATAGACGCACACGTATACACACACACATATTCCCCGGACATTCGCGCGAAAAGCCCGCGCACTTTATTCGTATACGTGTTCGCGGAATATCGTGGCGAAAACGTGCACGAAAAAACGAGAAAAGAGAAAGAAGGTGGAAAATAGACGGAGACAGGCTGCCAACCCGGTGCTCCTTTCATACAGTGGAAAATCGCGGGCGGAAACACGTGCAATATAAAACGACGCTTCGGAGATTCTCGGAGGCGCGCGGATGCGCGACGAATTAAATACGTTCGTGTCGTCCTGCGCCGTGATCGTTGCGTCGCATCGCATTGTACTCGCGTGTCGTCGCACACGACAGTGAACTACGCTTTTATTCCATAGAACTCACTAATTTCGCGGTGATATCGCGGGCTTGAGGTGTACTTCATCTCGAGATATCGCCTAGTTTGTTTTCGTTCTTTTTTGCGAGATTGTTTACGCGCGAGCCGAAACTGTCACCAATGGTTCATATAGTGGAAGTTGTATCGTCGCGTCGGAACGACTTACAAATGGTGAGTGAGAATCTTATTCGTGTAAATTAATGCAAATTTTACCAATGTAAAATTGAATTAATCAGATCGATTACTTTCTACGAACGATAGTCCGTTGAGGTTCTCGAAGATTAAAGCGATCTTGGCGATAATTCGACGAAGGTGCACCGTGTTATTGAATGAAATCGGAAAATACTTGGAATATTGTGTTTTCCTAAACGCATCAAGAATCTAGTCACGAAATCGTTGGCACAACGTACGAAGCTAACGCAGAAAATGCGTAACACGGTTGTAAAAACGAGGTGCCGATTCCGGTTATATAGACGTTCCGATAGACGGGTACGAAAATACATGGATCTAGGCGAGTTTACGAGCGACCGCGAATTTTCATGCACCGGCCCTCTTTATATCGGTCGGTCGCTCGTTCGCTCACGCATCGAACTCGTAAAAGATTTTCGTGCGTCTGTTTACGCGCGGTTATTTCTGGCGGCATATGCGCAACCGTTACGTTATATGTACCCATATGTTGTACAGGCTGTACGCGGAACGTTTACAATAGTACCTCCTCGCCCCGCTTTTGCATACGTACTGAGCTCGAACGCACGTGTACACGTGTGCACGCATACGTGTCGGAGGGCATTAGGCGCGCGTACGTGTGAGCGCACGCGAAGAAACGCAGCTGCTCGATAGCGGGCGTGTCTACGTTCCGGTCTGCGCTTCAACGTGTTTCACGAATCCCGCGAGTCTTTATCAACCGGCAGATAACGGGGTTAAATCCAACTTCGATCGATCCTATACCTATTACGAAGGGATTTTAAACTCTTCCTTTTTTCGACTTTTATCAAGTGGAACGCGATAAAATGAATTGTTTCCTCCGTTAACTTGAAACTTCCGGCGCTGCTGCCGGATGTGCCAAACGATTTCTCGATGTTTTAATCAAGGTATTGGTTTCTCCGTGTAATTTCGTTCTCCTTCGTGTTCTCGGATGTTTCACACGGTGAAACGTACTCCCTACATTTTAACTATCGCATCGAGAACAACGCGTAGTGATACGCACATACAAACGAACGAATGTTTGCAGCGGAACATTTCTATAATTTACTAATCTGTGTTTTAACCATTTGGGAACCTATATCGAAAAAGATTCAACGTTTTAACTTGCAGAAACAAAGAAATTTCTACCTATCACTGTGTTATCAATTTTCAATGAAAATATGGATTTTTTATGAACATTGTCGTATTTCACCGAGTATGAATACATCTCGATGAAATCTATAACGCAATTTCGAAATTCAATTACGGTCTATAAATAGAAAACACGATAAATAATCGTTGGGAAGATTTTGCATAGTCTATCGATGTTGCGGAGCGCAGAGGAGGATATGCCGTTTTCACGTAATATGCGACCTAGTTGCCGAGCGAAATTTATTATCTCGGATAAACGATGTACCTTCGATCGGTGGCTTCGCGTCCATTTACCTGTCTTCCTGTCGATCGGAGCTTCCTTCGCGCGTTGACGTTGCCCATCCCTATATGTATGGTGTGCGTTTGTGTATCGGAAACGTTGAACAGAACACATGACGGGTTCTCACGAGAAGGCGGATCGGTGTTGATGCAGAGACGTACATCAATTAATGCAGCAGCACACGTGAATGTGCCAGCGCATAACGCCGTGGTAATGTAGCTCGCCACATGGCTCCGCTGCTTTGCTTGGCTCATCAATCCTAAAACCAGACCACCCGTTCTCCAACTTACCCATCGAGCCGGGCTCGAATGGGACGAGTACTACAATATGGATCGATATTTATTAAATATTTCGGGAACCACGCGTCACAACGTTAATTCTTAATGCGATCAATTATTTCTAACGTGTGTATTAGTTTCCTTCGAAAAAGTTTTAGCGAAAAGTTTAGCGTTACCATTCGGTAAACCATCGGTTCTATAATTTTCCTGTACAATCGTATACGTAAACGACACGCGTGTTACTTTGTTGTGCATTATTTAAAGCAGCTAATCTATGTGACTTTGTTCCACGGATTGATGGATCAGTTACATTTCACCACATAATTAGATGATATGGTAGCGCAAATGTAAGCCGCGAACCGCATACATGAAAACGGGCCCATGTCAAAAGCAGCGTTAAACGTTTGTGAAAGTCGTGTCGGTGGTTTTCGACCGTCTGTCTGACAGAACACCAGCAACAATACCGCGATCGACGTAGACGTCGATCGGTGTCGTCGCCGTCGGCGTCACGAAATAGAGGCACGAATAACGTTTGACATTTAATGCGCACCCAGGCATTGGCTTAGATTAGAATCGGTGAACGGTGATTGGCCTGGGGACGCGAAAGCTCACTCGACTCGAATGCTCTTTCGGCGGGGCTGTAGCCGGCGTTCAAATATTTGTAGAGTGTTAGGGAAAAAAGTGATCGGGAGTGGGTGGGGGCAGGCGAATAAAAAAAAGGAGTGAGAAATTGGATAGGCAGGCGACCGGGTGTTTCGTGCCGAAGAGGCGTGGTTGCGTAAAAAATTCGATGTCGAAACAGTGTATCATATTCTCTGGTGAACATAGCGGAGTTACTCGTTACACGACCAACAATAAGAAATATGTACACAAAGACTTTATCCTTCGTAAAGTATAAGTGCCCACACTTTTTGGCTAAGATGGGGAGACGCGATAACATATTTTTTTGTTGGTACGTATCTAGGAAACAGTTGAACGATTAGCTGACGTTTTAATTTTTTACTTGTATCACTGACCGACTTTTCGCTCAGGTATAATGCCACTCGCAATTATAAAGCTGCCAACGCTACAGATATGAAATATTGTTTGTGTCAATTATAAATTTCATCGTTACAAATATAAAAAAAAAACAACAAGGAATAATTAAACAGAGCGCTTAATATTGGCGTAATAATGAAACAGAGAAATTATATCCGGCAATTATTGCATTCTTATTAATTACAGAAATACCGATGTGGCGAAATGCAAATTATAATTTTAAAATTGCGTCGTGCATTGGAAGTATTACAGCGCGAGCAAACATTTGCACTTTGAACGATTCGAAAATATACGGACACGAAGAAACTAGATCGAAGTTAAAATTAGAATTCCTTTAAACGAAGAACGACACAAACGATGGGCTGGCTGAAAAAATAATTTCCTCGATAAACCGTGTTACCGTCGATGACGTTAAATCAGGCTAACGCGTGCATTTTTTTGACCATATATTTTCCGACGTCCTCAGCTATGCGCGCGTATAGCTAGCGTTCGTTACACAACGTTACGTTCAATCGTGGCGTACTTCGCGCTTGACAATAAAACGTGAATCCTATTTATAATCACGATGAAAACACGCAAGCAAGCTAGCGTACAGGTAGACAGCCAGGCAATGTTCGAACGCGCTTTGGACGCAGGTGCGTGTTTATTCATACCACGTTGCGTCGTAACCCAAGTTTCAATATGAGTTATCACTGGGCCGAAGTCACATTGTTTGTCAGCATCAAAAAAAAAAGTGACGCTGATAACTCGCTAACCGTGCGATATGACGGGCAAATTCATTTGGCAATTGTACGCAATACTGTCACCGTTGAAACAATAGGAGAGTTTTCTCTCTTTCTCTCTCTCCCTCTCTCTCGTTCATACGCGCGATGATTTTCATGATCGTTCTCATAGATACGTTCCATTATTGATCGCGTGCAGAAATAGCAACGATTGGTTCTTTAAAAACAGAACAAAATCGTAGCGCGCGCTCGTCGAAATTCGATAGCTTAAATGATTCGATTCATTTTGGAATTTCAATTAATTCACCAATTAGCTCGGCTAGAATCCGTTTAGACGTAATATGCTAGAAGGTAATTCGAACCGCTACGCTCCTCTGTGGCATCCGACGTGAACAGAGAAGAGCATTTGCTTTTGGAGCAGTCGACAAATTAGCTGTATTAGCGGTACAGGCGCGGGTACAGATTTCGCGGAGCACGGTTTCCGGTTGGATACGCGTGCGGCAAATTATTGAAGTTAACTCGAACCCAGCGATGCCTCTGCTGCCGCGCCCGCTGATTTCTCAACTTAAGAGTGCCGATAAACAGGTTTTATCATACCGTCTCTTCCAGATCATACTCCCAACTTTCACTCATACTTGCGCAACTTTTATCATTTTCTTACGGTTCATGCCTCGATATTTTCGTCAACTTTGGATATTATCTATTTTATAAAGGAAAAAGAAGAAATATATACTAAGCACCGAACTACTAGAATATTATTATTTATACGTATACTATATTCTCTTCCTATTTTGTCTTGCTTCGGATTTCCTTATTTTAAATTCAAGCGTACCTATTCCTCTAGGGAGGGCTAATGAATTAGCGATTGAACGTAAAATAAGCTTGATGAAGAAAGAAAGAAAAAATGAACAAAATCGGAGTACTACAGGATGTAATTATACGTGGAGAGCTCACAATGGAAAGAAGAATACATCAATCATAAATTGGGGTGAGCAGACTGTAAGGTATCCTGATATCTGGCTTGTTACACGGTCACGACGGCATTAACTTGCCGAAGGGTAATCAAGTAATGAATACATCGCCGGCGAAGACCGTACGTATATAAATCATGCTGGAGAGGATGCCAGGGGCTACAGAGTGAGCCCTTATCTCCAATCAGTACATTGATTGCACGCAGCCAGGTCAAATACCGGGCTTCGCTCGACGGCTCGGCTCAGACACGATAGCTTATTCAATTTCCGAAGCGGCATTCACCATTCAATTCGGCAGTTATCAGCCTCCACCTATCCTCTATCTGGATTTTGCGTGGCTTTCTAGGAATCGTACTTCCCATAAGGGAAAAGAATTGGGTTATTCGAGACGAAGAATCGAGAGGGGTGAACGAGAGAGAGAGAGAGAGAGAGAGAGAGGAATGGTTAATCTAATTGCATGCCATCAAAGTTTTGTCTCGCGACGCTGGAAGACAGGGAAAATGCGATGTACACAATTGATCGTGCTGTATGCGAATTTTATTATCGTCGGCGAAACGATCATCGTTTCGTTCTTATGCGTTATTCTACGAAATGGAATTAAATAGATACGATTACGCGATATATTTCCTAAAGCATATGGCTATTACTCGGCATCTATCCGGTAGAAGCAAGACGCGCTTCCCACAGTGTACGTAGATAATCGAGCTTAATTAATTGCTCGTGATGCGCGCTCTGGGCTGAGCAAACACATTTACTTATTACCATCCATCTTGAGTGGTGCCTCTCAAGGGAATCGATTTTCTAAGTGCACATGGCCGACGATGACACGAATTGTCGAAGAGTCGGCACGTGATCGCAACAAAATCGTTAAATAAAGGTGTGGTCCGTGTTACTCCCATGTTTTAGCTGGGGCTGCATTCTCAACCTTGGAAAGTATTTTTAGGTACCATATAAATTTCATGAGTCGTTATCTTTCCATTTGCTCGCAGTATTTCGCAACTTTCTATTGCGTCTACGTATCATGAACTTAGGAAAACCGACGCCAAGTCGATTAACAGAGGAAGTTTGTCGTCGTCGCATTATAATATCTTTCCTGAAAAAACCGGAGCCTTAAAAGTATTCCTCGCGATCGTAGTTTTTCGTGAACGACGATATTTTCAAGCTTTAAACTTAGTCGAATTCTTGCTAATTCCGTATGCATCCTGTGAACAAGCTTTTGCGCTTCAAGTGGCAGATACATTTTCCTTAACGCCTTACCACCCACGATCAGCCGAATAAATGAAATCAGTTAACCATCGCTCGACGATGTAAATGAATGTCACATAATTACCAGGGTATGGCTCCGCGCTAATCGATCGATTATCGAGATACAGTGTTTCTAGTGATTATATGCCAGTGTACAACGTTGACTACGTAAAACCGTGATAAAATTGGTAAAACGATGACGAAACATGTCATTATTTTATATTACTATAAAGCTACACGAACTTTGTGAGGATGAAACGCGACGCTGACCTTTAAAAATATAACAGCAAGGAACGATTTATCACACTCCTAACCGTATCGATATCTTCAAACTCGACGAAATTATTGACTGACATCCATTTTGTACGCTAATCAACTACGGGAGAGGGTGTGGTGACTATTTGGCCATGAAGCTACCGTTAACGAGCACTAGTTAATACTCGTCCACATTAATCGCCACGTCCATACCACAATACGGACCGTAGAAGTCTCGCTTGGTGATCGTTATTGACTGGTACAGATCCCTTGGGTCGTAAGTGACATTTACACGATGCATACAGCGTTAAACTTCCCTGGAGAGCCGGGTGAGGGGCAAAACGTCGTATCTCAGTTCTAGTATCTATACGGACAGAGAGTTCCCCTGACAACGAGACAACAACAAACGCCTAATAGCCAGTGCTGGACTCAAAGTTTAATTTCCTGACTACAGGACAGTGTTTAAAGTGACCTGCAGACCTTCGTCCTCGCCTCCTTACTCATTGTTCTCCCTCATTATCCGTGAAACTACGCGTCTTCCTGTTTCTGCTCCTTTCCATACCTTCCTTTCTCACTTTCACGGATTTTCCTGTTTATTTAAACTTTACCTGCCGAGACCACGTTTCGTGCCCTCGCCCGCCGACCAACCTAGAAACGGACACAGTGTATAATAACTTGCACGGAGTATTAAACAATAAGCAATGATGACTACCTTCTCTTGAGACGTATCTCATGCTATGTAGTTACATTACAATTTAATCGATCCCTCGACGGTGATCAGAGTTACGAGCTTGTGCGATGGGAGCAATTTATTCCCCATTAGTGAAAATCAGATTGTCAGACGTCCAATGTATGTTAAACCTTGCTTAAATGCTTCGTTACGCTTAGAAGGAACAAATTAGATGATACATCTATGCATAATACACGGATATATCGTCATGGGAGGTACAAAATAAGTAACTCGAAGATAATTATGCCATAAATTGTTGTTTCGATCTAAAAGTACTTAAAGCGTTACGCGTAATGCAGTAATATGGTCCTACCCGTCGTATCTGCTTTTATTTTTAACCTACAGTTTCTTTAATTAAAAGGAAAACATTTCCTTTCTACGTACATGGTTCGACAATATTAGAAAGGTTGATCCGAGGATACACGCTAATAAAATAGAATTTAATTGAAAGACCGAGGAACAACGTACTACGTAAAGGACTTTGAACCCGGAAATCTTCGTTGCGCTTGGCGGGTATAGCGTTTGAACGAGATCCACGTGGTCGTGGCACTGACCCCTGCGAAGCAACCCCTCGTGGTATCTGACATGCATACAGCTTGGGGAAAAAGTTTCGGGGTTGCCACGTATATTTCTACCCCAGTGGGTTCTCTCCCCGCTATTCTTGCTGGAGATAGTGCATAATGAAAAAAAACATCGAGTCAGAAGACAGATGGTCACGATGCTCGGTCATATTATGCTCACGTTAAGAAACAGATTCTCGAGCTTGCGATGAAATTTATCGTCCACAGTTGCATGGCATGTTGCTTTTCATGCCGTTAGCTTTAAAAAAGATACATATCCCTCTTTTATCGAACCATATATCGGAGTTTCTCAATAAAGGGTTCGCACACATCTTCATCAACTCGTAGCTAGAACTAAAAGAATTAACGAAAGTATATAGAATCGAGCACCTAATCGTTAAACGTCGTATAATCTAATTCAAATTTGACGTCTACATTCATGAAGAAAAATGTAAAGAGGCGGAAAAACAAAATTCCCGTGAACAGTTTCAGGGTAACACATCCCTGGAAGGACCACGGAAGGTTTCAAAGTGACAGAAAGGAGGATCCTGAGACCAAAACAGCCAACCGAAAATAGAAAGAGACGAGGGAAGAAGAGGGAAAGAGAGAAAGTTAGGGTCGTTGCATGGGAGAAGGAATCGGAGTACAGTCCCGTGTCCCCCGCGTCATGAATCATGCATTGTCATCCCCTAGGAATGAACTAGAGCGCTCTGTGGTCGCGCGACCCGTCCGACAAATAAACAATGTTATTTGTTCTCTGGGATCTCGACCCATTCGCAGTGGTCCGAAAGATTTCGTGAGGACGGAAGGACGAGTGTCGGAGTTCCGCACTTTCGCAAACCAAAACGGCGAGAGAAAAGATGAGAGAGGATCTCCTTTCCCAGCATCTATTTCTTCATCTCGTTCTAACTCCGTTTCTCTCTCGTTTTCGCCTTCTCTTTGTTCCTCGTCACCATTTTCCATTCGCTACCTTTATTTTCTCACAATCACACCTGTCAACGACAGGGATGCTGTTTAAACAGGGCCGAACGTGACGAAATCTAGGCATACGTATAACCGAATCTCCATTCATGCGCAAATATGGAATCCTCTCTTCTGCTGTAAATTAATTGCCCGACCACATTCGTTACACGTTACATAATTCTAATCGATTGTTTTTCTTTCTGTTGCAGATGAACCGTCCTATTCAAGTCAAGCCGGCGGACAGTGAAAACCGCGGAGGTGAGAACAGGCAATCGAACCAGTATATCTGGCTCTCAGATTTCACTAATAAGATCGAATTTAAGTATAAAGACGATAGTTTTAGAGATATTTGAAATGTTAACCTAGCCGAATGATTAACTTGCGATATTTTTTAGCATATACTTTCATACGGTACTAATATTTAAAGATTTTTATTAGCATCCAGTGCTAGAATGAACATTTTCTAGAACATCAACGATTATCTTTTAGCGATGCAATATTTACGTAGGACTGACAATTTTAGAAACTTAGCTTCGTAATTCTACTTTGATATTTCCTACATTTCTTGAAAGCCATTAAAGCTTTACCGATGGGGACGACTGTTATTGTACAGGTTACTACTGAAAACTACAACTCGTTCGCTTATGGTAGTTCAAAATATATAACAAAAGTTGCGTTATCGATCAAAAGCTCCAATAAAAAATAACCGGTTTAATAGCGAGCAATGAAATACTTTTATTGAATTGAAAAGCATTCGCTATAACATTCAGTAATATACGTTAACAACCCATACGTAACTTTCAATCGAGCAAACACAAAAAGGCATGTCCTGATAAAAATTCGTTTCCATATAGTATGCGCATCGTTCTGGAGTTACGTACTATTCATTAATTTCGAGGCAATGCAAATGGCATCGATATATACATGCGTATATTCGCGATCGTTTCAATCTTTTACGTTTCCACGCGAGCTAAACTTTATGTACATATATTCATCGGTACACGGATGGTGGATTATCGAACCTAACTTATTAAAAAATAAGATAACAATTGCCAGCTTATCAAGTTTACACACGCTGGTTGTAACGGCAGACATAAAGATAAAACACAAATACAGTGAAACAAGTGGCTCTGATATTCATTGGTGCATTTTCCTTAATGGCACGTTTGTTTTTTCGCTATGCGTCCTCGTCTAATTTTTCTCCGTCACGCCACAAGTTAGACCTTATAAATCATAGGAAATTTACCATCGTTGCTTGCCGCATACGTCTGCGTTTATCGCCTTGATCCGTTATAGCGCCATGTAACTTCGTGTTAAAAGTTACATATCCCCATGTATCTAACTATAATATATTTTTCAAGTCATCCAATCCATTTACTCGCTATATCGATGTAGTACGCCATTCTAACGGTACGCTAGTTTTTGTTTTCCACGTCGAAAAAGTACTTTCTCATTTCTACTACTTCTTCTAAATTCTAAATTCTTACTAAATTTAAAAAATTTTAAGAACGAAATTTTAGAACATGAAATTCACTTGGTCCGCTAACGATGAAGAATTGATGTTTCAACATTTGCAATGGTAATATTTTGAAAACAAGTTTCATCGTTTTGCCGTGCGAACCTTCAACTATGAAAATACGATCGTACAAATAATTGTCGCAACTTTATCTGAACGAAGTATGTACATATAGGGTGTTCTGCGCAAGTTTGCATTACAACTTTATAATTTTATAATTCCAGTTTGCATATCATTAGTACCTATTTATAATCATGAATACTCGGATAAGCGTAAAATTTAATCAAATATATTATGCAGGTGTGCGTGTCTCTCCTTTTATGAGAATTAAATAATTGATGCTTATGAAACAATTTAGATGATTAATTTCCATGGAATATCATACCATCTTCTGTCAATATTAACTTTGCCTATTTTAATTATATGTTTGTACTTTCTCATGTGGATTTTATTATTTGGTTTCGCCGGATAACGAATTCAACAACTAACGACTAAAGACTGACGACTTGTAAATTTTCTAAATGTAATATTTAAAGAAAGATATCAAACAGTTAAATAAGATTTAAACGATCGCTCGAGACATTGCAAAACAGCTCTATTTTTACTGTATTTTTACCCATATCCTTATTGTTGCCGTTCAAACGCCGTGAAATGCGACGAAATCCGGCGAAGATATTTGCACGCATAATGGAATATTGCGAATAAGCCGTCCAAATATCGGTTCCCAAAATTCACGGAAACATGAACCCAAAGAACGTTGTACCGAGCAATTCGGTGAAGTTGATGCTGGCCCTCGAAATCGTTCGCTCAAACGGGTCTGAATAGAAACGCGCACGAGAAGTAAATCGCGCAAAGGGCGGAAGGAGATCACGAGCAACCTAGGGGAAAGGGTGGAGCAAAGTATATGAGAAGACGGAGAAAGAGGTAGACGAAAGGATGTAGTATTCAAGGAGAGATAGCCGAAGAAGGAGGAAAGCGGGTTAGAGAGTGGCGTGCACGAAAAGGGGGAGGTAGTAGATGAGGGGGGGGGGGCGTAATTCATATGCTAATCTGGCGTAGATGCCATTGTAATCTCCGGTCGCCTACCTCGATGTGGCCCCACAAAGCCCCAGCTTGACGCGGATGCAGGAGGAGTGATCCAGAGCTTAACGCTGTCACTGCTTCTGCTTCTACCGTCTTACTGCAACCGGTATACCCCAACGTACATCACGCATCTGCGTAGTCGCAGACTTCAATCACTGTGTTATTGAATTTCGTCAACGACGACGATCCGTCTTCGATCCTGCCGCGACGTCATCTAGCGATGCCGCGCCGGTATCCTTTTGTCGTCGCGTATCTATATCTTCGTCCCGCTGTATCTTGTGCTATTCTTACGTGTCATCGCAGTCGTAGGATTGTCTTTGAAAAGATACCCGATTCACCTCTGCAAAGTGAATATGAAGAATTTCTAACGCTACATCAAAGAAATGATACGCGAGGCAAAAAGACAAAATCGACGTTCAATTTTATATGAAGCATCCTGCAGTCAAACGTTATATGTATTTCTCGATACGATCTAAGCGTATGTAGTGTTGAAACGGACATTTCATATATTACAACGCAGTACGTGAATTCTACTTTGAAACATTTTCTTATCAAAGATGTGCAGTGTATTCTTTTTTACTCCGGGGCTGGAACGAATCGACTTTAATCGACAAACCTTCGACGTCGGTCATTTTTTTCGGTACTTTTATTTATATTGCGCTAGCGCAGAGCGGCGAACGATCGAAGCAACCGTTCTTAAAGATGATTCGAACAGTAAGAAACCTAAGTATGATTGATCGTCTCGCAAAAGCAGCCGGAATTAAGTGTACAACGACGAAAACAGATTTGAGAAATGCGTATCTCGCACGGAAGTTGTGCACGAACCCAAGGGTAGCCGAAGTTCCTGCGAGTGGATAAGGGTAGCTGGTGTACTAGAGCAGCTAGTTGAGCAAGTAGATAAGTTTCGATCCCTCGGCGATCCACCTTGCTTCCACCGCCATCACTCGCCCTACTATGTTCGAGCAGATAAACGTATCCTAGGATATCGGGACTCTCGAAAGCTGCCTTCATTGCTGGCAACTTTGAGTTGGCCGACGTGACGCAAGCGCCTCGGTCCGAAGCCGTTGCAAGAAATCCTTACGGATTATGAGAGGGCGACGTGCTTCTTCGCAGTCCAGAGAAACGATGTGTCGTAAATAGCTACGGCGTAGAATAAAGTTACGTATGGGTCAGTAATTGTAGCATACTTAACAACCGGAAGCTCGTTAAGAACGGGCAAATTTATACCGAGTTAAATTAACAACCGGTAAATCCTAAATTCGGTCGAACGTTTCACTATCTAACTTTTTACAGAATTTTTGCATGATCGAGAGTTTCTTTGTTAACCGCGCCCACGATTCTAAAAATTCCGTACTGGTCTGTGGTATATCTGATTATACTATACGTGATATAGCTCTATATGTAATTATTATCGGCTATTATACCTTCGATAGAATCAAGACACTATCACATTCTTGGGATGCCTACGTAGAATTTCACGCACGAACTCTAAGCGAAAGCCGTGTAATTAAAGGTTTCGGAATTAGCATTAGAAATAAGCATATTGATATAAGCATTAGAAACGCTTGGATGAAAATTGCACATTATCGTAAAAAGTATTATCATAAAAAGAAGGTGTCAGTGAGCGTTCTTTCTCCTGCTGAACAAAAATAGCGAAAGAATACGCACAAATGCTTGGGGAATTTTACGCGATGAAATATAACATGTAATCTTTAAACATCGCTCGAATCAACGTTGTCTTTTTAAGGACGCTATCGAACAAAATGTTAATTAACACGTATAGTATGCTTCAACTATTTTTCTACTAAATTCACCGAGGTGACGAGGACACGATTTACCTTCAATTTTTCCACGTTTCCCAATATCATTTTCTTCGCCGCTTAATCGAATCAACGCGATAATAGCAGCAGATTAAGAAAAAAAGAAAAAAAAATTGAAAGAAAAGTTCATTGTGTTAGCGAGCTGGTGCGATAAAAGGAAGCACGGTGTCAAACAGTATGTTCGTTTTGTTCTCCGAGTCCGGCGAGAAGATAATTTCCCGAGGGTTAATTCCTTCCTCGATTTCTTGAAGGTCTTAGCCGAGAAAAGGGAACGCGAAGGGCACGTTAACACTTAGCTTGAGCGACAAAGGTCCAATTCTCGGTCCCCACGGTGTCCTGGCACGACAATGGGAACAAACGCTCGATGAAAAGTACTCGGGGCTAAAGGAACGAGAATTCCCTGTCAAGGAATGGCGGGAGGAAGTGTGAGAAAGTGAAGGAGGGTAGGCGAGAATGGGCAGGGTGGACGAAGGGGTAAGAATCCGTGGAGAACAGGGATGCAACGAGGCTGCAAGTCAGGCGAGAATCTAATTTCCCGAGACAAATCCTTAAATGTGCCCTGGAGCCTGGCTGGAAGGCGCGAGTCAAGCCAGCAGCTGGAATGAGCTCGCGTCTAGCAGCCGCGACGACGACCTTTAACTTGGTTCGCCAATTTTGCATCTCCATAACCTCGCGAGAACGCGTCATTAAGTTCATTCACGCGGGAAACGCGGTGAATCGAAAGCACGATCCGCTGCCACGTTATCCAAGGAATGTAAAATTTTGCGATAAAACAGTTACGCCCGACTGAAATTCTCCCTCCCAACTGTATTTCCGACTTTCAAATTTCCGGTTAATGCGAATATTGTTCCGTAATTGGAAGGTGATTCTTAAATGTACGAACAGAAGCCTGATTTTCCGAAATTTCAGCTTATATGTAAGGTATACGACTGATAATATGTGCGTGAGTTATTTGAAAATTTGACCTCTTAGTATATAATGAAAACGTTTGCACGTGAAACAACGAATTCATGGTTTCAAGAACTTTTCAAATGACTTGTGCGTTTCTTTCCGTATCATGCAACAATTCGTAATGTTTGGAACCACGTCAAGCGTATCCTTATATTCAAGTAGATTTTAACGTTTCTCGTATGATTTCAGTGCTGAATCTACTACGTAACATTCTTCGAACATCGTAAAATGTTAATACGTAATATCTGTTAAATTACAATAATAAATTAATCATCTGTTTCTTTCATTTAGCGATAATATCTAATCTGATATTGGGGACGATATTTATAGTATAAATTTTCTGTGGATCGTTAGGATGTGATACGACTTTCCATAGGAACGATCGGGATAAACGAAATATGCCAGATCGTACAGTCAGGCTAAAGAGAACACACTCGATCGAGCATCAGCAGAGAATCAGCGTGTCGAATAGTGTTGCAAGGATACATATAGGCAACGACGACAACAAATGGTGTACTTTTGGGCCCAATGGCATTTCTTTGTTTCTGTTCTGTATTCCAGAGTGCATGATGGACGACGGGAGCACCAGTGCCATCTTCTGGAAGTAGGAGGCACCGGTGGCGGCCGCTGAAGGTAACTTCGACTTCCAGGAGATAGCTAGCTTCCTTCCAGTACCTCTATTCTTCTTCTCCGCAAATCGGCAGAAGGAGAACTTCTCTAAGAGAAAAAAGAAAGAAAAGAAAACGAATTTTCCTCTCTCATCACGCCATCACCGCTGATTCAGCCAGCACAGCTCGCCGCAAAGTTCATTTTGCTGCTCGCTAGTGTTTGACCCACAAATCCCGGCATTCCTTTACGAACTTCCCGTCCCTTCTTCTTCTACGCTACTCTCCAATTTCTTAACCCAACGCACAACCGGCATATATCTATCAAAATTCCGAATACCGTAGGAAAAATATATTTTCCGTCTCGTCGAATTTTTCTCAAAATTACAAATTTTCCTTTCGATAAAAATTGACAAATTGGCTTTAAAAGCACCGGCCATGGCGATTCATGGACGTATCTCACGTTTGTTGGCAACCGTTTTTTCGACTTTTCGTTTTTACGATAAAATTTTCTGCTCCTTGCGTCTTACATCTTAAATAGCGTAGATCTTTTAGAAAAAAGATATTCCTACCATTCGATTTTCGCGTAATTCGATCGATGGACGTGTCTTCCGCCGAAGACCATTCTCCGTTTCGAACTGCCGTTCCGTTCTTCCTAATCCATTTCATCCAAAAACACGGATATACAACGTGATACACTATAAGGTATTATAAATGATGTGCGTGCCCTTTCACATGCGTGAACCTTTATTTAGTAGCCGTAAACTTGTCGTTCGTGTTTTTGTTCTAGTTATTGCGCACAGGCGTTATCACACTGTTCAAACCTCGTTATCGCGGTATCCGCGTGGATGCTCTTAGAATCCTTGAATATCCCGTTAATTAATCTGGCCAGTCATTCCGCTTATTAAGGGAAGAAAGAAAATTGGTTTGAAAAAATGAACGATGTCTAGTGCGATCTTAGAGCGTCTACCGACCGTATCATACAGAGAACCTCTTTTTTTATTCCGAAGGCCGAGTATGTCGTGTACCTCGTAAAATCCAGGCTCCTTAATTAATTCCAAATCCAATTTCACCTTATCCGTTCGTATGGGCAACCACCTTAAGCGTATATATATATAGACAACGTATATATATACACTCTATACCGCTCTTTACAGCTATGACCATAAAATAGTGGCTCGCTCGTTGGATGTGTTGTCTCGTTCGTTGTCGATGTGTTTTTTATCACCTTTGTAAATATTTTCTGATTATGATGTCAGCTACGTTTCTCTTATTGTATTACTTAGATATGATTCTATATGAAAACTTTTTTACCTCCTTCCTACCTTCCGATCCTCCTACCACGTTCCCAGAAAATCTTCATCAATTTCCTATTTGCCACGTCTTTTGTCACGTAGTCCCAGTCGATTTTGCACACCTACGATTACTTATTATCATTATTATACAGGGGTACACGTACACACAGGATACACATTCAGTGCAGATATTTCTAAGAAAGAACATTTTTATATCACTGTCGACTGTTAAATTGATTGGTCTATATCGACGGGCGAGGCAGGAAAAAAATGAAAATTTTCCAAAATTTGCAAAACCAGACATACCGAATTCAGACAGTCGTAAGTCGTATTTGTACAGAATTATGACAAATGAATCGCTAAACTTTGGAATGGTAATATACATACATATGAAAGCAAACTGTTGCCCTAGCTTTGCAACTAAAAAAGACCTTTGCATTCGGTAATTTTAGAAGATATATTTTTCTCATTTGTCAGTAGTGTAATTACCATATATATACATGTTAAGTTTTCCTTTTTTGCGATATAAATTTTATATGATCCTTTGATCCTTGTGATACGAAGTGATATTTGATCTCCATCGTTCAGACAATGTGTTGCAATCTTTTCTTTCTATTAAATTGCGTGCAATTATCGTTCTTGCAAATAATAGCATTATAAAATCGAGATTCGTGGCTCGATTAGTAGTATTAAACTTTTAGTACATTCAACAATCGTTATCGCGTAAATTTACAATGATTAAAAGAAAACAACAATATTTTCAATAAGTCTAATCTTTCCTCGCAATCGGTCGAGTCTACGTGACGAATTAGAGACAGCTATAATTTGGAAAGAAGCGTTCCTTCTACATAGGTCTTTTTTAGATTTTCCGAGTAAATAGATGGAGCTATCGAAAGTTTAGCGACCAATCGTATAATTACTTCCTACATATTTTTGCAGCTAATTTACGCAGTAAAAGAAAAAGTAAACAAACGGAGACATAATCAGGCCCAAATGTGCTCCAACGAAATAACAAGTATCACCGGGATTATAGGTCGATTCCTTTTACTTGTCGTTCTTGCGTACAAGTTAGAAATAGCTGCAGATTGATAAAAGAATAATAAATAAGTGGCGTGTGACCCTTTATAAGCGATATGTTAACCTCAGCACCACGCGGAACACACTGGTTGGTGGTATTTATTAAATTATGCGGTACGATCGCATATAGCGATTAAGATTACCATTACTGAGATACAAACTGCTCGCAAATCTAAGCGTAAACATGAAACGTATTCGTGAATAATACTTTTCTAAAGAGCTCGGAAGATGAATGTTAATTTGGAAAGTACCAAACCACCGCCTAGAAGTTCCGCTCGTAGTTGAGTTGCTTGTACGCCCCATCTGGTTTTTACGCGAATCCCGTTTTTTCTACATCTCTTTCTTCGGCTTGTGGTGTAGGACGTAGGATTGAAATTGGTTGAATTAATTTTAATTTCCTTTAATGTCGTTATTTTTTACCTTCTAATTCCCGTTGAAATACATTATTCGTCTCTGTTCACACGTGTACGTCGTGCTACATACCAATGTCAGTATTACGAACAATATTTTATTATATTTGTCATTTTATATCCGTTACGTATACCCGTATAGTGAACGCATATGTGTATACATATACATTGCTGAATGTAACGAAATGTTCGGCCGTTTACAGGCTATCGCGTAAATTTTCATATAACACAGATCGTATATGTATATATCTGTATACATATAAATATATATAGATATACATATGTATAGACATGTATATGTGTATCTATATAACCCTTATCTCCTTCCCCTTAGGATGGTGGATGCTGGTGTAACCGTGTAACTTTGTCGTTTTCGGTGTTAGCCGCAAAATCTCTTTTTAATGCCTAAAAAGCGCTATAAGCGAAATCGACCTCGATCCTAAAGCATACACTAACGTATTTCTTTGTATTTTTTCTCTGTTCTCTCTATTTCGACACGCGGCCGACCCGCAGACAGAAAGCTGTTCGTGGGAATGCTCAGCAAGCAACAAACAGAAGACGATGTCAGACAGTTGTTCACTGCCTTTGGCACAATAGAGGAGTGTACCATCCTCCGAGGACCCGACGGCAGTAGCAGAGGTGAGTAAAAAGAGTATCATTTATCTTTGAGTTTTGACACGGTTCCGTGCCCAGAGGAGACCGAGTGTTTTTGATTCGACTTTGAATTCTACTGAAAATTTTACATCGAAATATTTGATTACGGGAAGTAGAAGTTTCTCCTGAATTCTTCACGCCCCGATCTTTCGCAATTACTTTTCTCGAACTGAGTGGCAGAGAATAACTCTGTTTGGCGAAGGTTCTCAGCCTATCGAATACAAAGATGGATACGAAGAATATATAATAGTATTATGTTAGAAATGAGAAAAATAGGAAACTAAGATGACGGTATGACAATGTTATAAATATTCTGTACACCGCATCCTAAACCTGCGAGATATTTTTTCTTCAAATTGTGAATTTAAACGCGTACTGAAAAATTTGTACCGTATCGTTTTTGCACTCAGCGCGTAAACCAATGAGAAGACTTTTACAATCGGTATTTAAAGGTAGACAGAGTCTTGATCAAAGAATAAAAGGAAGTAAGAGACTTCTTTGTAATTTTATCGTTTCATCTTTTCATTACGCACGGTGAAATGAATTTCGTTATACGGCTGTGATGAGCCGCGGACCTTATATCTCGCAGCATCTCCAGGCAACCGTACCTAGCACTGAAAAGAAGATCCATCAGTAGAGAAGAATAAAATTGATGGTAAAGATAAGCCAAGTTCGTAAAGTTGGTGGTGAGGGGACAGTGCAACGAATAAACAGTTATCCGAAAGGAAGCAATTGCCTCGAAGGGGTATCTCACTCGTGCAATTTTGATATCGATGCACGACAGAGAAAAAAGGGTGATTCGAGCACGATGGTATTTGAAGATTTGCTGCTACTGCGATGTTTATACCTGCTGCAGTTGCGAGATGGAAAGAGCGAGATTCACGGATCGGTAAAGATTGCCTCTGAAATGATGAACTGCGAAGGAAAGGAAAGAGAAATCGGAGGAAGCTCGGATGGTGCAGGAAAGGCAATAATTTCCGCTGGACGAGCCAGTGAAATTTAAATATTTTCGTATAAAAATGAAGGCCATGAGAAATGGGATGTCGGTCGAGTTTCTAGAAGGTTTAACAGCAAAGGAGAAGCAATCGAGCAAAACGATTAAAGCCAGGATATAAATAGCGAGGAGGAGATATAAGAAAAGAAGAAGTAAGAAAGGGAACAGGAGACGAAGCGACGGAACCAAGTACAAGTTACAAGAAGACGTAAAGGACGGGGATGGTTAAGCGGACAACCGGGCAAACAGGTGCGAGTGTAATTAAATTCCAGGTTGAAAGTAAATCTTACTTTCAACAGTTAATAAGATTTTGATTCGCAGTCGATGACGTAACGTAGCACCGATCGTCTTTGGAAGGAACCGAAAATTTGAAATGCGACGGGATCCTCGGTAGAAGAGATAAAGGCGCGGTACTTGAGGAAAGACCCTTGCGACGTTCCATGACACGCTGCGCTCCTTTGCTTTACGAAGACCGAATCTCCTGTTCTCCCGTCTCTCTCTCTCTCTCCGCCTTCGTCAGTTTTCTCTGTCTCCGTCTTTGTCTCTGCCTCCCTCTCCTCCTTTCGTTCCTTAGACCCGTAGTATCGTAGTCTGCGTACCGTTACCTTCGAGTCTTTTGGAGTCTTTATCGAAAAACGGAACGACGTTGCTTCCGCTTTTCAAGCTCTTTAATTAAAATTACACGAACGCAAAACATCATTGCGTTTCTTCGGATTGATCGGTAGCCTGGAACATTTCGCCGGTCGCTTACAAGGATTGCTAGTAATTTCAATGTCGACGTTTATTTCGCGATAAAAGGATGTTAGAAAAGGAGACTCGATCCGTGAATAAAACTTCACAGCGAAATTGGTTTCATGGATTAATGAAACGGCGCGATAGACATCGATCGATACATTCTTTTCAATCGGAGTAATTAAGCGTTAGAGAATTCTGGAAAAATTCATTTCTCTCTCCCCCTTGCGCCAGCTGTTTGATAATTTATCGATATTTGATTGATTAAAGCCGAGGCGTAAACGTCGCCGAGATACAATTTCGCGCGTCTAAAATAAGAAAAGAATCTTCTCGGATGCCTGATATATTTAACAGTTCGGAATAAACTTGCGTTAATGAATTTAATTGCTAACATCCTTAAACGTCTGTAGCCAAGTTTCGATGGGCTGGATACGGTTTCTAGAGCGAAAGGCACCGATCGCTTATTCCCTGCAACTCTACCATTACATCCCTCGTCCTGGTTCCGTCCTGACGGAAACTTTCCGAACACGCTTCATCACCGGTCGCTTGGGTTCGCTCGAGTTTCATAACTAGCTAATCCGTTACGTAATAGAGAGATCAGGAAGATCTCTCCTCTAGGACTTCATCTGTATATCGCTTTAGGTCTACCGCAACAGCCGGTAGAGATGACATATTGTATCGTAATCGTAAGCGAGCTTTATTTCAACTACATTCAACTAAAGTTCTATTTCTCTGCGGAGAATAATTCATCGCTAATTAAATCTATTTGTAAAAAAATAGTCATCGAAAGGGATCCCATTCGATTGAGAATATAATGAACAGATTACATCGAGAGAATCAATTTTTGTATTAATCGAATAAGCAAGAAAATATCTACGAGAGAATATAAAATTAGGAATTATAAGCGCTTAAGCGCAGCAAGTATCCTTCCGTTTCCTAGATTTTGTTAGACAACATCAGCCGAGAATTACAGTCTCCTCGAAAGTTATTGGCAGTCCTTTCTTTGTTTTCAAATAACTTCCCTTATCGGATGATACTACCTAGATTGGTAGTTCGAAAGGTAGCAAAAGACTTCTCGGTAACGAGGAGTTTAAGAAGGGAATTCGGTTCGACGACTTTATGGAAAGACACGACGATTGTCTTCGTCATCGTTCAGGCGGTCCGCATTCCACCAATGCCGCCATAGTAACGACAGACTCTTCGTCCAATTATTTTTCCCTCGCTTCGAAACATTTCAACACCACTTCAGCGAGCGAACTCGTTCTATTTTCTCGTTTCCGTGCCAACCTTTCCTCGCCTTGTTCCGTCTTCTCTCGATCCCTCTTTCTTCCTTTCGTTTCGTCTCTTTTCAATTCCTTTCGACTTCGTTTTTCGATGTACACAGGTCCCAACCGGGCCGTCCCCTCAACGCGGACCTCCACAGCTCGCATTATTTCAATTGTACGAGCAGCAATAATTCACCGCGCTAAGAAGATTATAAAATGTTTATGAATAATGGAACGAAATACTATTTGAAGCGGGTCCAAGGGTGCTTCTCTACACCCGGAGCGCGGGAGGGTTCTACGATGAGGTACTACCAACGCTAAAGCCAATAATGCTACGGAGCTACCTTTGAAAACGGGGAGGTGAACTCCTCTGTATCCGCGTATCCGCTTATTGTAGCACGCTATATCGTAAACGTTAAACGAATATTCGCGCAACAGAACAATTCCGTGTATTAACTTGTAATAACATTGCGTGCTTGTATTTTCAATTCCCCTCCCGTTTTGTTGGCAACCTTCACCAACCTGCTATTCATATCTGACCTCTCCACCGTCGACCGGTATTATATCATTTCTAAGTAGCTGTCATCGTCGGAAGACGCAAACAACGGGATTACACATTTCCTTCTTCCTCCTTTCAACTATTTCATTGTTTAATAACAATAATTCCGTTTGACGGAGATGCTTCTCTCCGATATCGTTTGATCAGGTCTTCACGATTCTTCTCTATGACCACTTCGCGTACTTGAAATAAATGATTACTGAAAATCTTCGCGATGACTTCTTGCGAGTTTTCCAATCCATTTTTCTTTATAAAACGTCGAAATCGAGTATAACGTAAATACGTTGATTGGTTGCGTCTTCTCACGAATTTTCACGATCAATTTGCTTGCGAGGAAAGCGAAGAATGTTATTTCTTATTTTATAACCGGCCATCGATCGAAACGAAAACGGTTGTTTTTCTCTCTTTTTTCTTTTTTTTTTTTTTTTGCTTTTAACAAGCATGATGTGCCAGGCGGGAAAGCATTTTCAATAACTCTCGTTCGCGTTTGATCATGTGACGTCAACGGATTAGAATGGTCCCGTTAACGACATTACTGACAGGAAATATGACAAATCAATAATTTCCTCGATCTAGCATTTTATGAGGGAGTATTAAACGGGCGATAGTTATCGATGATTAATCGTTCTCCTGTCATCTGCACGGGTTCGTCCGTCTGTTGAATGTATCGTGTCTTAACACGCATAACCAATTTGGAATTTTCCCTTTAACGCAATCACCGATGAAACTATTGTATCACGTGTCTTAAAGTCGCTTCTTTTATTTTTTGAATCGTATAAAACTCACGACCTTCGAGCAAATCTCTGGAAGCTAAATCATGACTCTATTTTTGGCTCAAAGCTGTCGAATCGGAAAGAAAACGCGAGATAGGGTGCTGGCTTGAAAAATCGCTTACGTAAAAAGATGAAACGCGAACTGAATAATAGCCATTATACCGAATAGAACATCGTATTACGATTGCTATGACGATTAAGGGAATAAGCAAGAACGCGCAGTAACGTGGATCGATCGATGTAAGTGCGTTTCGATATAAAAAGAAGCTCGTTGATGTAGAGACAGAGCTAGCGACGAAATTCATTCGCGCATTCAGTCGTAACTTTAATTCGGCAAATTGGTATAAGCATAACGCGACGGAAGAGCGAAAGACAGATACCTGGCGATATTTCAAATGCCACGAGAAGGACACTAAATCAAAATGATGCCGCGAAATCGCCGGAAATCCAGACGCGGTAGCTTGAATGCAGACACACGAGTCCAAACGGTAAATCACGGGCAGCCTCGTCGAGTGGCTGTCGGAGAGTCCTGGTGCCTGGCTCTCGTCGTACGAAGCATTTATTAATCGCTCAGTTCCTAAATCCCGTGGCGCAGCTGGGCTCGAAATGTCTGTACGTATTGCAAAGTAAAGCGCGTGAGAGGGGACGCCGGGTCCTCTGGGAGAGGATTAGGTCGGACATATTGAGAGCTTCCACCCGAAAGCACCCTCCTTCTCGAGTTCCAACCCCTGTTGGAAAGGAGAGTGCAAGCTGAACACCGTCCGAACTGCTTATACAAGGAAAATTGTGGCTTTGCTGGCGTAAACACGCTACTATGTCGGACACTTCGCATAATTGTAAACCATGTTTGTCCTGATAACGTTCTATTGCCGATACACCCTGTTTTCTATTTACCTCTGCACTCACATCGATTGTTTGATCGGATAATGCATTACTTGATATTACTTCCGTTTGTTCGTTATGAGTCACGATTACCGTGTACGATGTTAATTACTTCGATCGTATATTCTGTATACGATCGTTCCATCAAAGATAGATTTGTCATTGGTCCACTATGGATCTTTCTCGACAACTTAAAATTTTAAAGTCCTATTTGGCTATAATACATTGATATCGTTGCATAAAGATACCTTCACAGTTTCTTTCGCGTTTCTCCCGCTTCGTGCCACCATATCTATCTCAAATAAGTAAACCAATGACATTCGATAGTTGGGTAACTTTTAATCATGTCACCAACCTCCATCTAATAAATATTTCTTCTTGTCAAAAGTAAAATAACGTTGAGCTAATTGCCTTCACGAGTCTTTACGAGAGGCCGACGCTAACAATAACTCGTACGTTATACGCACAGCGCTCTGTTACTTAGATATTTAATCCGATAGTTTATTTCCGTCGTACGGTTCTCGCGATGTTCATACACATATTAAATCATATTCAAAGCCGAAATAAATATACACGCGGTATTTAATAACAGTCTCTTGCCAAGTTTAAATACTATTCGGTGATATGGAATTTATTTCACGATTTGTTTACTAAAACGAAGAAAAAAGAATATCCCGTCGCTGACAAACAAATTCATTCGTCGCTTAAATGAAACCTGTCAGTCGCTCGTATCGTTGATTAAATAAATTTCTGCTTATTACGTTATCAAATTTACGAGAAATTAAATCCCATATAAAACAGGATAAAAAGAGGCGGCCGGTAATTAAAATTGTCTTTGATTTAATCGCAAGTTTTTAATCACTTCACCGGTCCGTATAATTCCACTTGGTAATCCAGCATTAGCATTTCTAAAGTTACGACAAGTTTTTAAATGGAAAAGATATTTAAAATCCAAGCTGATTCGAACTGTTTGCAATTTCGATGAGATTTGTCAGCAGACGGTGCTTTACGATAACGCTTTTGATTTACCGTTCCCATGTCGGATGTCGTACCCGCTCGTGATAAATCAATAACGGTCCACTATGTTATTTCGTAAATTTATTCTTCCACCGAGTGGAACATCGTGATCATAGGTGTGTCACACGAGTTTCGTTTGGAAGGTAATGGAAACGAACGGCGAGAATTTCAAGAGGACTTGCTGAGTAAATGTCGCGTAAGCAATTCGCGTGACCAACGGATTTCTAACGGCAATACGTTTTGTTTTAATATCAGAAACCTTTCATTTAACGATTATCAAATAGCATCGTGTTTCGAGTCACGCGAAACGTGCGAAATCTGATAAAAATCCGAGCCACGTCATCGAACCGCTCCCGACGTTCGCAAAAACCTATTAAGATCGAATAGGGTTAAATCGGTGGACGATGGTCCAAATGATACCAAGCTTGTTTGGCACCCTTCCGCGTTTTCGCGTGCGTGGATAAAAATATCATATTAAAAGTTTTATGTACTCTTCTTTGCGGAAAACCGCGTGAAAGAATAAAACGATATAAATAATTCGTTATCTCAACTATTAATAACTCCATCTCGCACGCGGAATATATGAAAATTATGAATTCGTATAACACAAAAATCTAAATCCCGATTGATCAATTTTTTATCCTTGTTTATACGTATACGTGAAATTGGATTAACATTTTGCAACGGAAATTAATACAAAACACATAATATTAATATTCCATATATTTTGTCGATAAATAAATGTTTTTAAAAACATTAAAACGTGCAATTTCTATATTTAAACAGTTATTTTTTATATAAAACACTATGTGATGTACACCTTCGATTTTAATTTTGAACACCTTTTTATTGAAAAACAAACTACACGGTAAAAAGATGAAATATTGTTCTATTGTAAAGACTGTTTCGTACATAAAACTCGGAAAAATCGACGTTTTTCTTTTCAGTTGCGCTTAGTTTTCTTTCTAAAAAAAATTATTTTACTTTTTTAGATTACCCTGTATATCTCATTCGATAAAGTTGACACGTACAAATGTCATCGACTTCTTATTAACTTGAAAAAATATTTTTTAAGATGAAGATACATTTATAAAGTGTAATTTAGTTTCCTTAACGATAGAAATGGTTAATAGAGTGTGTGTCGCTACTTCATTTCATGATCATAATATATTTATTATAACCTTCAGCTACTATCGTTCGATCATACATGACCTATGACCAGTTTCAACTATGTTTTCAAGATAGTAAGCGTGATTTACTTGTACTTCCTTGACCTATAATATTTACAAAATAAATTATAATCGATAGTCACATTTTTTTAACAAAAATATCCTTTACTGTCTGTACAAAACGATGCTAGTTATACAATCATTTATTAATCTTTATAATTTACAGTTATTTAAAACCTACTGATAAAGAAAGTTACCCAAACATGGAAATCAGCTTTGGAAACATAATGTTTGCCAATTATAGTATTCGATCTCTTGAAAACGAGCGTTACTCATTTGAAAAATTGAGTATCGAGCGAAAAACGGTGCCGAGGTTCTCCGTAAGCAGCTTTCAAAATTGATGTATATAACATTTATGTTACTACGGAAAAAACAAAGTAATGCCCTTCCCTAAAAATAACTTCTATAAAGATCGAGTTTTATAACTTCGAAGTATTACTTCTCAAATTTCATTTACCAGGCAGATCACTCCTCCCTTGTAAGTATGATACGGTGACCTACGGACGAGAGTGTACATTTCCATTTAAAGTATTTCTCCTCTGTATCCAGTAGGTTTGGACGACATTGTTTCTAGTCAAGGACACATAATTTTCTCGTTTCAGGATTGCAGATCTTCTGCATGGCCGAGTCTAAAGGCAGAATTCTTTTGTTCGCGCAGCTAGCAGCGCGAGATGCTGCTACTAGCTACCAGTTTTAATGTTCTTACGTTAATACGATTCCACCATACGAAACCGTGGATGAAAGATGATCGGTGAATGACGAGGAAGGAGGTTGAATGGACACGTGGTCCGTTGGTCCAACGAATATATCTAACCTCGCGTCAAAAGTTTTGTCAATATTCGCGAGATTTTCGCTCGGTGTCGCTCGTAAGAGGGATCAACGGATGAAAAGGGAGACGGAGAAAAAGTTATAGGTACCCTAGTTCCCTTTCGCACGGCAGCTTTTGCCCGTCAACCGTAAATACACTATATTGCCCATAAACCTTTACAGTCGTGCATTACCCATCCCGATTCGATGTGCCCCTCCCAGCTCGTTCAGCTTTTCGTTCTGCGTTATCGAATAACCGACGTTGGTCGGCTTAACCAGAACGTTTTAAAGCATCGCTTCTTCCGCTTCTCCGATTTTTACTTCGTCTTCTCCCTTTCGCCGCATATCCCTTTTTATAAACATTCGATCTTTCGTTCGCAGCAAACTTATTTTATAATATAATTACAGATTTGTCGATTGTTCCCAAGTTTCATTTCAATATTCCCCAGCAATTAAAATAAAACTATGTAGTATGTACGAATAACTTAACCAAACGATTGAAATCAATCGGCAATCTTGCCGTGTACTCTTTATAGTCGCTACTGTTGCTAGTCGAATAGTGAAAACGTCAGAAATATCAGCCAATAGTAAAACATGGAAAAATGTTGCGAGGCGCAACACACTACAAGAACGTCGAAATTGTCGAATGGTTTTATAAAAATATTGCAATTGCGTGTATACTGTGGTAATATTTTTGTTGTACGTGTACCTACGATGCAAATTTTATTCGCAATATCGTAATAGTGTTGCATCAACTACCGGATTATCTAATTCGATATATTGCAATAACTTTTTTCAAAATTACTACTTCAACTGATCAACCTATAAGTAGGATAACCATGTTGTCCTACTTCCAAAGGAGCTTAAGCGCGTAGGATAATATTCAAAAACATGGGCAAACAGAATCGTAACGTCGAGTTCTTCCGACGATAGTAATAATATCATTTACAATGTAACTACGAGGCAGTGTGGTTGCGTGATAGTCTAACATCTCATTAAGCCAGGAACGCCATTTTCGTTACATTTAGTACATAAATGTTACAAGCTTTCCGTTCAACGACGCACTGGAAATCCATTACTATTGTCGTATCCCTTTGTCCAGCCAGTGTGACCATCGGCGTTGCAACAATGATCACGCGGTAATTGTAATCTAAAGTTTCGTGACATACGTCGTTTCATCAAAAAAAAAGATCGGAACCTAACAACGATGAGCTGACCAACACAATGAATACCACAAGATTACTGCTTCGTTTATTTTTACTGTCCTCGCAACATTACACTCCGTTTCTATGGATATCCGAATAAAATTTCGGGATCTTTGAAATAGCCATTGTCGCGAAGAACGCAAAAATTTCGAGTGCAATCGAGCGTAGATAGATTCACTTTAACTGCGAAGCGATCAATTGTTGATTTTTTAACACGTTCTCTTTCCGTCTTTTTTTAATTTTATATTATATATACATTTATATTATTTATATATATATATATATACATTTCGTAGGCATGTACTGCCATAAATTTCCATATGTAATTTTGCAAACGCTGTCATACTCGATCAAGGGTATGACGGCATTAAACGTTTCACATTCTTCCCCATTTCCTATCTTGAGCCGGCATTGAATTCTCCCGTTGTTATGCGAGCTGCCTTCGAGACTTTTACAAGATGACTAAGAAAACCCATAATGCACGACCCGCTGCTGATACTAGAAATTTAATAATCCATCTTGCATCTTTCGTAGAACGTGACGGTTGATGGATAGCGCATATACAACGGCAACCAATGTCATAATCGTAACAGGGAATTTTACGAAGAGTTTTACCACTCAAGACCTCCCTTCGTTTTCATGCTATTCTGCTCGTGGATGCCTCGTTATGACGGATTCACGACCCTGCAACAACGACTCCCTTAATGATGACGTGTCCCATGTTTATCGTATAATGGAAAAACTGCTGGCTTTTCACGCGATTAAAGCATCGTAACCGCTTGTACGAAACAGCCTCCGTAGTTTTCATTTTCGACATTCGTCGCGTTAAATGAAACGATGGGAAGTTACGATGCTTTTACGCCATTGGACGAAATTCACTTCTTATGCGTTTATAAAGAGGTATTAAGAGACATTTTCATTTTTCATAGCGCAAGCATTAATATACAGTGATCCGCGATGCATCATGTTTTATAATTATTTCGTAAACGTTAAAAACTAAAACTGGAATTAAAAACGTACATCTAAATAAAAGCATAAAGGAAATCTAGGTAGCGAAAAAAATAAAAAGCCAGCCGAGTGATCGAATAATATGATCGCATTTCCATCACGTCTGTCGTTTAATTTCTCGTGGTAGAGTAAACGAACGTTCGCGAAACTGATTATTGCGTCCGATTACCTACAGTCAATACGCGTGTCGCATGGATATTCATAGTTCCGTTCGTATATTTTCATCCAGCAATCCGTGTGTAGAGCGTGTATACGATAACAGATTTTGTCACCAAAGGAAAATTCGTGTATGCGTCATCCGACCAAATATACCGCTCCAGTTTACAATCTTTGACGATCGAAGTTATCAGACTCATTCCTCACCCCTGACAAACTTAGATAACGTCATCCGGTCAAAAACGAAATTCTGTAACGTTCGCTATATCCTTCTTTGACACGACCGATCAATTATTTGCGACAGAATAAAATTTGCCACGCGTTATTAGACCGTCAAATTCAAACCGAAGAGAAAGCACATTTCGTATGCACCCAGCGAAATACTAATGCAATCGCTTTCGAGATACGACCGTGTAATATCCATTGGCCTTGTGAAATCCGAGAGGCTTACGCAGGGAGAGAAACCTGGTCCATGGCGCGTAATTCGCGCGGTAAGGCAAGTTTCGCGGACAAACGCAATTGCCCGATTGTTCGGTCTGAACGTAAACGGCGAAGTTGCATTGGCGAGAAGCAACCGGTAATCGGGACCGCAACGTAGCGGGAAAATAGAGCGCAGCGAGCGTGGCAAAAGCGGCGGGCGGCGATGCGATCAAACAGACGGAATTACTAGGTACAAGTCGTAGGACGCGGATGATTGGATTGCTCCGCGAAAGAGGCGACAGAGAGAGGTTTTGGATAGAGCTGGTGGATAAAGAGAGTCAGAAGGGGCGGTGAGAGGCGGGGAGGGGGGGGGGGCGAATGGCAGGTAGAGCGACAAGCGACCAGCCGTCGTCAGGGTTTATATGCCCGCGCGTATATGCGTATGGCGTTTTCTATGCACGCGTGCACGTGTGTGTAGTGCACGTGCCCGCAGAAACGGTGGTGCTCGAGCGCGCGCGCGCGCACGCGTTTCGTAAATGCACGTTAATCCGCCTACCGAGTACATTTGCGGCGTTGGTACCGCCCATCGAACCGTCGAATTTTCGTTTCCTCTGTAAAGCTCTCTGTTTGCCGCTCGAACGGGAAAGCAGTCGGTGGATGCACACGCACGCGTACACGTAGAATAGCGCTCGTACACAGGGACACAGGTGCGGCAGAGAGTCGCCGCTGGCAAATCCTGCAAACGATTTTAGCTTTTACTTGAACCTTTTTTTTTGCACACCGAGGACGATGGATGTCGGACGCTCGCGGAGAGAGAGGAAAGGAACGAACGAAAAATGAATTTATAGTTTAAACTCCCTGGCTTAATCTTGGGACTGTTTAATTCGCGTTCTTCTTCCGGCGATATTTACCGGTAAATGATTAAAACGCTAAATTCGTATTAACCATCCTTTGCCTCGCAACAACGTGGCGTTCGTGCTAATCGTGATTATAGTTCCGATTCGACGGAACCAGCCAGCGCTTGGAATAAAGTTTGGACTAGAACGAAAGTTGTACGCCATATCTTGTTATTCTTTGTCTCCTTTTTTAAATTATGTTCGTACTCGTAACCATGTCTTTGCGCACAGCAGTTGTTAATGTTATGACGCAACGCGTGCGTCACCAGCGTTACATATTCAGTGGACATAACGTATGCGTCATGCATCGTGCGTGGTGCGTTTAGACGTAAGCAAGTATTTATTAAACATTTGTACATACACTGAGCCACACATAGGAGGATGTAACGCGCGTGCATGTATAGTGGACGAAGCTCGATCCCATAAGCCTCAGGGGCGTCACAATAATTATAAAACTACGGGCAGCAATTGTTCGAACACCCTCGAATCGCGGGTCAGCCTCGAAACTGCTGCCCTGGAGGTTTGCAATTCACCCTCGATTTAAATCCACCCTCGGCTTCTCTCTTGATGCCGCACTCTCCTCCTCTGTTCCTCTCTCTTTCCATTCCGGCTCCATTTTTACCTGAAACTATATTTTTTTCTCTTTTCCTCGTCTCTCCATCCGTACCCTTGTGCCTTTCTCTTTGTTCATCGTGCCATCTCTCTTCGTCTTCCTCCCTCTTTTACGTGCGTTCTCGCTTGCGCACTTCGTGCGTGTTAGTCATCGTTTCATCTCGATTCGGTGCAATAGCGTCAAAGTCGACGCTTGTTACACGCGTTCCATCCATGCGTAGAGGCCCACGCCCAGTCGAAAGTCGAACAGAATCGACGAACCGGAGCGGAAAAAGTTTCAATGATTATATCTAAACTTTATTTCCCTGTGCGGCCAACTTCCCGGATTTCAGCGGCTGCTCGCGCGAGTTACCTCGCTTCGTGTTTGATGCGGTGCCGAAAAACTCTTTCTTACTTGCGCGTTGTTTCGTCAGTGGTTCTTGACGACAAACGGTAAGTTTCGAGTAAATGTTCATCCAGCGACGACTAAAATGAGAACAACATCGTTAAGTTTCGCGAGAACTCGGGAAAGAGAGATCAGGAAATTCGTAAGATAGATAGTTTAATGCAAACTACTGGGACTAACGTCCGATTGCAGGCTGCTTTCGTGTCAGAGAGAGATACTCGTCGAGCATCGAATTATTTTTCCGTTATTTTCTGCTTCGGAAATGAATTTAACGGGTTATGCTGGCGATATTTCTCAAGCTGACCTTATCCAGGATCTTAGGTTGGAAAGAGGATATTAAAGGTCGCGGTGGCTCGTAAAGCTTGGAAAATGAGGCGTGGAGGGGTTTGCGGACGGAATTGCCGGGCCACGGTTGGCACACACTGAAAATCCAACGACCGTGATTGCACGGTAATTCTATTAGGCGGTCGTGCGTTTTACGTGTTCCAGGGCGCGCAGGAAATTGTGTTTTTAATTCTGCCTGCTAAATCAGCCGGAGCTAAACAAGTATTAACATTTCTGTGCGGCCAGTTACGGGCGCGCGGCGGCGGTGCGCGCTGCTCCAAGGTGCAGGGAAAAAAAGGAACGAAAAGCGATAACCAGTGGGGAACGTAAGGGAAAACTCTGGAGCGTAGACAAAGCCGAAACGAGGCAATCTGGTGCGCCTGTGCGCGAGGATTCGGACCTGTGCTTCTCCTGTCTGCCGCGTCTCTGTGTAAGTAAGTACATATACACGCGTGTACACGCGCTCGTCGCTGGCTGCTTGCGAAAGTCAAAACGTAATACGATTAACGGACATTAAATTGAAATACCCCTTGTGGGAATTCGCGGCTTCTCGCGTCGGCGATTTGCCGTGATGTTTTCTGCCGTTCTGCTTTTTTCATTCGGCGTCTGCCACTCCGGTTCTCCGGCATCGCGGCCCTCTTTGTCTCTCCTGTCTACGCGTACACCTACCTATCTACCTGGATGTTACGAGGGAAAAATCGCATTTTCTCTGTGACATTGTCGAAAGGGCAGACTTCGTGTTGGGGAGACAGGTTGGAACGTTGGTAACGTTGGTGAATTTGATTTGTCTGTCGGGCGAATAGACGCTCACGCCGCACCGTAATATCGAGCGACATACGCGTTCAAGATATTTAAATAAAACAACGCACGCTGTAAACGCAGGGTAAAAGTCGAAGGGGGAATAAAAGGGTCGAAGTCGTGGGTAACGATAGCAAAGAACATCGATTCGAGGGAATATCGAGATCGATCGTACAAAAGACATGCTCTGTGAAGTAAGGGTATTATAAAAGTTAATTGAGATAGACGGTTATGCTACGAAAATGGTGAAGTTTGTAGCTGCAAAAAGACGGTGAATAGTTTTCACCGGTGAAAATGTATTTGTCCGAATGTGTTTCGAAAAGCTATGTTCGTGATAAAAACTAGAGGAAATGGAATGTTTGCCTTGCATTTCAGTTAATATCGCGAAATAAAATATTCCACTTTTTCTCCATGTCAACAGGAGGAAAGCGAAATATCGTTAAAACATCCAAATATTTTATTTCATACGTACGCTACCGTCTATTAATCCTGCTGGAGGGTCGACGATTTTATCCAAATATTGGACTTGAACCGGTAATCCGTTTAATGGATATTTGGCTGGTAAAACGTAGGTCGTATAGGATATTAACGTCGAAATGCAAAGCAATAAACGGACCTTCTGAGTAAAGATTAAATCGGAATACCATTGATATACACGGGATTCGCGATTTCAAACGTGAATATTAAATCGACAGGTACATACATGTGTCGTCCATGATGCTTATTCATATATCTATTCGAAGACCAGTCGCTTCGTTTCTCGTTTTTTTATTGAAAATTGTCTTGTCCTTGACATAATAAGTCCTATCAATTGGCGATATACGAATAACAACGGACGATCTTACGAAACAGGAGGCGAATGTCATATTCTTCCGTCAACCAACGCTCTACTTGCACAGTTCCGTGTTAACAGATTTATTCTTTATTGAAATTATTCGCTTTCGGCCGATCGCGATCATGGTTACTTGGCATTATAAACGAAACACTCTACCCAGGAAGGGTAAAAGGCGGGTGAGATGGGACACTACGTGACACGGACACGAATCGCGACATTAATACTAAGCGCTCCTTTATTTTCTTTTACGTTCCAACCAGGACGCGACGACCGCCTCGACGAATTTTAACGAGAACCTCGTCTCCGTCCTTGTGAAAATTTCTATCCTCCTTCGCGCACCGTTTCCTCCCAATATTATCGCGTTCAGCCTTTCTCTTACTTCGTTCCTCTACTTTTGTCCTGTGATTTTACAGCTTGCGCTTCCCCGTACGTCTCGCTACACGATTTACACTCCGTCGATGGAGAATTTTATGACAGCTTCGTGTCCTCTCTATATTCGAATCGTACCGCTACTCGCCACTCCTCGAATTGATCACGTTTTTTGCATAGACCATCCTATCGCGTGGGATACTGGGCAGAGGCACGACCAACGTTAACCACTGGCTCTTGAAGTCTGTCGTTAACGTCCAGTCGAAATAACCCTTATTAGCATATACGTATCGCGAAATAAATTACGCGAAAGGAAATAATGTAAGCTACTGTTTAAAAGTATCTAGACATTTGGTCCTTATTTTTGATAATCTGTATTTCTAATGAAAATAAAAAAAAAACACGCTATGCTTGTAGATTACAAAACAGATTATGTATAAAATGTCTGGAAAATAATTGGCGCGTTACAATTAGATAAATAGAGGAGAAATAGATTTCTTATTATTAAATTTCAGTATGGGAAAAGCTTATCTTCGAGAAAAGAAATACGCATGCCACTGTAGGGCTGGCTACCGTGGCTTCGCAGCTTGTAGTAATTCTGTTCGATCCGCTCTCTACCCTGATATACGAAGGAACGCCATTTTTCGGGGGCAATGGCACGTTCCCCGCTGATGAAACTATAGGGCGAGGACACTATGGGGACGAAGGATCACCGAAAGGAAAATCGATGTAGCGAATGAGCTTTCAACGTAGCAGCTTGCCACACTATCGCTACGTTGGGGTAACTTGTATTAGCGAGAATTCTGTGCCACGTAAGCACGAATGGGGTGCCGAGAAAACGTGAATCATACCTAAAATGTGTACCGGATACCGCTTCATTATTCCACAAAATATTTCGGCTCGGTTTCCTTAATGAGCCAAATCTTCATTTCAAAAATAATAAGAAGAATTTCAATATTTTACGTAGATATCTTTTGTTATCCTATATGAAACTAGGTGTTTATTTAAAATCATACGAGTAACGAAAAGCACGTCCGACGTTCGATCAATATCCAGCGATATCTTCCAGTCGATTGAACGAATATCGAAAGTTATCTGAATGTCGATTTGCACTCAAACCATTATTTCCTACGCAACTAATTCGTTTTAAGTGTCTATAGTAGCAACAAACGACCTTGGTAAATCAAATCCGCGATAAAACTGTTAAAAGGATTCGAAGTTGTATATTTTTCGTGATTCCATCATTTTTCTATCGACCTAGGAAAACGGAAGCGCCATTCGATAGAAACGGATTAACAAATGTCAACATTTAAAAAATAGACTTTAATAGGGGACGGACGGTGGTTCTCTTTTAATGTATTTACAGAAGGAATGAGTCGGTCGAAGGGAAAGAAAGCCACCGTCTTTTCCACATCCGTTTGTAAGGGCGCGACTGTAAAATGCGAGGGTGTTCGACCCTCCTCTCTTTGGAGCTAACCCTAAATGGCAGCTCGCCAAGTGTGCTAACACCCTCTTCTGCACATGCAGGCGCCCTCTTCTGTCCTCCTCTCGCTCTCGCCCCTTCTCTACCCTCTCTCATTCTCTCCTCTCTCTTCGCCACCACCCACCCTTTAACGACACGCACGCCAGGTCCCATTCAATGCGCCGGCTACACGCACTGCACACGCGGCTTTGCACACAATGCTCGCAAACACTATGCATTCGTAAACATGCGTAAACAACAACGGCGGTTTCACACCTAAGGTACAAACCGCCCTGAAACTGCACGGTCGGTTGCAGCGCGTAGGATGCTATTACGGATTGCAGTTCACTTTTAGATTAAACTCGCCTAACTTCCTATTCGCTATTCCACGATTCGATTTAGTTAAACGCGGAATCAGTTAAATCCGACTCGTTTTATAAGGTTAGATTAAGCATTGTTCGCTGTATCGTAATAGCAAATTTTCTAATTTTATCTCAGTCAAATTTTTCTGTTTCATCGTAGATTCACGGATTCGTACGTTCATAAATACCAACGTTTCTTTAATCGTTATATCAAATGAAAAGTCAGTTCGTTGTTATCTCGCACTTTTGTTGCGACTTTTTAGTAAACCATTTGAGTCCGCGTATATCTTTACTCGTACGATACACCAGGCATCGTTTTGCGCAAAAAATTCCCACCCTCAGCCGCCCTTTCTATAAACATTTGATCCCTGTGTCACGTTCCGCTCATTTTATTGCTATTTTTCATTTACGCGTATACACGCGTGCCGTCGTTGAGTTATAGGAGAGATAAAAACCGAAATGTTATTTATGAAATAGGAAATCCCGGCCAGATGACATTTCGCGATGCGTTTGAATGCGACCCGAAGGAAGCAGTATACAAAGAGGCAGGGGACATCGTCTAGTCTTGCTATGTTCGATTCATAGGCTCATACCGCCGCGGGTCGGCGTATCGATAGCAGCGTGTAGTACATGTCGCTTATAGATTCGTCGAGATGCCCCTGGCGATCGAGAGTCAATAGAAGTACGCAACAAACAAGAGGCTGTGCATCGGTTGGATTAGATTGGATAAAGTTGACGATATCGTTCGAGTTGAAAACTATAGCGTGCGTATAACAGTTTGGTTTGTTTCAACCGCGACTCTTTGATAAGACAGTCTCTTTGACGAAGATGCGCGATTGTATATACCGGCGTAGTTCGCGCTTCGCTGAAAAAATAAATAGGAAAATCTTTTCTTTTTCCGCCGATCTTGTGGTATAATAAAAGAGTTGTTCACACAAGCTGTCATTGCAATAGCCGTAGTTGAAACGAATATTGGCTCGCGTTGTAAACACGAGCGTCCGGATATTTTTCGAACTTCCGAAGGATGTGTAATCTAGCTAGAACTAATATCTGTACGAATAAAAGTTTACAAAGGCAAATTTAATATTTTTATAGAATCATAAACGATTCTCGGCGCAAATAAACACGAGCACGTATTGGTACGATGGAAAAAGGAGAATGCAATTTTTTAATTGGTTCTCGAATAAAGCCTTGATCTCTTGGCTACAGGGTTACAAAGTTAGTCGGGCAGTGATTTCGAAGTTCTCGCGCTATCCGAAGTCGAGCTTCTTCTTTTTAGTTCACGATATTCTCAGCCACGATCTCGTCCCGTTCGGATTAAGAAACTCTATCGAAGACGTGATTAAAGATTAGGTATCCTGTCGACTCTTGGCATGAGTCATGGTTTTTACTTCGATCGATTAAAACTTGAAGTTTATTAGAATCTTATTAAACTGCCAATTCCCCTATCTTTCGATAAAATATTTTACCGTTTGTCTCGTGTATGATGTTTGCGGTTCTAGTTACAATAACGTAATACAATATCAGAAGTAAAATATCGTCTAAATATTTGCCAATGGTTTATACAGAGTTTTTGTGTTTCTTCTCTCATCGATGAATTATGTTTCAACAAAGTCCTCCTATCGAGAAATTCTCGATTCCAGTTGAAGTAGAAATGCTTTCATAGTGCGTACGCGCAATGAACGAGAGCCCATCAGTCCTTACTGACCATTCAGCACTATAAAGGGAGCTTAAATATTGATTCGGTTGGCAATTATGAGTGGTTTTTCACTGGGTCTCCACAGGCATACCCGTCGGTCCTGTTCTCCGGGTCTGCTTAATTACGGGATGTTTGCGTTTCTCAAAATTAAACTCCTGCTGGTCAGGACAGCGCATCGCGATAGCCCTCGGGCTACTCTAAACAAATTTACATCAAACCGGAGAACGTGCCACAATAACCGATCATAATCCTTCACCGGATTTCGCTTCTATTTCTTCATACTCGGTCCCTATCGAATACGCAGCGTTTCAAGAATCTCAAAAGGCTACCGTGCTTTGAAATTATTAAACAATTACAGTTTTATCGTAAATTTTATATTCAAATGATGAAAAACTGTAGACAGCGATAAATGTAATAAATATTTATGCTACAAATAAACGTTAATTTATTTTTTCAGTCGGTCGAGAAATTTGTTCCATCCATTACGAGAGAAAGTATTTTCATATTTGTGTCAGCGTTGAAGCAATATGGTCGTGATGGGAAGCAGATTGGAATAAAAGGGGACGAAAACAAGTTCTTCCAAGATCCCACGCGGTTTACTTTTGTGGCAGTAAATTAACGGTTCACGGTGAGACTTCTCTTGGGACCCCTTCATGGCGTCTCGTCCAGTTACACAGCCCTTGCTACGCTTCCGTCGAAATTAGTGAAAGTCGAAGGGAAACGGCAATTCTCCGTAGAAGAAACAGCGAATCGCGTTCCAGCTTTCTTCCTTCCTTTTTTCTTTTCTTTTATTTGTCACAAATTCAGTCGTTAAATAATCGGAAAGGATCGCTTAATTATGTTTCTTGGAAAAATCTTGATTTTATTTATATCTTTACACGTTAAGTTTCTACGGAATGATACTTTTATTTTTAATCAACAACGTAGATATTTGACAAAATCGTATAAAATGACTTTGTTCTTCATTGAGTGTAAATAATTCAAAATTTTTACGTAAATCCTTCCTGTTCTCACACACTGGAACAATTCTGATCCATAAAAAAAAAGTGTTTCAAAGCTATAAGCCCGATCGGATAACGATCAAAAGAGTCCCAAAGCTCTTAAATGCAGAAATACAACATGCATGATTCCATTGTAACTTTAATCTGTATATCACGCAATCGGTCTTTTTTCTTTTTACTCCGTTGATGTAGAAAAATCTAAAAAGCTGCGTTTACAAATATTCGTTCCGATTAGTAGAGTTCGAACGATTTATGGGAAGCATGGAGTAGCTATTAAATATGGCTGTTAAATTGCTCGGAGTTGATAGAAAATTACGTAATTTGCGAATGGAGGAGTGTATACTTTTCGGGAGAAAAGTCTAATGGAAAAGAGGGCACAAAGCGTTCGCGAAAGTAAGTTGCGAGCTTCCTAACTGTCGTGTCGGCGTTTTAACAATTATGGCAGACTGTTCCTGCCGACGCACGACGTCCACGTTCCGCAAATGATTCGCAAAGAAAGAACGAAAATAAGAAATGGCAGGAGGCGAGGAAAATGAAAGGTGACGAGCTACGTGCTTCGGTATCAAGCAGCCGCGAGCTGCTTCCGCGAAGTTTAATTAAATAACTAGGTGACGTCGTGGGCGACGAGGGTGCATTCGCACCACGAAGCGAGGCCGACAGAAGCAGGGTCGAAAGCAGGGTTGAGAGAAAGACAGACGGAAGCGTAGAAGCCAGCAGTAAGAAAGACCGCGGGACTTGGAAAAGGGGATGGACTCGGGGTCGAGGTGCCAAGTTGCTAGGTGACTTTGCTAGTTATTTAATTAGCCCGGAGACTCTCCTTTGCTCCACTGCATCCCCCTTTCCTTTCGACTCTTTTTACTCCTCGAAACGTCCACCCCTTCTCTCCTTCCTTCCACTAGATCCTCCCCCTTGCCACGATATGCCAGGACTCCCTGTGCCTTCACCGCGACTTCCTTTATGACCTCCAAAGGACAATATGCCGCTTTCTCTTTTCTAAAGCTGCCGACTTATTGTTCTCTTTGGTCATTTCTGTACGCCCATTTGCGCGTGCAGATCCTACTTTGCTCACACAGAAAATCAGTGCAATCGTGCAGAAGCGACGGGAAATTTTCACTTTGAACTTTGTTCAAATTAGGATCGACCGTCTGTACGCAAAGGCGCCGGATATTACTATGTAAATCGACTGGGAACCGAACCCCGGTTTTATTAATTAATCTTTCGTAGATTCTTTCGTGATTGCACTAAGCAATTCGATGTGTTAATACCTGCGTTTGCACGTTGTTAATTTAAGTAATTGCTAAAATATGAAATTATATAAATTATATATATATAGATATAATCGAAGTAATCATAATTGTTACGAAAAATAACTAGCAACGAAAGATGCTTTATGACGGAATAGTCGCGAAGAAATAGAAAGAAGTAGGGAGAATTCGATAAGGGTGGCAAAGTATGGGCTGTATTTGCCGCGTTCGAACAAGAAAAACAGAGATTCCCCATGGGAAGTCGGAAACCTTACCCTATGTTCCAACAACCGCCATTTTAGATCTGAACCGCGAACGGAAAGACATCGAGAGCTTGTCAGAGCTTAACTCGATGACAGGATGATTACTGGTATTACCGGAATTACTCGAGAGCGAATTGCGCAACATACCGTAACGAACTCGTGGTATTTCGAAAATTGTGCATTCACTCTATAACTAGAAATCTAATGGAACGGTTGACGAGTCCGTAAAGACCGTGGAAATTTTAGCGCGCATAAAATATATTTCGAGATATTGTTGTAAAAATCGTACACGATTTTGAAGAATGAAATACATAGTTGTATAGTTGAATGAATATGAAATTTTGTTTTCACAAAAAGTAAAAATGCGTTTGGAATATATATATATATAACAAAGTTCGGGTTTATTTTTACAGAGTCGTCGCACGTGCCGAGAAAAATTTGTAACAAATATTTGCAGATTTTTATGCGTACGTATGCGTTTACTCGTATTCCTTTTACACACCCTTAAAAAATTCAAGAAACATCTGTTGCAGCTACAGCAAAAAGGAAAAAAGGGTTGAACAGGTGCGACAAAAAGCCTCGACGAAATTCACAGTAAACGCGACACTCGGATCAAAGCGGTTCCCGATTTCCGTAGTCGAAGCTGTAGCGGAATGCTACCTTTTCCAGGGAACGTATTCGAATTCTTAGAAAGCGAATCCGGCCAAATCGATATTACGCGCGATGAATATTTTGATTTCAATTCTCCCGGGCGTACGTCATTTACATATTCCGAAACGTAATGGTAATAGGAATAGCATGTAACAGCTTTGTGAAAAAAGAGAATGGCCAACGGTTATTTACTAGTTCCAATAGTTCCACTGCCAGCAGGATTTCATGAAAGACCGGCTGTTTGATTAAATCGCTATTTCTAGGTACGTACTCGGCAGAGACCGACCTTCTTTGCAACACGATCACAATTGATCTATCGAAGAACGCGTTAAACCTTGGTCAGAGCTGAATGCCAGAGGTAGCCAGAAAGATAACAAGAGAAGGCTTCGACAAAATCCAAAGTAAATGTGATGCCGCTGATCAAACCGGGACACGATTTCCGTAGTTGTCGCTACAACAATACGCTGCGTTGCATAAATAAAGCGTATACGTTGGACGTGATCAATATTGGATGTGATGAAAGTAAACCGGTAAAGCGCCGAACGACGCTCAACCCTCGTCGACGCGCGCGACCGTCTGTGTAATTTAATGCCGGGTAAATACGCCAAGCGGAGAGTAGTTTTGCACTGTAATCTAGATGAATCTGCTGGAAAGGCCACTCCCAACGGGCATAGGCTCCCGTCAATTACAAAACGACCGTAAAGGGATGCTTCGGCATACTTTCCTTGCCAGTTCCTTATCTTTCTCTTTCCATGTGACACACTTCGCATGTTTAATATCGCGGAAGAAGCACTTTCAGATTTTTCCAATAAAATCTTTTTTTTTGCTTTCGTCTCTCGTTGCAAACATTACGGGGTTTTGGTATCGATGAAATTTCGAGTATCGGATATCGTGAATTTAAATAGATGTTAACTGTTTGATTGTCAGATGTGAGATCAAAATTTGCGATAGAATAGACGATTTTGTAACCTCTTTGTAACTCTTCAGTCTTGATATTTTCGTTAAAATATCGTTATATTTTATGATTCTATGTGTCATAAAGTAGACGTAAAGTAGACGCGGCGGAAGAAATGTCCAGCGGTTACGTAAGTAGAATGTGATTTGCCTGAGTGCCACCGAAAATGAGAGACATCGCGATATTTTCGGAATGCAGAAAGAGAGACGTTCCGGTAGGAAATTTATCTTCTCGTAATAACAGCGTGGCAACGCCGTTTTCCGGGTGTTGTCACGTCCCTTTCGTTCTCGTACGTGTCTACCTCTTTGTTTTCTTCCGTCTTCTTTTCCTTTCTCTCTCTCTCTCTCTCTCTCTCCCTCTCTCTGCATCCCTTCGGGATTCGCCCGTGTCCGTATTACAATGGCATTTCGTGTCTCCACGTTATACTTACCATCTCTCGGCTTGTACTGCACGTTTTCTTGCATTCTACACCGGTGTCTTATTTTATTTCTCTGCAAATACACAGCAAATTCTTGTATCGAACGAAACCCAAAATCGATGTTGCCAAGTCGAAGTAGGTATGTCTTCGATAAAATAACATTCCAATAACATCTTTTCCGTTGATTGCAGTTTTAGGTATGTTAATAAAATATTAAAGTCGTTAACTGATTTTACAGTGCAAATACGTTGTTAACGTTATACAGTACTTTCGAATTTGTCATAAACAGGGAGTAGGAAATTCTAAAGGTACTATAAAACTGTTCATCGACTCGAAAATCTTGAGTTTATCAGTATCATTATAATGGAAGAGCGATAGCTTTGCGTCTAAAATGGAAATATTATACATAAAATTCCACAATATTGTTCTAACAAAGGACACGTCCTTACATTTATTTTTAATCAAGTGTGTATCGTGATCAAAGGTGTATTACATATGTATTTTATTTCGAACATTCGTTTGTACTAGCAGGAACTCATTTCAGAGTATAAGAATACTTTTTCACGATAGAACAGTGCTTTCACAGCAGGCAAACAATATTTCAAGCTCCTTTTCAAAGTACTCTTTATGCCAGAAAGTGTTACGCTTCACGAGAACGGCACACAAAGGAGGTTTTAGTTTCATAAAAAAATTGAAGAGACGACTTCTCGAACCTTGTCCATCTTCGTCCATTCTCCATTGTAAAGGTCACAGTATTCATTTTTATATTTTTTTGTTCGTCTCTCGTTGGATTTACATGTCTTGCTTCTCCCTTCCTCCCCGTTCCTCCTCCCTTCTCCTCTTATCCCCGTTGCCTACCCTGTGGCAAACCTGCAAATCTCTTATACCGAATTCCTAGTTTGCCGCCATATACTATATCCACACTTTCTGTATCTTCTTTCCTCGACGTTTACATTTGCATTTGTGCTTCTCTTTCCGCAGGCTTTGGAGAGCTCCTGCAAGCCTCGATGCTCGTCCTTTTTCCTTTTTCCCTTTTCCCTTTTTCCACCCTTTCTCTCTGACTCTTCTTCCTCTTCCCGTCCTCGCCCCGCGAACCCTGGTTTCATCTCGCGAATATAAAAAGGGCTGAGCACACGAGTGTTTAGTAACTTTGTCAGCGTTTTTAATCCCGCCCCTTATCCTACCTCTGCTTTCGCTTGTCCCGCACACTCTCTTTGTCTCACTATTTCTCTCGTACGTTGAATAAGCGTATGAACGTACACTTACGCGTTTGCTTTTTTGTTTTTATCCTTCTCCTTTTTTCTTTTTCCTTTTTTTTTTTTAGTTCGTTTCTGGCTTCGACGCATCCCTGCTCTATGTACTTTGTACCAAACCGATCGTTGTACCAATTACGAGTGCTCGCGTTCAACCCGCGCCGGATTTAGTAGCTTCATCAATGAAATTGATTCGTTTGGTCCCGGTTCCCGGTGTCAGCACACAAGCTACATGTCATGCCGGTAACTCAAACGGTAGTTATCAAGCATATGTTCAAACGATTTACACGTAACCCCGTTTTGCTCTTTTCTACTCTTTCGTATACCAAAAAGTGCCTCGATTTTGCGCAATGAACGATGGACAAGTGCTCTGTGCGACGATTTCCATCATACGAAAGTTAATTTCGTCGTTCTTACCTATTTAATGATTTAAACATATCATTTACAGAAGTAGATATTTCTAGAACAAAGAACAAATGTGAAAGATAAATGTTCATCGTTTAATAGACAGAGGAACGATTGATCTAAAGATACATAAACTCAAAAGTAGTTGATGATCTAATACTAAAACGGATTAGTAATGCCAGAAATACAATGCACTTCACCGATCAATATGCGATATCGTTGAACGATAATCGCTTTAATCGAACTTTCGAAATTTCATTCCGCTATGCATATATTATCGTTACGCCGTTTCACGTTATCAGGAAATCTCTCTAAATATATCAAGGCAAACAAAATAAAACGAACGCTTTGATATTAAATCTTGTGTAACCTATTCCATATACTCGCGCCCTGCTGCGCGTTTCCCATGGCCACTAGCCTATTTTTCTCGTTTTAGCTAGTGACCCGAAACTATTAACAAAATAAGAAGAACCCCGCCCATTGACACAGAAACGCCCGAAAACGTTCAGGCGCGTGCCAACAACCCCTATACTAACCGAACGTGTTTGAAGCTGCGTGCAAACGCCTATCCAAATGATACTATTTTTAGGGGATATTTATTGCTTGTACATTATTGCTTGTAAAACTACCTGCTCTATTTCTGTTTTTAACTCTTAATTAAACTAGAAAACGAAATTTCTTTCCATGTCGTGTCACGAAACGTAATAATTAAATTTAATGAGAGTTTATATGTCGATGAACACCACTATCTAATAGGTATAAAGTACGCAATGTTGTGGTCAGTCTGGTATTAAATTGCTTTAGATTTTTTAAAGCTTCTGCCGTATTCTTTTGAACAATTCTCGAAATACCTTTGCTTCGGTATAAAAATAAAAATTAGATAAAGTACGTACGATTATGTAAGGTTATTAAAATGAGATTATGCTCTTCTAACATTTCCAACCGTACATTCTTTTGCGAACAGGCGTAATTATTGTTATTTAAAATTTCAGTACACCGTGAATGAACAATAATGTTGACCATGCACGGTTCACTTCCAACTGTTGTAGAAACAAATATACATCATTGATTTGCTGTGTATTTCGCTGTTTGTTTGCGATTCGAACGTACGTGCCACGAGGTTTACAACATTTCGAGGAGCATTTTTTTCATTTGAGTTTGCATAAAAACAAAGGCACTCCGTTTGTCGGTCACGCTATTGTATTATATCTTTACATTGCATTAACGATGGTCCTACTTCTATGGTAAAACAAATAAGGATACGTTTACCGTGGAATTACCGTCGAGAGACGCGACATTAACACCGGCATGAGATAAATAATCATGTAAATTCGATTTTCAATTTGAGAAATCAACTGCGATAAGGCAGCAGTGAAAATTGACCGCGAAGATGAAATCGCAGTCAAAGATTATCTCCGGTCTAAATTGAAATGCGACGAGTCATCTCGGTTTTCAATTATCGCGTCTTCATTCACGACCACAAACACGTTGCTCTAATACGATCAAATTATCCGAGCGTAAGGATAATAAAAAAAAAAGAGGTAAAAGGAAGAAAAGTTGGTTTCGCATCATCCCCCCTTGGAGAGTTTCCAACGTATCGGAAAGTCTAGCGTTCGCCGGTACACTGGCGCAAGCAGCGCGCGTTAGCGCTTCGACGACGACCGGTGGGAGTGAACGGGATAGGGATGGGGGGCCGCAGAATAAACTTAGACATGTTTGCCGAGCAATCAAATATATGAGTGGAAAGTCTCGCAGGCGTTATCGATTGGTTCGAACCCGGCTGTGGTGGCACACAGGCGAAGAGGGGAAAGAGAAGAGAGAACAGTGGAACGGATGGGTCTAGGAAAGGGTCGCGAAGGGGTCGACGAAGGGTTCGAGACGAAATGGGAACGGGGAGAGAGATCCACGAAACCAGTCTACATCGTCGTCGTCGGCGAAGGGCCGAGCGGTTTGTCCAGTGTTTGTTGTTCGCCGTTGTTCGAGGGGGCAAACATAGTTTTCGAGCCGGCGAGAAGGAGCCGCTTCGTCGAACATGGATACACCTACAAATACACGTACAAACACATGCGTCGCATAGACACATGTGTATATAAGTATACTATACATATATACGTGTTCTTAACGGCATACGTACGCACGTGAAAACGTATACGTGTGTACACGAAGAAAGAAATAGAGAAAATACATATGCGCGAGCCTTTATACGTATAGGAACGCGGACTTTCGAGAAATTCGACTCTTTTATTTCCGCGCGACCTTCCTACCCGTCTGCTTCAAAGCGGTGGAGAAAAATCTCAAGAGCGCATCGTCTTCGAGAGCCTCGTCGGAGATTTCGCTTGCACAAGAAGGAATAGCGGGATGGGCCAGAACAAGCTCGCAAGCTCGGACAAATTCTTGCGATGTCGGTGAACGGTAGGGGTTGAGTCGCGAGAAAATCTTATCCACCTACCTACACTTTGGATCGCTCTTATCTCCGATTTCGGACATTCTTCGCCGTTCTTGTCCGAATTCCCATTCCGTAAAACACACCGAATTTGGTAGAAACGGTTAAATAACAAAGGATTTTGTTATACATATATCCGATAAAACTGACCCTCGATGTTTCAAAATATCCTCAGCCGTGCAAATCGTTTCATTAATTCATCAAAACGATCATCCTAGTTTGTCTTCGGCAAATAACATTTTTTTAATTAGCAAATACGAGTCGAAACCTGAAACTCGAAATAGCTTGGAATATCGAATATATTCCTTTATGAGAGAAAATTTTAGCTATATAATATAACACGACCAAAGGATATGATAGCTGTTATAGAAGTAAACTAATTAAATGGTATACCACCTATTTACTTTTTTAAAAATCGTTCCCCACGAGTGTGACAAAGTATTCTAGATTATTTTGCGAACGATCGTAGATAGAAGTAATTTTTCAGGATCGTTTGCTCACTGTGATACGCACCGTTATTGCTCGAAACCAGGAGTGGTGTCCTGGATAACGGAGCGTTTCTCCGTTCGTGGTAAACATCTTTTATTAAGTGCACGTTGCGCTCCGCTGGCGCGTCAATTTTTCAAAGCACCCTCGAGTTCTTTGTCTTCGCGTCTCCATCTAACTATAAACGATAAGCACGCGTAGCAGGGAGTAGGGGCGATTAATCGTTCCATCATCGTTAGAGATGGTCTCGACTCTGTGACAATGGTGAAAACGAAACTTCTTTCGCCCTCCCTTCGCGTATTCTCTTTCCAGATAAAACGATTTTCTCTTTTTTTTCTTTTTTACCAGTGTCGAATGTACCGCGCGTATATTTTCAAGTTTCATTCGTAAAAACAAACCACAGACAAATCAGTATCGCTCGGATAATCGAAAATCTTTGTCGCCAATGACGCTAATTATTTAATTGTTTGTTTCGCACAAGCACGCATCGAATATTAACGAAATTTCTCTTTCTATTTCAGGCTGTGCATTCGTGAAACTTTCATCACATCAAGAAGCGCTAGCGGCGATCAATACCTTACACGGTAGCCAAACTATGCCGGTGAGTGGAAGCTATTGTTTTTCTAAATACGTCGGAAATTGGTGTAAAACGTTTTGAAATTTTTATGAAATCAATGGACACGTAGTTCTATCGAGCAGCAACGAAACATTTTTCTTCAAATTAATGAAAAACTATATACAGAGTAATAGCAGCGATATCGCTGCTATGGTTTTCTTCAACAATGTACGAATTGATTCCCAACGGATACAGTAAAGTAATAATGTACAAAATAGGTCTCTAAACTTTAAGGAGGTATCTAAGATTTTGTCATGTTCATGTCAAATTGAACAATTATACGCTAAATATACATAGACAAACATCAAGGACTCTAAGAAAGTTGCGTAAACATAAATAAACGAAATTAGAAAGCAAATGAATACGCATAAGACGATAAATGGAGTTGAAAGTAATAGAAATGACGAGTGCGTATCACGGATTCATGGATGACCGTTCTATGGAACAGGTAAATTGTATAGGGTGGACAACCCTCGTAATGACTGTCATGCATGCAAACATACCGTGGTTCCAATCTAATGACTGGCCAAACTGAAATCTGCATAACACTTGGAGAAGTGTGGGCTACCTCCTTCTCCGTCGCTGAATCTCCTATGGCTTCTATCAAACCGCCAAACTTTCTCAGCTTAGGGTCGGACCAGGAATTCCCAGTTGTAATTGAATTGTCAGTGAGTTTCGTTCGGGATTCCACCTGCTGATTGGTGAAAGTTCGCAAAGCCGCTTGCCGAACTTGACCATACAACATTCCTCTTCCAATATCGCCGTTATTATCGTACTGCAGTTATTTGCTCATATTTATTGACATGTCGAAGTTTGGCGTTGGACTCGTTCATTAGGATTACGCTTAATAGAACTACTCGACGATTAATGATGAAACGTCGACTGTCAGAAAGATACTACTAGATGATGAGACGAGAGCTGGATATTCTATCTCATACCACTCTAGAGACGCAGCATGTATCTTCGTTCTACGATTAAAAATCATTTTTGACAGTGTATACTATTAGCTACATTTTAATCAAAATATTGATTTATTCGCATGATTCTTTACTCAAAACTTTGCTGAAAACCCTCGGGAACAGCCGGTGTATGATGGATTGCTTGTCGACGGACACTCCAAGTTTGCACTTTTAAAATTTCGTTACTAAAATTGAGAGCGATATCAACCGTGTATTTGTTAGATATGCTATATTAGAGAGATTTTACAAAAAAAAAAAATATCCTCTATTTTCCGTATCTTTCTTCACCTCATTGACTCATAGCTCTATCTCGTGTAAATGAAACATGAACAGAACATTTCCGATCACATAAAATCGTAGAGAACTTCATAACTGTGAACTATACACACGGTGCAATTCGTGTTACTATGGACGTACAAAGAAACGAATGCAACGAAGTAGGAGAACCGTTGAAAGTCCATATACACCCGATATTTTCCGATGTATCCGGCAATTGTTTCGCCGTCCATCAGTCCGACGGCGGGTGAAGAAAAAAAGGACAGTGCCGTATTTTCCAATATCAACGAGAAATTCGCGTTCCGTGTCACGCGTGTGCCTCGTGTATGAAATCACGAATTGCATCGTAGCCGAAGGGCGCGGCGGGGACAGATGCGAGGCTGTTACGTGAATATTACTCGTTACAACGCTCTAATCTAATAGCGAAACACGAGGAGAAATTGTGGGTACAGAAGGGGAACTTTAGGATCGTGCCAGGGACTATTTGCCCTTAAAAGAGAAACTGACATGGCGCGGAACGTAATATGCAGATCGCTTAATTATCACTGCGAATTATGCAAATCTTGATACCAACGTTACGAGATTTCATCGCGTCCCATCGAGTGGCTCGGGAGTGTCAAAACGTAGGATGGAACGAGACACGCAGTTTGCCGTTTCATTAGGACGATTCTAGATTTATTAGCCTCGTAGAAACGCTCATAATCGACGGAACGGCGCGGCACCCTCGTTAAACCTACTAAATTGAAGTTATATTAAAATTTTATCGTCCATCCATTTTTCGTATAAACCGTTGTAGAACACATTTTTCTTTTATCTTTGTCGTCTAAATCCTCGCGAGAGATTGTCGCTTTACTTAATACTCTCCTTCCTAAACCGAAACGTAGTACGAAGATTGTCTTTCAAAAGTTTAGGATTCAATATTCACGCAATTTATCAAGGAAAATATCATAGAATGAACGATTCGTCCTCTCGGTAAATAATTATTTTAATGGAATATTTCACATAATACACAGCGAACGATATCTTAACGCTGCAAGGATAATTCAATTCGACCGCGTTCGATCTAGTTTCTCGTGACACGTTGTAATCCTCAATTTCCCGTTCTATTTCATGTACGTACGTGTCTACTCGTATGCGGATGTGATTCTTTTATACACTGACACGCACGATCATCAAATTGAGATATAGAAATTTATACCTTATCCTAAGTAGTCAATAACGATAGTAAAGGGAATTTTCACAAACGTACAGATATAACAAACAGTGGAAAACCTATACATCAAAATATTATACGCATTCGATCAACTAAATATCTCCCTTATTTGGTATTTAAGCAAAACGTTCAACAGACACAAGGAATGCGCGATTAAGTGGCGCGATGATACAGTATATCCTTGGAATGCTTCAGGATACAAGCTAACTGGTCATAGGACGAAAACGTTCAGACCTTAGAGGATGGTTCTTATGATGATTAAGCCCTGTTAAACCGAGGGATGCGCGAATAGCGTTGGGGCCTCGCAGATATTGGAGATCTCAGGCCGGAACATTCCAAGGACTCTCTATATCGAAAGAGAACGAGCCAAGGGCAGACACAGGAAACTTAGGAGAGGAAAATCTCGAACTTTGTCCTTGTTAAACGAGAATATTCTCGGTATAACCATGAGCCGGGTACGCCACTTGTGTACGGTTAGAAATATGTACCTTCCTCGAAATATCCTGCCTTAAATTTTCTTTATTGAAAGATAAAACAATATTAAATGTAGATGATAATTTTGTACTCCTAATTTTATACTTTATTCCGTTCTTCGAACTAACACCGTGACTTGCAATGCCTTTAATTTTTTAAGCTAAATACATATAACGATGTCTGATGTGCCTCGATCTACGCACACGATCCTGTACTTCTTTCCACGCAATTTTGGCTCCGTATCTTTATATCCTATACAAAATTTATTATCGTTACTTCAACGGAATTGCTGCTCTCGTAGTAAAACTTGGCGCAGTAAAACGCGTATTGACAGAAATGTTCGATATTTCTACTATCGGTGAGGAATCGATGACATAATGTATAGAAAATTCACTCGTACTATACGTTTAAACGTAAAACTCTTGCCAGAGATTTTGTGGGCTGGATGTAAACAAAGATAGAAGGAAATGGCTTTCATAATATCGATACTATAGTATCTTTCGTAATAATAATAATTTTGGATTCGGATCATATCGTGTTATCAAAAGCATGTAGTACATAAATCGAAGATCACGGTAATACAGCTTTTATGCTATTCCTCTATGAAAGAGATATCATCGATTTTTTGCCCATGTGTTTTAAAACTACATGCACAAAAGAATGAGTAAGTTTTATACGAGGTAAAAGTAAAAAATAATAAAACACGTTTCAATCAATCTATTATTTTTACTCAAAAAGTAACTTAATTATTCAGATTTTAATACTAATTTAAAGAAATAGAAAATTCTTGGATGTATTCGTATATCAAGGATTGTAAAGTCTATTGTACCGGATCATGCGATAATATTTCTTTTCTTCGAGTAACTTTGCGCGACATTGCGGTTAATATTTCGCAGTGTCAATACTGCAGTTTTTCTTCCAGCGAAAAAAAACTGCTACTTTATACGGCCGAAGTTCTGTAAACATTTTTCACTTCGGATTCAGTAACCGTGTAATATGATTTACGTTGCTCGAATAGACGACGGATTCGTACAGTAACTTTACGGAGCAATATATTTACGGTTTTCGCAATCCGTTTTTCTCAGTGAAAGCGTTGTAAGTTTCTATCAAACGGTCGGCATAAAAATATTATATTTTTAACTCTATCATGCGATCACTGTTCGATTCGTAAACTATGAATTTCAACGTTCTTTCTTTCGATACAGCTAACTATTTCTGAAGCAAAATTTTCCTCTAATATATTCGAATATAACTTTCTAAAGTGCACAAAAACTTTTGACATACCGTTGAAATGCCAAAGAAAGCCTGGCATCGTTCAAATATGTAAGAGGTACATATTTAGAAGTTTGCATAATATGGATGTAAAAAGAAGCAATTTGAAAGCAATGCTTGGAAAATCAATCGTTTTCCTGTCAAAAAGGGCTGAATTTACATCTATATTGTGGAGGAACAATATTTCTCTGGGGGGTTCTCTGTTGGTATCGGGGGTGGGTCAATTTCGAAATCATAGCATGGATATCAACTGATCGATCATTAAACCAGGGTTATTACCGTGAAAAATTACTAGCCATGTCGCACAAATTCCCCGATCATTTTTTTTCTGGAAGCTCATCGAGCCGTATAATGCGGTTTGCTCTACTCGAATTGACAGGGTGTTCACGCGTCACGCGGCGGGCAATATTTCTCCTGGGGCTCAATATTTCTGTGAGGTTCGCGGTCCGTCTCTCGCGGTTCGTGTCACCGGTGGAATGCGAGCAAGCGCTGGCCTCACGCGTAGTTATATCTTCTGAAGCGTGTGACATTTCTTGTCACGCCTCACGACACGCTCGCGAACCCTCCCCGCGGTATGCTCTCCGTTCACCCACTCATGGTTCTGCAAACTCCTGAAATGCCTCGTAATAAAAGCAAACGTACGGGAGAAGTGTTTTGCTACGGTGCTGGCTAAAACGTGCCAGAACGTAACACAGTCGTTTTCAGTGTAGGAATTTTACGTAACGTTGCTCCGTTTTTATTTTCCTCGCCAACCCTCGGGCGTGCTGCCACCGCTCGGAAATTAAGTGCTCGGAATAAAAAGACTCCCACCGCCCCCTCCCCACCCTCCGTCGCTATTCTTCCATACTGAAACGCGTGCGGGAACGAATTTAAACAACGTCTTGTTCCTCGCGTACGCTTCATATTTCCGATACTTTTCAATCTATTCTGTCGTCAAAATGACTTATCACTGAAATACCGAATTTACCCTTAATACGTGGTATATACTTTGAAAAATCTGACATTTTCTCAATTTTAGACAAACGATCGCGATAAATATACAAAAATCTATCAAATAGCAAAAAAAACTTTATCGTATAATCGTTTCGGATAAGATTCTCGAACGAGTATTTGTATAATAATTCATAGTATCCGAGAGATAATACTGTTTTTTCTTTGACCCTTTTATCTGAAAGATTTACCCGGATAATGGATAACCGATGTATTATTATCACATTTATCGTAATCGAGTTGCACGGCGGTTTTTACGAACAACACCCACTCTCGCTAACACTCTCTCTCACACTCTTTTGTTTCATGACGTTCTACCGTATTTTGAAGATAAACATTTAACGAATCTACTTCTAATTCTCGATTTACACTTTACACAGCATTCTCAATAATCAGTGACGATAAATTAATAATTAAATACGAAAGATATATTTCTCTTCGGCAAATGTAATTGCCAAATCATCGCGACAAAGAAGAAAATTTGAATTTGATTCGACGAAAGATCATTTGGTAGAAACATCGACACGCGCGATTAGGTGCGCGATCTTAAGAACCGAAAAAAGTAGAAGCGTGTGTTGTAGATGGACGTGTAGCATCGATGGTGGGGAGTAGCCCTCGAGCCTCAGCGGATGTTCCTTTCTGTTCGAGAGGAAACGAGCGAAATGTGGATGGAAGGAAATTGTCTCTGCATTAACGGAGGCTCGGAAACTGCTTCCAACATTTAATTAAAGACATTCCCTGAGTAATTCCCTCGGCGGCCTCGTAATTGCATTGCTTTTATCTCCTATACAACTGTTACTTGTTTGGCGAGTCTTTTCTATCGGGAGTCAGAACAGGAGACCAAATCCCGTGGGTAAGAAAAGCAAGGTGGAAAAGAAAGAAAGAAACGCGAAGATACGATACCCCTCGATTCTACCCAAAGGATAACCGTTCTCAAGGAGCGTACCTTAATATCCCTATTATCGTGATTAAATTTGAATTGGAGCGAATTAAACCGGTATCTCTGAGCTTCCGCTTAAAAATAGACAATCGATTTGCACCAAGTTACACGGGATGTAACGTGACTGAAAAGTAAAATTATTATGGGTAGATTTAACGAGTAAAGATTAAATTATTGCAGATAGGATTTACGTCTCCTTGAATTGATTGCTCTCCAAATTTACGGGGCTACCCTCGTAATTAAGGGGAACCCTTCTTACCGAAACATCATCCACGAGTTTCGAGCAGAAACTGATATCGCCATTTTATAATCGAAACGAAATCCCTTCACGATCTTTCCTACTTAATTTCCACGGACAAAAAATGTATTCGTCGTTATAGGATATTGCGCAACGTTCTTAAAAATTCTGTAATCTAACAAGTACGAGACGAACGTTAAGACGGGTAATTTTTACTTTTCTCATTGATATATCTTACATCCTTTCACGTATTATCCCGATATATAACGAGACGAAATGGAAAAAGTGCTGAGTCAGGTGATTTTTCTCTGGCAGGCTAAAGCGTAAAACTTGTAATTTGAAATGCACCAGAGAATTGGATAGTTTAGATCCATCCCTTCGATTCGGATTCCAACAGAGAATCACGTGGACAAGAGGCAATCGGCGTTCCGGCCAGTCTTGCGGTTCTAGTTGTATCTATTGAAATTACCAGCTGGCGAATTGGCAAGTGTGATGGTGCAGCTAACGGGAGAACCTCCAATCAGTACGTAATTGCTTCATTCCGTTGCCAGGTCCGCTGCAATATCGCGGTTCTCTGAGCCGTACCTTTACTTTCAAAGATTCTACCAATCTCGAACGACTAAGGGATTTTTTGGTTTACATCGAATTTGCTGATCGTGCAAATTTGGCTAAAAGATTCTATCCGATACGTCTCTCATCCTCGGACATTAAAGCGTATTTGAACACTATCCGTTCATTAAAATATGTACTTATTTTGGCATCGCGAATCGTTATGTTCTGTAATTTGAAGTTTCTTAATTTTACGATAAAAAGTGTATCGCTATCGTTTGTATTATAATCGTAAATTATACGACCTTATTTAATAGCTAATTAGATCGTAAATTTTTAATGCATTTGGCTGAAATTGAACAAATGCCATAACAAACGTGACGCGATGTAACGCGAATAAAGGAACAGTTTCATCAAGCTTACAATGTCGCTAAACACAAAGCGAGAAAGCAGATTTGAAAGAATCAGAAGCATCGATGCTCGACTCGTTTCCGACGATCTAACGTTACAAAAGCCGAGAACTGTTTCAACTGTATAAAGTTCATCTCGCTGAGCCTCGTGTAACGAAGACTTTGTACTCGGCACTATAACGAGACTGTGCTTTTGTATCACGGATTTTAAAGAGACAACCTACACGGTAAAGTGTACAAACATAACGAGACGAGGAGTGGAAGCTTCAAACGTTCTCCTGGTGATATCGCTTGGGGTGGCTTTTTCTTTTCGCGTGTAGTTCAGAACGTTGGATCGGAATTAATGAACCGTAATCCCCCAATAATGAGGCTTCGGCTTCACTGGCTCTGATACGACCTCGGCACCCTTCTTGCCCCCCTCCTCCCCTCGCCCCGTCTGTCAGCCTCTATACGTATATCGATGTGCACGTGCGCCCTGTGTAAATGTCATATATGCCACGCGACTTAGCCAGCCATCGCTACGCAGAGAGAGTGAGTGAGTGAGAGAGAGAGAGAGAATGTGTATGCATGTGTGTGTGTATGTGTATATGCGTATAAGAGAGAGAAAGAGAGAGGGAGAGAGAGAGAGAGAGAGAGAGAAGGCCTTCCACGCTTCGAGGCTGTCGACGCGAGACAAATTATTTTCCTCAACAACACGCGTCGATGCTTTTCACGGCGCATAACGAGTTGTTCGAGCGGCTTCGCTTGTATAGAGAATACAAAATATCCTCCCCACTCCTCTTGTTGCTCTCCTCTTTACGGTCGTTCTCTAGCCTGTCGATATTTTTCCCAGCATTACGAAGGAACGCCCCTGAATATTTTCGCCCTGCGAATTTTCCCATCGCCAATGACCTCGACGCTGAGATTGCCCCGGTACATCCTTCCGCCATTGCCTAGGAGGAAAAAACTGGTTACCGTGACATAATCCGACGAAACAAGCTATTTCAAAATTATCTCGTTCCATGATTTTTTTTTCCGTTCAAACCGATTAAAAAACAATGCGCGAGTGGACTATAATTAGCGATAGTTCGAAAGAAATTTATAAAACGTTTTTGGAGACGTTCGTCGGAACAACGATGATCGTCGATAATAATATGACCCTCGATATTACTGCTTCTCACCAAACGCGGTCAAAATTAAAGATATTTTAACTTGAGTTTCAGAATTTCTCGAATAAGGGAAGAGAAATAACACGTATGAGTTTCGCCGGATACTCTTGATATTAGTTACAGTAATGTGGAAAGTTGTATCCAGCCATGAAACCCGCATAACTTTTATGCCTTGTAAACTGCGGCCGGATTCTGGTTTCCTTGGAACGCCGCGGTTATACGCGCGTTTGGCCCTATTCGACTTGGCTGTAAACGAAACTTTTAATAATTGCGAGCCAGTCGTTTCCTTTTCTACTCTTTCTCTTCTGTAACCTCCGCGGAACACCGATTCCATTCCACATAGCTACGTGTGACCAAGAGTTAAGTGGTACTTCGCGTAAAATGCTAATGAAAATCAGTATCAAATGAATAATGTCACCCCGTTTGAAAGCTTTTAATATATGTATCCTACGAATTCGAACTTGTTGAACCATTAATGTATTCGATCCATCCATTTTTCACTCGATATTATCCAAAGCTAATTGGAAAGTAGTATGTACCACGTATACTCCTGGTTATTACTTTGCTATTTAATTTATATAGCAGCAGTGTACACCTCTGCAAAATGGAAAGTTACTATTATGCATATGTGTGTATATAACAAAAAACAGTGGAACTGACAGATAGTACAAGATATTTCGATCTTTCTCGTCCGAAAAATCTAACGCTTTAATCAAATCGACTTTGTTTCGGCAACGCTTATCTCCACATTACTCCATCAAATCTATAAATTTTTCTACGAGCTAATTTTGTCAGCGGTATTTGACGACTCTGTGTAAGAGACTTGAAAGAAGGTAAAAAAAGCCGTAAAAAGTTTTGCAAATTTCGAATCCACGTATATTGTACCTTTCACAACATTCCGAAATGTTCGATGCCAAAAATAATAAAAACAAAACGCTCTTTATAGCGAACACAATATCCTCTTCGTACAATTTGGCAGTATCGATGATACTCCCTGGAAAATCGTCGCTGATTATAATGTATGGTTGAGCGATTCAACCAATTCTTGGATCATCCTTTTCCATTCAGTGTTTAAAGTTTGCGTGTGGTTGGGTTACGCGAATCATTGCGCATGATTTCTGATACACAAAGACACGTGTCATTGTGATGTGCAAACATATAAACGTGCCTTAACGCGAGTCATGTACAGTTTTAGAAGCATTTTAAAAGCATTCTGTATGGCTTCGGTTATATATAATGGTAGAGCACTTTAAGCTGATATTATACACCGTGCACTATTGTCCGTATTTTCACGACTTTGAAATAAACAGTGAAAATATGATCGTTTAAAATTATCATCAACTTTATGTTTCAACTCCTAGACAGTTGGTTTTAGAATGCTTCGTTTTAATTTTCATTGTGTATTTTACACGACGAAACATTATTTTGTAAAACGGAAGAAAAACGTTCTCGTAACAGGAAGATATCCGAGCATCGAAATTCGAACCAATGATTTTTAGGTTCGCTTTAACTACCACAGCTAACGTTGCCTTTTCACATTCTTCCTCTATTGGACTAGTTTCTTTTTCCTTTTTGTTTCTTCTTTGTGATATAACAACGTATTGATAAAATGTATTGGAAATTTCAAACGACGATCAGAATAGTCGTGCAGGCAATATTTTCCGCATTATGCATACTTGATTAGTTATATTTATAGTCTGTTAAAAATTGAAGAGTAAAACTATACATTTGAAATAACTGTCAAACGAAAGGAAAAGGAATTACGAAAGAAAACGCAAGACCACAAAAGATGAAACGAAACCAGCACGAAGATTGCCAAGCAGAGGAAAGAAATAGATGGATAAACCGTGCAAAATCGCGTGACAAGAAGAGGAAATTTCAGCGAGCGTATCAACGGGTTACAATATTACCGTCGTTATATAAACTCAGACACGCCCAGCATTTGCATTGATGACGTGAATATAATATATCACCAGAACCTCGAAAGCTGAGCTTTTCTCCGCAGCCACAATGGCCACTGACCACCTGTTGCCTTTCCATTTATATTTTAGACGTGGTGAGAACATCATCGTCTTACGTATCCTCGTAAACATCTCAAAAGGAGACGCGTTTTCTCCATTGAAAAAGATCTTATGCCAACTATTTGTAGAATATTCCGAGGTTTTCTACTATAATCAAGTATAATAGATCCTAGCTTATTCAGTTTTCCACGGCTTATTATATAGTTACATAGTCTCTCTTGTTGCTATAAATGAAAATTAGAAATAGAATATTACTTTACTGTATTTTCTGAAAAGAAAATTCTTCCGAATTTTTAGTAGCATAATAAATAATCTTTTCATAATGGTTACGCAAAATAATTTATATCGTGATATATGAAAACGATACTATAAATACCGCGTCCCTTTGCTTTCACTCGATTTTAATATTATTTTGGGTGGGCAAACTTATTCACGTTTTACGGATTAAATGGTAGGTATTAAAAGGAAATTGGTACACACGTTTAATGGAAACGAGTTTGCTAGTAGAACGATTAATTTCCAATAAGTAATAGGGGAAAGAAGGTCGTAATTTTCTTTGATAATCACGTCCGTTGTCGAAGCGATGTTATTATCAAATTTTCTACGTGTTATAAATTTATAGAGGATGAGAAACGCGCACGCGGTCACGAAGAAAATGCGAGGTTCTAGAAAATTATGCGGCTTTACGTCGGCGACGGTAATCCCCTTGCTACAGCGTCGCGTCGTCTCATGGAAATTACGAACCGGCACGTCCGACAGGAGTATCTGATCTTGCATTTCAGACTTGCTTGTCATAGCATGGCAATTTACATTGTGAGCAACATAATCCTCAAACGATAGATCGTATAGCAGCCTTCTCGCATCAGTCTTCTATAACCTATTGCCGATTCGACCAAATAATTTCTAAACCGCGAATATTTATATTTTTAGAATTATCTTTTGCATAATATTTGTCAGATATTGATTATAACGGATAACCAACATATTGAAATGATTTATTTCAGGGAGCGTCATCCAGCTTAGTGGTAAAGTTCGCAGATACTGAGAAAGAGAGACAACTAAGACGCATGCAGCAAATGGCTGGGAACATGAGCCTCCTTAACCCTTTCGTTTTCAATCAGTTCGGCGCTTACGGCGCTTATGCTCAGGTGGGTCACGTTATGGTTAATGGTTCTCGCGTTACCATATTACCCAGTCTGGCTGGTTCTCGTTATCGCCAATCCTACAACCTATAATTGTTTCTGTCTTGTTAAAAACGATCGACGATGCTTAATACTAACATGCTAATTTAATTTTTTCTGTAAAACACTGCCTATAATATACATTCGGAAACTTAGATTTTTCTACGCATCTATATTTAATCTATATTGAAATTTGTGTATTTAACATTTATTCGCTAAATTTCTATTAAATCGGGAGAATTCCAACTCCATTTAAATTTCCATTTAAATATTACTTAACACTAAAGTTTTATTTCTTAAGTAACTCGCGGTAATCCAAACAGAACGCACTTTCTTGAATACATTTTCGATATAAATGTTCTATTTACAGCAGCAAGCAGCCCTCATGGCTGCTGCGACAGCACAAGGGACGTACATCAACCCAATGGCGGCACTGGTCGGTGCTGGACAACTACCGCACGCGTTAAATGGCATGCCAAATCCCGTGGTTCCACCGACTTCTGGTATGTTCCTTTTTTGGTCTTTTTTTTTCTTTTGACAGATCGAACGTCGATGTTTTAAACACGTTCGCGTTAAACAGTCTCTATGTATCACTCGAGTATTTAATTTGGAATAACGAATTATCTTTCAAAGTACAAGAAGAAAGAGAAACTTGCGATTTCGGGAAAATTATTTCAAAGAAATGGGACACGCGAGGGAAAAACTTTAACTTAAGTTGCACAAATATACACGCACGTATGTACACTTTGTTGCGAAATTTTCCAGTTTCACTGACGCGAAACTCTTTCTTTATCTCCCCTCTTTTATCCCGCTCTCCCCTCGTTTATTCCTGCACAGATCTCGCGGCAGCAAGAGTGTACAGTCCGTTGCCTTATAACCGGCTCATAAATCAATACAACATTTTCACCGAGCGTGACTCGAGCGAAAGATATTGCCAGTACCCGCGAAACTTTATCGAAAGCTCGCCGCGAACGGGAAGGAGGAAAAGCCAAAGTAGCACCGTTCCTTCCCTTTTTCCTAACCCTCCTTCCCTTCTCTTCGCCTCTTTCGCTGTCTTCTCTTTTCCGGTTTCTCTCATTCGTTCAACGCGTACACAAGAGGAGGGAACGAAATAGCAGAGGCAGGTAAACTAAGCACGGAAATCGGCTCTCGACAAGCGCTCTCTGGTATACGTCGAGTCTCGTCAAGCGAAACGTAATACCCTTTGATAGGGAAATAATATTTTATTTCTTCTCCACCTACTTCTGATCTTTCCTCCGCTTACCAGCCTTGCAGATTGCCAAGCTTCTGCGCTTTTATTTCTACTGAAATACGACGTCATCGTACCTGTCATTATGGATTTTTCATCCGCAGAGAGTACCTTATACAAGACGATAGATGTAGTTGAAAGGATTTTCGATGGATCTGCACGAATTTATGGATACGCGATGAATTACTCGACTTTTAAGCTGCCCTTGATTTTAGATATTAGTAAACTTAACTTATTCATCGTTTTCTCATCGTTACGAAAAATGTTCTTTTAAACCTATCTTCGCGTGTTCCAAATCATTTTCTCGAAAAACATATCTAATTTGCAGTCCGTGAAACAGGACAAAACAGAGTCCGCAGAATAACACGCGTGAAATTGAAAAGATATTTAATGCACGAGATGTTAATGTATCTGAACATGGAATAATGTTTAGAATTTATTAAATACCAATGATGAAGCTGTAAGAGTAAATCGATTAAAGATGACGGAACCGTAAAACGATTATTCATGGTCGAAACACGTCTATTTAAAGGGTATAATGGTTCGTTTCTAAGCCAACAACCTATCGTTTGAAGAGCTTAAAATATGCAGGAAACTTTGAGTCGTTACCCCTCACCTTTACAAACAACACACCGATACGTACACCCAAATGCTCGTTTACTTTTCGTACTTGCTGAAACGCGCTACATCGAAGGTAGACGTTAAGCAGATACCGAGATAGCGATCTTCGGTCCGGATTACCGATCTAATCATCCTAAGAAAACAGTCAGTCGATTTGCTTAGAGACCGGATCATTAACTCGTGGAACAGTATTCTACCGTGAGTCGTTATTAGCTCTAAAATCGGATCAATATTCCGGCAATCTGCAGATCATACGGACCCTCAAACGCGACGCGAGGCATACGGATCATCCGCAAACTCGATCTGACGTCCTTCCAATTATACAGTATATACCGTAAATATATACCGTAAATCGGTTGACAGGATGTACAGAGAGGGCAACTAGCTAAGCATGATCATTCCCGATCCGATGTCGCGCGTCGGGAGGGTGACTGAGGTCGGTGTTGTAAGAGCAAGAGGGTAACCGGTGTGTACTGATCAGGTTTGCTCGTAGGTACCGGTACAGGGCAGCCGGTTAACGGGGCGATACCGTCGTTACCATCGCCAACGATGCCCAATTTCAACATGGCTGCACAAACACCGAATGGTCAACCAGCAGGTTCGGATCCTGGCGTCTACACCAACGGGATACCGCAGACCTATCCGGGACGTGAGTATCAACTCAGGCGCAGTGTGCCGCCCCTGCGCAATGCTCGGCCAATCGACGCTGGACTTTATTATTTTGCCTTTGCTATGAGAACCGAGTAACCTCGCCCTAGACACGTACGACATTACCTCGATTCTTTCTCTCCGAGTTGGAAAAAATCTTTCCCATTCTCTTTTTCTTCGTTATTTCATGTAGACGCTGGAGCGAGGGCCGTATACGCGAATGTTAAGTATCGGGCTTTAGTTGCGAAAATTTTGAACACCGGTGTACATATTTTATCAACGATTAATAGTAATTAACATGCTGCTTGTAAAGATACTGATTTCCATATTTGTAGTAAAACCATACGAATGTATCAATCGGAAGGTAAATTTTGAAAGGATATTCCTACAAAGGACCTATGTACGCAAGCGTTAAGATCACCTCGCGTAAATATACACTTTCATGTGCTTCTCGATGCAAAACGAAAGCGCAAAACGAAAGTTAACGTAACGTTGAAATCTTAGAATCGCTATCGGAATTTCCCATTTCGCCTTACGCATACCTGTAGAATCGGATTAAGCTAACGAGGGATCCAAGAATACACGATACCGTGCGATATCGATTGGTCAGTACGTATTGCGACAGGGGCCCTAGACATAGGTCCGTCCTCGATAAGAGCTGAGCTTACTGAAGTGTAGATGCCCTCCATCTGTCCATTCCAGCACAAGGGCTGCCCAATGGGGAGGCGGCACTCCAGCATGCCGCCGCGTATTCTGGAATGCAACCCTACCCCGGTGTCGGTAAGTTTTTTCTTCCCCATTTACTTTTTCCCTTCGTCTTATCGAGAATTCCGTCAAGCCTTCGTATCTGCAAAGAGTTTTCACGGAACTTTAGCGAACGCATTTCATAGTGTGCTTTTTCGATAACAGCACGAAGCTCAAAGCTAGCCTCGAAAGAGCGATCCAGATCGGATTCTGTAACGAGATTTTTGGCCGAAAGAAAAGAAAAGGAAAAGATCGAATGAAAATTATCGCGTTGGCTATTATTCAACTCGAGATATTATTCGAAAATGTTATTACTTATATGCATGATCCAAGCTTTCGTTTCTCCATGAATACGATACTTTCAGCAATGCAATCGGGAAAACGCGATCCTACCGTGGAAGTCTGGCAAAACGGTAATTCTGTTCGTTGTTAGATGTACTTTCAGCTTTTTCAACGAGAGCGTACATTAAGTGGACGATATTTTACGTCGAATTAATTATTCGGTGAACGATTTCCATGTTTTCAAAGGACGTCTCATTAGGGGAAATAGATTCTAAAGACGCAAGAGCAAATGAATCGGAACGTTCGGTTTTAATATGCTTTTATCCGAGCACTCGAGCACTTAACTCTGAAAAATTCGATTTCGTTGATCGCGTTTCTGGCTGTTGCATGTAACTATGGTCGCATGTGTACATTTATACACGTATATAATACAAAAATCTATATAAATATATATATACACATGCACATATCTATACACATGTACAAGAGCACAAATGTTTTATCGTTATCATTATGATCATACGTATATATTATAACGTATAAGCATATTATATAGACGTGTCGCGTCATCGTGCCGTTATATAATGCTTCTGGTGTGCTGCTACAGTGTATCTTCGATGTTATTTTATATAGGCGTCGTGTACATTATATATTGTTAACTCTTAAGCGCATCGTGTATCGTGCATGTTCATCAAAACGCAGACAACACGCCGACATGTAATCGGCTAGGATGTCGAAGAACCGAACGATGTTACATCAAAGTGCGATACACCGGCAGGAATCATAATCCAATAACCAACATCAAAATGGACGATTCCGTTTCAGTCTAATCAGCGTGTCGACACGACGTATAACTATACTTCGATTCGTTCCGCTCACCGTTAGCAATTAACACAGGGGTTTGATGAATTCTCTGTCCCAATGGTTAAATTAATAACGGAGCATTCGAATTGCTGTTTCACCAGCCCCAAGTTTCATGAGCGCGCGTCATTATCGACTGCAAAGCAGCGAAAACCCCGCAAAAATCCGTCCTCGTAACAAATATTTTAGTAGGGATATACGCGTCGAAAATCTGTGCGAAATCGTATAGCGAAAGTTCGCCATATTCTTTTAATTTACAAGACTAAATGCTTAATTAAATCTCTAAAAATCTTTCTTTTTTTCGTTTAATCCTCGTAACGTGTAAAATTTACACGAATTGCTCGGTTTTTAGTGGTTATAGAAACAGACAGCTATAGCGTACACTATACGTAGTTTTGTACAAGTTTTCCCTACATTGTCCGTCATCCCGTATTCTTTTTCGGTTGGTCGTCTATTAGCATCGGGGAGAGACCCCCTTTTTCTACCCATGTATCTTTCCTGTCTCTATACGTGCACGCGGAATTGGTAGAAATTCATCAAATTTGAGGTATAACGTCCGTACGCGGAGACCGCGCTGGTTTCCCGTGTTTGCCAAAGACTCAAAAATAGGATATTCTTTTTCTGTGTATTTTCGTCCAGTGTACACAGGCCGTGGAGATCAGCGAGTGGAAAAAAAGCAATCCGAAATATCGTGCGTCCCTCTATCCGAGCGAATGGTAACCGACGTATGATGGCGTATTTATTTCATACGCCAAACGTCGGACCATCGTTGGACCGAAACCTCCGGTAACGTCAATCGGAATATATTAAAGCAATGTTTGCACGGAAATAATTAATTTCCAAGCGAAAATTTACCTCTTCTGATCTGAGAGCGAACGACCAAACCCCTTCATTCCGCCCCCGCTGACCATCCCTCTCAACGTTTATCCGTCACAAACAAATATCAATCGCGCGCGTTTTAAATATTTGCCAAGGTATAATTAATGCCGTTATAATTGCTTTTCTCTAATATCATGCGGTAAAGTGCTCGTTTATCCATTGCAACCTACAACTTCAACGCGTATTTATGCGATATAAATATACCTGATCGAAAGTATCTCGAAAAGTTTCGTAACAACGTACGTAATCTCGAATATTGTACGATTTTTCTTTGCCCGTCTAAGAAACTCGATGATAGAACAACGACAGAATAATGTTCTACGACTGAATTTTATTCGAAGCAAGGTTACGCAAGTGAAATCGTTAGTTAGTCAATTATTGTACAGCTAGGCCCTGTCCCTTCCGTCAAATATTTTTTTCAACATCGTTGCATTCTAAACGTTGATTTAAACTGGCCTTTAGTTACGCACACGTATAATTTTGATAATCGCGATATGCGTACTCGACGAATAATGAGGCCGGATAGAACGGGTAACGGGACTTTGAAGCGATATCGCGTGACAGTTAATGTCGGTAATATTGGATAGGAGCGTTGCAAAATACAAAAGTATCGTGTTAAAAGTCGTGGAACGATGAGAACGTTGAGGGTCGAATATCGTTGTAGTGGAAAACACCGCAACGAACGCGGCTAGACGCTTTAATGGAAAAGAGACTTGCTCGTCTAGTGACTTTTTTTCGTTTACTTTCGAGTTCACCTGACGGTCCGAGACTCTTCTCATTAATTCGACGAACCATGGCCATAATTTCGCAAAGTATCGCGTTCAGTTTTCTCTTTTGGTTTTCCGTGTTTCTGCTGAATTAAACGCAGTGTTTTCATTGTTCATCCACGTTTGTTACGAACGAATTATAAACCGTTCTACCATAATTATTTCTCGACTCGCTGCTGACGACAATGCAATTTCGCATTAACTCGATTGACGTTGACCATGCAGTTTACCTTTTATTAATGTTGCTGCTTGTTACATTTACGCTGTTGTATTTCCTGGAATTATAATTCGTTGTCACAGCATATATAGGGTATACGAGTTAATCTTTGATCTCCAAAAATATTCAGCATCTTTGTCCGGCTTGGGTCGAGTTCAAAAATAATTGCCCGCGTGTTAAGCTCAAATACCAACAAACGAAAATTATCATTTGACATTCTAATCCGAATCATACGCCAAAGGAGATAGGAGCTTTAAACGATTAACGTCGACATTCCAAAGTATAATTTACAAATACGAATTTTAAAATTGTTGTAGAATCGTTTCGTCTTTCTTGTTTTATCGGATTCGAGCAATCGCATGGGAAACGTAAATCACTACGTGAGAAATCGAAAGGTCTCCAACGAAACATAATTTTACTTTTATTTTACACGAAAACACTGATGGCCACGAGAAGCTGTGTTTTATGGAAACGAAATAGGAACGATAAGAACAGCATGCACTACGTGTATAGATGTGGACACATCATGATGTATTTGTTATTTGTTACTGTCGCAGCTTATCCCGCCGTCTACGGCCAGTTTCCTCAAGCTATTCCTCAGCCGATGACCGCCGTGGCACCCACGCAGAGGGAAGGTAAGTAGAAAACACTCATCAACGTCTAACTGTTGACTGTAAACACGAATGATTGTAGTCCTGAGATTGTAGATCCAGTTCCCAAATGTCCAGACACGAGTTTATCCTTCGTTGTTACATCGTACAAGGTATACCATTGATTAAGGCTGGTTTCTTTTTACATCTGTTAAAGTACGTAAAAATCTCGCTTTACGAAGAGATCTCTCGAATAAAGTTTCCTAATACTTTACAAAAGTATGTTATTTTTCAGTAACGACCGATCGAAACGAGATAACGAACAAGTATCGAAAGGAGTCAATAACTTTCGCTAAGAAGCTCGGAAAAATGAACGCGTTCTTTTTAATTCCACCGTGTACGGTTGCGGTCATTTTTAGTTTAATCATAGCGATAAAGATGAAGGATGACTTACAACCGTTCACGAACTTTCACGGAACCGTTATATTTTGGCCCGTCGATACTGCGAGAATAGTCGGGTTTCTCCGCTATGGAAGCTGCACAAGACAGGTCTCCTCGGTCGCATCGCGTTTCGTCCGTTAATTACTGACAAGATAACGAAAGAATGAACTTTCAACATCTCGTGTCCGTGAATTTGCGTCGTGTCTTTCGTCTCCCCGACTAATCCTAGCAGCATTCGCTCCATTTTCTCGACGACAGGGACTGAGGGGCAACGCATTAATTAAGTCAATTGACTCGAATTGAATGCGCAAGATTAATCGAAATCGATGTCGTCGCAAGAAAGGACAGACGAAAGAGCAGATCATTCGTCAACGTTATCTATAGGAATGAGAGAAAGAAAAAAGAACGAAGAAAACGAGTGAGGATTAAAGATGGCGGATAAGCGGCAGAAAAGAAAGAGAGGGTAGGGTGAGCCGAGCCAGCGCCTAATTGCAATTAACAACTCGCCATTATTAGAATATACGACGCCTAACAATGAGATAATGCAAATAAAACGAAAGTTTTAATTACTTTGCCGTTACGCCTGCCGGCGATCCGTTGTTACATTGTAGGATAATGGGAAGTTTACCGCGACAGCGTTGCCCCTCCCACGCTTCCAGGCCTCCTCGATATCCCTATTTTCTGCTCTCTTCCAGCGCCGCTTTTCGCCTGCTTTTCCGAACGCACAGTATCTCGTTGATACATTTTCGTAATATGTTATCACGAGATACATTTTATCGTTTTACACATTCGCTACTATGAAAATTACCATTTAATGTTTCGAACAAAGAATTCTTACTATCAATCGTAAAAGCACAGCATATTTTACGTAAATGCGTTACGTAGTGATAATATTAATTATTATGTAGTAATAATAAATTTCGCGAATAACCTTATGCAGACCAGTTTTATCGTAATATTTTACTTTTAGATACAGACTAAAGAGCAAAGATTAAGCGTAAATTTGAACATCGTCGTTGAAAATACTCGAGGCAAAAAATACTTATTAGGGCGAATGTGTCTCAACGAGACGATAATCACGTATATCAAAGTTAATTTCGCTGTACGATCTTTCTAAATCCGATTTCGATTTATTTACTTCTCAAACAAGTGGTGTGGATGTTGAAATTAAAAAAGAACGGCAACCTATCCTAATGGAAGCAGACGTGGCGGCGACATCAGAAGAACGATATCGTTTATTCTGTCATCATTGCATGACATCGTTATCAATTTTATACTTAGTGTCGCTTCGTTCATCATTTTTGCTTCTTTAGTATGTTCTTAATGTATTATACGTCTCACAAGGTGTTCTCGGTGTTCGTACCTCTCTCTTCTTTTAAACAATAGTTATACCACGATATTCTGAGCGTTTCGTGGAAGTTCTACATTCATTCTTTATATACATAGATGGATATACATCGGTGTGTTTTCGTTGTACTCGATGTAATTATTCCTAGCTGTGTTGGGTGTTGCGCTGTCAACCAATAATGATCTTTGCTTTCTTATGACGATCAATCGTACATCTTGTTGTATGTATATGGACTGTGCACTTATCACGGGTGTTGATCGATATTCGATATCGTTACATAGCTAAATACCATCATCACGTATATCTATTCTCTGTAATAGATACTGAATTTTAAATTTTGAGCTATGAAATTCTTTATCTTCGACCGTTGCAAACGTGTTCGGGCAATCGTTCGAAGCACTCTGAACATTTGTGTAAAATGAAAACGTATACGCCCCTTTCGTTGGACATTTAGTTGTGCACATATTTGTATAAATACCAAAATACGTAAAATATTAATGGCCACTCTGCATACATTTGTAAGCTCGAATCACTCGGATAAAAATATGTGCGAAAGAATACCGTTCAAAGAAAAAATTGTTCAAACAGTGGAATATCAGGTTCAGTGGATACTCATCTTAACGCTTTAGTCTGGTCGTAGATACTACTTCTCTCCCTCGGGTTTGGGGGAGGTGTTGCTTTCATTAAATTCGCGTGCACGTCCCGCGCGTGGGCCAATTAGAGAGTCGAAAACCAATTTCAGAATCAACGATCGCATGGCACGACGACGTGGTTAAATTTATGGCTCGTTCTTCGTGATTCCGGCGTCCACCGCAATTCCTCCTCCATTCTCCCCTTCGTCGGAACCGGAAACCCGTCGACACCGGCTCTAATTTGGGTTTCACGTGACAACTACGATCGAGTTATTACCGAGACGAAGTAGGTGTTCGCGAAAAAGAGAACATTTCTTGTTCTTCGTGTAAACCACCAGACACGTTCAAACGATGTAATATAGAGTTTACCACTGCCTTCCTTAAACTTCGCACGACAGTACGACACTCGCTAAACCTGTATCGCGATAAATAAATTTTCAGTGGAGAATTATTTCTAAAACTTGAATCCGTTCCGAGTAGCTTCTTCTATTTGTAAAACTCGATATTTTTATATTTTATCCGTTTCGTAATTATGCTTCTTCCTACTGTAATTACGTGCATTAAAGCTTTGAAAGCTGCTAGAAATTATATTTGTATATGAATATTCAAAATGAGATGCTAAAATTTTGTAAAATATTCTGTCTCTCAAATTATTTGTACGTCAATTTTCACGAATACGCGGCAATGACAATGTTACGTTATTCTTCAAATTTTAATCCCTCGCTCGATATACATGCCTATTCATTCATCGTTAAAACCAATTAACCATCGTCGTCATAATAATACACTAATTCCACGCGCATCTCCATCGGTTCGTTGTTTCCGTTAATCTGACATTTTCCACTTCATCCTATACTTTAAACAGGTTTTACAATTATTTCTCTAATTTCATAGGAAACTTTCTCTAAAATCACGACAGAATTAATCTCCGAACCAGTTGTAAAAGTCAGTCGACCGCCGATAGTCATTTAGAAAGCAATAGAAAGAGCTATAATTGACTAAGAACTATGAAATGAACGAGACCCGTGATCGTTCGCGGAACTGGAAACGGACAATTGCACTCTCTTGTGGTAATTCGACACGGTAACGTTCGTTCGTAAAGGCGTAGAAGTGACAGAAGGGCGAATCTCGGCGAGGAACGAACGAGTCGCGATGAGTAGCATCCTAAAAGTTGAGTGGCAGCCATCTCATTACTTAAATGCGTCCGTTAGCTGAGAGAAGCGCAGGCCAAAAGAGCTGAAGTTTCCATGGTCATAATCGCCGCTAATTGACGTCGGAGTTATAAAGTTCAGTGAAATTAGCTAAATCCGTATTTGGACTCTCGTTATTCCGACCCTTACTTTGCTTCTTCCGTTGGACTTTCCTCCACGGACGTATTAATCGTCGGTGTCTTTATATCTTTTGCGGCTGACATAAAGTAACAAGAGAATTTTTCGTTATCCGACGAAAGCTCTACGATCTAATTGGGGAAGGAATTGCGTATCATTTTAAACTTTAATGAAATTTCACGAATACGTACGATGATTCATCATCGTTAATTGACGGACGACTTTTCAGAAAGTTAGGTTAAAAATGAGAGAACGAATTGTCTAGAAAGGTGAAGATAAGGCATTGGCTGGAAAAAATTTTACCAAAGAAATTTATATAGTTGCTTCGTCATTGGCGAAAAGCGTTATTGATTTTTTTTTTCTTTTTCGAGAAGAAACAACATCTAGCGAATTTTTTACGTAACCTATCTTACTCATTCACTTTCGTTTCTTGTATCACGGATATTAAACTTCGTAGTAATAAGACGACGGATTAACATGTCTGGCAATCTCATGCAAAGTGTCGCACCATCGTAATCAGTATCATCACTGTCACCACACTCCTTACATCCCATTTGCATTCATTAAAAAATACCCTTCACCTCGCTCGTCATTGTGTTGTGAATCCCAGTGTTGTGTGTTTGTATATTTGAAAGTATAAATACTCAACGTTACTTGAACCGCGAAAAAGCTCATTGCCGTAACAGACATCATCGTGACATTCTAATCATTACTCTCTTCGTCGGCGATCATGCACCTCTATTCCTTCGTTCAATCCATTCCCTTCGTCTCCCGTCTGATCTTCCTCTCCTGCCTTCTTTATTTCAGTTCAGTTTCACTTTCTTTACATTTCGTTTAATGTCCCTGTCCGAAAATCCCCTGTCACGTGATTCATTAAAAAGAAAAAGAATATTCACCATGTGCAAATCATCCTTCGCATTTCCGTGCGACGAGAGAGAAATCAGATTGTCATCGAGAAACGATCACGAATCTTCATCTTCATTCATCAAAAACGCATCCAGACGAGAATCGGGAAGAACGAGAAGAGAGCAATGTGTGCATACTCGCTGACGCGAGGTGGCTCTCCTGTCGCGTCGAAATCATTATATTGCGAAGAACGAAACTCATCCAGAACTAACATTTTAACTTGAGTATTATACTTCAAGTTTAGATGTTTAGATGTGCTCTGATTTATATGGTAGGATGCTCTATCTCAGGACCTGAAGGCTGCAACCTATTCATCTACCACCTGCCTCAGGAGTTTGGAGATGGTGAGCTCATGCAGATGTTCATCCCCTTTGGCAACGTCATATCGTCCAAGGTTTTCATCGATCGGGCCACCAACCAGAGTAAATGCTTCGGTAAGTGTGTCATTTCCACAAAACACGTGAAGAGTGGCCCGGAAGAGAGAAACGAAATACCGTTAAACAGCTAGACGGTTCGATGGTGAAATCTTCCAAAGGTAGGACGGTTTGGCAAAGTCTCGGCAATATCTCGGATACTAATCGCTTGGACATAACGAAGGCGAGCGTTCATAAAATCATTTTTACAAGTTGGTAGTAATTACCAGCGATAAGTGCACTTTTAATGATCTTTTAAATATCCAACAGGTTCGAATTAGACGTTGTATTCGTAATATATTTGTATAAAAGTATTCGATCCATCCCTGTAGGTATAAAAAATTAACGTGCATTTTACAAGTCCATGAGACGAAAATTCTTCGTTAAATATGAATACACGTCCGACTGTGACTCGAATGAAACTAGGTAGTCCTTTTGGTTAATCAGAAGGGATTGAAACAAAAGCGCTGAAAAACGTAGCAGTGGTAGCTTTGATTAATTGTACCTTGAAAGAATGCTGAAATATGAGTGCAGATAATTGGACGGATATATTCGCTGATATTCCTCTTAGTCTATTCATTCGTAACTAGCGCGATTAATATTTTTCTGCCTATCGCTGCCGATTATTATGGCCTATACAGCCGAATGAATTTCATCGTTGAAAGGACAGTGGTCGTTATATCCTCGGTTTCGTTGTGTGTCGTTCTGCGTGTAATTATCGAGACGCTGATGAAAAAAGCACGTCCAAAGTGAACATATCGTTCATTCACCGCGATGCATACTTTGATATCGACGTTGTGATCAACTTGCGGGAAAGAAGTTCTATAACGTAACGAAAAAAGAGGAATGAAAATGCTTCGAGCATTATAATCTACATAGACGCGTATATGTGTGTTTTTGCATGTAACGCGATTCGTCCGTAATCGTACGATATAAATTACGACGTACAGTATTATTTTCTTGGAATTCAACGGAAGAGAGAATTTTGGGGGAAGAAAACGGTAAAGGGATACTTTTTCATCGAACAAGGGTTAAAGCCTCTTCAGTCACCTAGTAAAAGTAATTTACGAACTCCGAGTAAAAGCGGTGGTCGCCGAGCGATGAAGAGCCGCGATTGGTCAGGCAGTAGGCCGCCATGATGGCAAAACTAAAATTGGATCGGGGCTAATGGTCAAAATTGGCTTAAACTGGGAGGGCCCTGATGACCTTTCAGCGGCGCTTCTGTTGTTAAGAGCTTCGTTATCGTGCACCTTCTCTCTTTCCCTCTCCCTTTCTCTTATTCTCGATAAAACTTTGATGATAGTACCGAGGTCCCTTCGCAGAAAACTTTTTATTCCTCGCGGCGAATCAGCTAATCTAAATCACTGGTTAGCCAACGAGTACCCTTTTGCGATAATCAGATGCCCTCGGGTGTCGATATTCAACTTCCCGTTTTCATCGTAAGTCGAAAAATATCATAACTAATTTCTTTTAATCTCAATTCAGGAACAATTTCAGGTCAGCCGTTGCGGTGGAAAGATTCTCGTATTATGGTTGGGATATAATCGATATTTCTAGCTATATTAGCTCGATACAAAATGTTGTCCTATTCTCCGAAATAAAACCTTTTTTCAATGAAAGATTTTTATTGAAAGGATGCGTTTAACTTGTTTCTAATCTTTTCAACTATCAAAAGTCAATAACGCATAAATATTCTGTTTTATCGATTAAAATAATTGATCATTCGGTTCTTTCAGGTTTCGTGTCGTTCGACAATCCAGCGAGCGCACAGACAGCAATTCAAGCGATGAATGGCTTCCAAATAGGGATGAAGCGTTTAAAAGTCCAGTTAAAGAGGCCCAAGGACGCAAGCCGGCCATACTAACCAAAGTCCTAGCTTAGAGAAACTGGACGATACGCACCCTACATCATAACCCACAGAGTAAGTTTGAAGAAAGCTCGCGAATAATAAAATACACGCTCCTTGAACATTTCTACTTCTATTATATATTTGATTAAAAGACGAATCCAGTAATTTTTATACTTTCCTCGGTGTGTCAAGTATAAAAATCGTTAATCGTATCTCTATCATATTTAGATATTCAGATTGTTAGATTTAGATTAACGTAAAAAGATCCTTTTTCACGTACAATGTGAATATGAACTCGTAATGTATCGACGATGGTTAAATAGTATGGACCCTTTCTAATTACAGATGTCGTACAAGAACACGGGCTTATTGAACGCTCGACGATCAGAAGTGATGAGTTTGAATCACCGTTACAACGCTCTCCACTATAATAATCTAGTATACTAGTTAGATAATTTAATTAGAGTATAAAAATTAGAAGTCGGTAGATTGACTTCGCCGGCAGCCACGCGGCGAGGACGAAGAGGCAGGCTGATGCTAATGAAACATTGGATGTCCAGCACTGAACCCAGTCCGAGAAACCAAACGCGAGTAGGATTCACGCTTCAAACGATTTCTCGGATGCTCGGATACGACAAATTCTTTACTAAGAACGGAGAACACGTCGATCTTTTTCATCCTGTTCTTTCTATTTTCCTACGTCTTATTCTATTTTATACATTTTTCCGTTCTTCACTCTCGATCCCTACTGCCAAACGAGGATTCGTATCGAGATACGAACAATTATTCGATACGCGTCTTACAACAAGACATTCTAATCCTAATACGATTTTGAAGATCCGATCATCCGGGAAGTAGTAGATATCGAGAGCCTAGAGCCTCTCGACCAGGTTATCGTTCCGACGACACACTATCTCCTAAATAGTTTGATAATCACGGTGAACGTTCAAGACGGGTGACTTTCCGACACTAACCAAAGAATACTCTTAGTTCCTGACGAAACGGCATGGCGATTGTAGCCGACCGACTGTTAAAAAAAGTTAACTATTACTGCGATTCGACCCATAGAATACCAAAGAAAGTACCTCTTCAGATTCTCTAGAAAACACGAATCACAGTGTGTGTATCGGTTGGATTCCTTATTCGTTTACGAACAACTTTGCCAATTTTCATTTGAAAACGCAGTTAAACCGTCGAATCCGTTTGGATGTCGTGTGTTCGGTATGCCGAACGCGTCATCACCGTATTATACATACCACGTATATAGCAACGTCGTTAGGATCGTTTACTATGTTTAGTGGTCTTCGGGCAGGACCGACGGCACAGTGCTCGCGGTCTCTCCTAACGCAAATTTGTCAATCACGTATACAGGGTGCTCGTCTCACGCAACGTCTAGAAAGAAGAAGAAATTTCTAAAACGAAAACTACGAATCCGAACATGGAACACGCATTTACATACATTTACACTGGTATATATACAAACGACGCACATACACGCGCGGACACACGCACACGTGCACAACACGCGCATACAGCTCACACACATCACGCATCTACTTACACACGTATCTACATGTACGAATCAGGTGCCGACCCAACATTCGCGGGTTATCGGTTCTTCTTATGTTAAGATTATTAAAAGGCGTAGGTATGTACGTCGCGCCGTAGATTTTATATACGAGACAATTTAAAGGGATCGTTAGTGCCGTGTCAAAGTGAAGTCATTTCGAAGTCCGGTCGTCCGCGCCACGGCGCTCGTTCACCCAACGTAGTATTTATTATTATTATTACTCCTTTATCATCATCGTCATTATTATATTATGATCATCATTATTAAGAGTACGATTATATCGTTAAGCGAAAAGTGCGAACGAATTTCCGGCCGAAATTATATCCATCGGGGTTCCTTTATTAACGAAGGATCGTTCAACCTGATCACATTACGCTTCGCGATCCAAAAAAGATCGGGATCCTGTTGTTGTTCATTCTCATGGCTCGACGATTCATAAAATCGTTCTTGTTTGACTGACCGGTCACGCATCGCCCGAGAAATGTCAACCAGGCTGTGATTATCCAAACAAAACAAAAGTAACAAAAGGGTGAAAACTACCACGATGACGACGACGGCGTTAACAAGATCGAGTCCATCTCGCGCAGAATGTTTCTGTCCATTCGATGATAGGGGAGAGAGAGAGAGAGAGAGAGGAGGAGGAGGAGGAGGAAACGCGAAAAAAATAGTAGATCGTCTGAACCAGCTGAACGCAATGAGCTTTACTTTTTTATTTTATTTACCTAGTCTACGTCTAGTCATTTTTATATTCAGCATCAGAATGGGGGGGGGGGGATAATTTACGCGTTTTCTCATAAAATATTTATTTACTATTTGCCTTAATTTTAAGAAGTTTCGCTTAAAGCGATGTATAGATTTTCTTTTCTAAACCAAAGTGACTATTTAAACGAATCTATTTAGGATAAAGTATTTATTGTTCCGAAAGGTGGTTCCAGGTAAACCAAGTGCAATTTCATTTTAGAATAATTTCACTAACGACGCTAGCCGAGTATATAATTTCTTTATTTTATCGGAGTACGTTGTTCCTGAGAATTGCGGCCAAACGCGTCGCGTTTTACGTATCAAATTTATTTTATACGACAAATATCTCGAATATACGTGCGTATATATTGATATTTGGGCATTGTTTTCGAACGTATTGTTCCTTGTTTGTTTTCGTTAGCCTTTCTTGTTATCACGATTCAGTTTTATACCTCATTACGAACGATTAGGGAGATTTTAAAGGATCGTTTGCACCGGGCAAATCGAACAGTACAGCAGGCAGCAAGTACTTACATCGGTATGAGTTCACAAAATTTGTGGCTACCGATGTGATTAGCAACGGACGATATTCATGTGAACATTGAATATTTTTTTAAGCACGATAAATAAAACATTTGGACATTTAGCGAGCGATGCCCGGTCGAATCACAGAGTTTCGCGCAAGCTTCGATTTATACGATTCTGGGCGGAAGCCATATGTAAAGAAGCAGCGACGGAGCATCGATGTTAGTGGAGGAAAAATGGGGGTCATATTAGAACGAAATCAAATGCATAAAGCACGCTGGAAAACTAGCGTAGGCGAGCGATGGAACGGAGAAGAAAACTCTGATCTAGCAGAAATAATCAACCAAAGTACCAACAACTATTCTATATATAAATATATAAATATGAATTATTAAAGAAGGAGTATATAAATATATAAATATAAATATTATAAATATGAAATATAATATAAATAAAATGAATGAATAAATAAATGAATATATAAATATATAAATATATAAATATATATATATATATATTGATTGATTGAAAGAAAAAAACTAGAGACTTAGTAAATTATTATAGTTTAGCTAAATCAACATGAAATAAATTATTACTTCGAAGGACAGGGAATGGGAGGACCGGCTATAGTCTGGCGCAATTTATGACACGACTAAAAGCTATCTCAAATTTATACGCTATTTAAATAAATATAACAAATGCTACAAAGAAATATACATAAATATATGAAATAATATACGAGCACGCGTAGATGTACAACCTAAGTACGCATACGTGTGCACGCGTATATTTATTTCTATATTTATATATGCACATATAAATACTGTACTTATAGTTTAGGGACAGGCAACCCTTTTCCTTGCTTCTCCATCGGTTCATAAAGTACGTTGCCTGTTCGTACACTCGCACACGAAAACGAATCATTGCAAAAGAACACTACTTACTATACCTTCATTTATCTATACATACACACATACACGTACGAAATTTACTATACATAGTTAATGTGAAGGCATGGTACGGAAGGCGTGCATGTGGTTCACACGCGTGAACGTGGTAGCGCGTAAAAGTAAGTACTTGCGGAACTAAAACTAAAACAGAGGGATGTGCTGTAAACTATCCTCCGATGACGAGCTCGAACGGCTTGCTAGTTATTGATGATATAAAATATTATTATACTAGCATACGCATATATATATATATATATATAAAAAACAATTAATACTGATAAATAACAGTAATCAATAATACTAATAACAATGATAACAATAATAAAAATAAATTACTTACAACAATACTTTATAAGACGTATACATAATTTATACTACGCGATAAACGCATATACGTATATATTCTTGTCAGTTTTAGGAATACTGAATTCGTCTAAAGGCATATATACATAAATATATATTTTCTATATATACACACATATATATGTATGTATGTATATATGTATAGACTGATGTATCGAAAGCGCGGGCGTAGATTCATCGATGCTGAAAGAACGTCACCAAAAATGTTGTGTGAGGAGCATCTTTGCGACGTTGTACCGACGTTGTTCCGTTGTACAACGGAAAACGAACACGACGAAACGATATCTAACGACGATGAAACAGCGAGATCTTCTTTCGACGGCGTTTTGATAGCAATGGGACGCGGAAAGGTATCGCGATACTCGGGAACCGGTCGTAGAGATGAAACTCAGGAACGCGTGTAACAGACCCGGCTGATCACAAATCAAATTTGCTAAACAAACTAATCCGAAATATGTGTTCACGAAGGCGAAGGTAAATATAAGAGAAGGAACTGGGAATTAACGCAACCATATGTTTGCCAATCCGAGGTCCAATCACAGACCGTAAGAGCAATCGCGCGATCGGTAGGCCTCCGAGTACGCGTACGCGAGCGTTGATGGAATCGCGTAAGCGGCACGATCGTAAACATAATTAGGCGAATGCGTGCATCGCAAGCATACAGGGCCCGCGAGGAAGGTCTGCAGCGCAGCGGTACATCCTATAGATCAGCGTTTCATTTCTCATGGCATCGTGCGCGTCTCTAACCGGTACACGTCCGGCAAAGACGATTAGCGGACAAGCTGAGCGAATTGGGCCACGGCTAGATACTTGTCTACGAGTTTCCTATTCCGCAGACCAGTCCATTCATCTCTCTGCTAAAATCAAATCAACGCATTCCATTTTCGAAATAGCATTAGCTATTAGTGCCACCGCTATTAGTAGGCGTATACCACGGACACGAGCTCCTATCGTCCGTTTTATCTGTTCGACCGTTCCATAAACGTACGCGCCAACGATTTCCCACATTTCTTCGTTTCGTTCGATAATTTTCGATGTAACGAAAACGTATCGAGTCATTTTTAATTTCGCCACGCCAACTGCTCGGATGTCGTTTCCCATTTATACACGTCACATTCGTTGTTCGTATGGTTTTGGACTTCGTGTTGGTCCGTTTTCGTACTCTCCACGCGAATCACACCGTATCGAATCGCGTATCGAAAGCGACGAAATTGAATCGATTCGGTTACTAATTTTAACGTATTTAGTTAACTCGAACGCGTTTCAAGTGGAAGAGAGTTACACACGTAGTTGTACGATGCAATGTAGAGGAAGAAAGGTAGACACCAGCAAAGTGATCGAATATAGTGACACGCACACAAACACAGAGAATCATGCGCACGCGCGCGGACACAGATACAAAAAAAGGAAGGGAGGGTAAAAAGAAGGAAAAGACACGTATACTGGTAAAAGCTTGTATGCAAGTACCAACTGATTATATCACTACGATCTAAGCTTTTTAATGTTTAACAATTACTTAATAGCGAATATCAAGGTATTCAACCTACTCTAATAAAAACACCCTAATAATAGGTATAAATTCGTATAAATATAAATGTATACATATATAAATGTATAAATACGAAGGTAACGACAATTGTAAACAAACCAAAACAAATACAACTATTTTATCCAACAAAGTTTTTGCTACAACCGAAGTAGTATGCATCTTGCTATGGAATAAATGAGACTTACGGGAGAGGAGAGAAAGAGAAAAAAATATTCTTAGCTCTAAGGACAAGAAGAAAAATAATGATAATAGTAATCTGTGAGGATCAGCTTCGAATTTATTTTTACAATGACGTGATGTAATGCTGAGACGAATTCGCTGCTCGCTAATTAACGTTCCGAATGCTACTCGGCAAGCGACGTACTCGCGAAGATTCAAGCGTCCTAACGACGTACTCGGGTATCGAATTTTCCGCCGATCTCAGTTTTACCGAACCTAAGGATTCTCTTTAACAAATTCTCAAGTCGCAAACTTTGCCGCTGAAATTTTTTAGAAATATGAAATCGGTACTCGTGGTCGTCGTTGTCCGATAGTATTGTCGACCATAAAAATTACACGGAAAGCTTTCGCGAAGCGGGAGAAAAGAAAGGAAGAAGAAAAATATGGGATACAAACGGCGCGCGGTATCTCCGCGATTTTATTCGTTCCGACGAATCGTTATCGACGATCGTTATCGCAACGGCCGACCGTGACTTATCATCGTCGATACGAAATTTCCTGGAATTTTTATGGTAGCCACGGAGACACGCACGAAGATTCGATGGAAAACGGGAACGAATATCCTCCACTCTCGAATGTATAACTTAACTAACTTTAATAATAATAATAATGATCAAACACTACATATAAGCATACTACCATTTACCACCGTACTCGCACACGAAACAGCCAAAATTATCAACCCTCTCGACACTGCTATACCGCGTTCATCGATCCAAAATTTTACGTGGAATTACATTGGATTCAAGTCACGCGCGCCGCGACCTGATATCCGGTAGCCATGGTGTCGGTGATACTAGGAAACAGGGTATGTTTTTGCAATTATTTGCATAACTTGTAAAGAACTAGCAACAAAATAAATACACACTTACATCGTTTACACATCGATACACGTTCACATACACGCGCACACACACGCACACGTACACGCACACGCACACGCGCACACGTACACGCACGCACGCACGCACGCACACGCACACACGTAACAATCTATAAGTACCGCTTGATGCGTACACGACGTAAAATACACTCGTGTAGAACTTATGCACATATTCGCGCGTGGTTGCCGTACACACTCGATACATACGTAACACTCACACGTGAACTGTAACATACGTTATAATATGGGAGGCGAGCAGAGCTAAGCATTCACCTAATCATATTATCTTTGTCTACAATAAATATTAAACTAGATAGGTCTCATCGTAGGCTTTAAGCGCGATTATTAAAGACTTACAGATTTCCGGACACGAATTTCATGGCCATCACCGTCGTTACGATTTTGAATAGACTCTATGTACCAGTACTCTTAAACCCCGCGTTCTATGATGATATTCTATGATGATAAAGCTTACATTATGGAGTAACATTTAAAGTAACAGCTATACGAATATTACGAACAAAAATTAATTTTGTTATAGCTTCTGCTACGAAGAGGATTGATTGTTCTTATCGATTTTAAAATATATTTTAAGATAAGCCGACCGAACATAGTTTCATATCAAACGCGGGTGACGAGAGGAACCATGCACGAATCGTCAAAATCACGTTAATCATCGAAGCGTCAGGCGAGTCACAAGCTCGTTCTTCCTTTCCTTTCCTTTCCTTTCCTTTCCTACATCCTTTCCATTCCTTTATACTCTTTTCACCAGACTAACAAGAAAACGTAATTGCTTTCTCCAACATTTTCATGCGCGCGCGCGCGCGTACGCCAGATAAAGAAGTGGAGCAAATTAGAGAATTAGTTGAGATTGTACTTAAAAACATTAGATTTGCAGTTACTTAATGATTAAAAGAAGAATAAAAATTAAAAATAAAAAAAAAAAGAACGTAATTAAAATAAAATGTAAGAATCGGCGTTATTTCAAACAAGTTCAAGCCGACCGATGTCAATTCCTTCAGGTACGCTTATGCGTTATCGCGAGAACAATGCGAAGAAAAAAATTCGGTTTTTTCTAACGTACCAAATCGATGTCTTTTCATTGCGACTGTATTAATGTTTAGGATCGGACACACGATTGTTGTAGTCGTTGGTCAACCAAAATTACGTAGGATATTCGTTCGAGTCGTAGGTACGAGAATCAAAAGAAAAAGAACAGAATAAATCACAGTATCTTGTATATTTACCCGGCCACATTTCGATCGACTATCCGGGACCAATCACACTTTCTGACGAAACAATGCGTTTCCTAGTTCTGCCGTTCGGTATGCAAGAAATTTCTTAGGCGAATATAAAACGTTTAGATTAGTGTGATACTATACGAAAGCACCGTTTGCGTTACCGTTTTTATCAAAACGTTTTGACTAAACATTTCATGGTACCCGTCTTGGACCAACGACGTACGTGGAATCACGCAAGGAAACCCGTGCAGAAGAATAAGGCTTTTTGTCGTGTAAATGACAACGAGCGAATAGTTCCGAATATGGTTGAATTATCCACAGAAGATATGGGAATTCAACGATGAATTCACATTTATCGAGCTTGAAACAGTCGCTGAGTTTTTCTTTTTGAATATGCGAGATCTTTTGATACGCAAAGAGTCTTCTTCCTCCGTGCGAAAAGACGGAATTAAAAAGATGCAAAATCCTTGAGGTTTAATCGCCCCTTGTTTCAATCATGGTTCGACGTACATATTATGTACTTTCGCGTACATTCGTTATCGTTGAGAAGCGCGGGGACAATGCGAACGACACTTCCAACTCTTTCCACAACATCTCCCCTTCGCGTTGGTAGGGTGATCGTTTTTCTCAAATTCCGTTGTTCTTCTGCAAATTCTGATCGATGATGTTTCGAAGAACATACGACGTTCGATTAGAGAAAGCTGTGCGTCTCGGTCAACGGGAAACGTAAAAATTACTATTAAACAATGTTATTGCTTCTTGCTCTTATAAATCACTGTAGACGTTCGAACCACGCGTAATCGATATCGTTAAACGATGCGGTGATCTTTTCTTTCGAACGCATCAAAGTCTTTCTCTCTTTTTTTTTTCTTTTTTTTTTTTTTTTGTTTATTTAGTCAGGACTCGATGTATTGGTATTTTGTTCGAGACCGACCGCGATTGGAACGTCGTGTCACAATATGTATACACGTCGTGTAAACGTATCGCGTGACTAAAACATGTAGAAACAAGTAAATAAAGAAAAAAGCGAACGATTATTAAGTAATAATTGACAACGTATAAGAAGAACGTACACGAATTGTAGGAACGAAATTTGGCACGTTACGAATCGTCGATTCGTGGCGTCGGTTGAATCGGTGATCGTGTTCCATTTGGAAAAGAAAGAACAGTCGAAGATCAGTCTTTTCTTTCCGTTCCTCGCGCGGGCAATTACATAGCCATTAGTATCAGAGCATGGATGAGTGCGGAGAAACTTGCGTCGTTCGCGGTCGTTCGTGACAATAGCCCGTAATAAGTAATAAAGAAGAAAAAGCGAAAAGACACCGCGAGAGAACGTACGAAATGGTCGAAGAAATGGACGAACGGAATCGGTCAGGAACGATTTTCCAAACGAACGAATTTTCGGACAGCACAACATATTCCTTAGAAAATTCGACGTGGTCGTAGAATACGTACGAAAATTTTCTTTTCGTTGACGCTCGCTAAACTCTAAAACAGTGTCGACTACACGGAGCGTATCGAGGGATCGCGATACTGTGAATTTTGATGGTCGAACGATTCGGCCGATAAAGACACCTTACCGCCACCCAAATGGCTGTACGTCACGAATCGACCTTAGGAAGTCGCTACAAATCTTGCATTTAGAAAGTATGTAATTAGACCACGTAGGAAAGAAAAACAGGTTAAAAGAGTGGCACGATCAATTGTCGCGAGGGACGCGAACAACAGCGAAACGCGTAGGTATATAGACGCGTACGCCTATACGCATGCATAACTATACATCGTAGATGCGTATATACGAAGATACACGTGTATACACGTGCGAGTCCCGTGAAAAACGTTTAAATTAGAAGTTTGAGAAGAAAAAAAATTTGCATATAGCATAGTTTTATATAGCGTGCCATCTATGCGTATAAGCGAATGATATGCATAAACAGTTACTATAGTTATCGCTACCAAGTAAGGTTATAAACAAAAATAAGTATAATAAAAGTATGCACTATAATCACTTATACCAGGGAAGGAAGCGGAGAAGAAACACACGGAAAGCATTAATAGTGCGGTGTGGGTGGAAGAGATATGAAAATATTATATATCGCGCGCGTATATGATTGAATTAGGAAATAATTAAACACGTTGAGGTGGGTCGAGTGACAGAAATCGAGAGAAAGGGTGGGAGAGAAAGGGAAAGAAAGAGCGAAACACTAAAAGTTATTAACAGACAGAACATATTTTAAATAATTAATCGCCAAACGATAAGTTTTTAACTCTAACTCCTAGCGCGTAAGGTCGAAATAATATACGAAATAAAAAAAATATATTATATAAATATATATATTATATATACACATACGTATATAATGATTGAAAGTCGACTCTAAAATTAAATGTAAACCGAAAAAGCATACTTCTTGTAAGAAGCCACGCGCGGGTAGATACCGAGACATTACTTGAATTACGATGGATCTCAACAAGCATGAAAACAAATTTAGGGCAACAGTGAAACCTCGAGTAACTTTTGCTGCTCGATCCTTTGCCTCGATTTTTACGACACGATCCGGATATTAGTCTCGTCGTCATTTTAAAAGCTTCTCTTATTTTTGCTCCAACTTTTTATCGTATTGGACACCTGTTGTGGTCATACCGGCTCTCGTTCTTTGCATCGATAATTAAGAACGTGCTATGGATCGTATAGCGTTCGAACAAGTTTTCCGATTTTCGAAGATTCGGCCAAAATTATTTTTGGTAAAGTTGGGGCATAGTATAATTGTACCGAATCGAGAACTTTGATCGTCGAATCTCGAGTGATTTTAACACGTTCCAATTTGATTATATTCGTTTTGCTTGGTGTTTAGGGGGCAGCATCTACAAAATATACAATATTGTGCCAACGATGAATCTTCCAAATCAATTTTCGCTTCTAACAGGAATCAAATGTTACGACAATGACAATATTAGGACGTAGAAAGAATTTTTCTCAATAAGCAAGTACGAGGTGAGTCAAAAAAATAATGAGAATTAATTTTTTATACTTGACCAGCGAATCACAGGTTTTTAAATATTACCAGAAATCTCAAAATCATTATTTCGATCTTTCATTTCAATTTGAACAGCAACGAATTAGCAAAACATTCTATCCATGCATTTCGTTGTACGTTTTTTTCCGAGGCATCGGTGAAATCGGCGAAAATCGGTAAGACAAATAGAAATAAAGATCGAAACAGCATTATTCGATATCCCGTACGAAATATCAAGTCTCTAAAGATCGTAATTGAACGGGGCATTTCCACGAAATATTGGAGATAGCGATAGCCAATTAGCAAAACAGAATTCTGACCAGTTAACAAGGCATTGACACTATCTGCAGTTCTAATTATTCGAGTTAATGAACCGAAATTTCTTTCGTTGGTAGCGTTTGACTTTCGCAAATTTCTACCAATTACGAAGATAAAAGTTAAGTCTCGTTATTTTCCTAACGCACTTCGTATCTATAACTATATATGCGCGTATATCTTTTTCAAACATCTACACCGTTTCGTTCCAATTGCTTTCCTTCGTCATTCTAAACGAAGATAACGGATTTCTCGCGGATCTTCGAAATCTCCCAAAAAATTTCAATTGATTCTTATTTAATCGTTCGAATGTTTTGAGAATTAGTAGAAGAAGAAGGTTGATAAGGGAGTGGCTCGGTTCTGGCAAATTATAATGTGCCCCTTCGGCGCCTGCTCAGAATGCAACAGTTGGCTAACAAGTGGCTCTTTCGCACGAAACGGTAGCGAATCGCGTTCAAATCACCGGTCGAAGTAAATTCCGAAGTGAGTTCAAGGTAGAATTTTACTTGAATTTTTTGATCGTTGCTTTTCATGGTTAAAAAACGTTGGTAAAAGATATTACTCTTCGATCAGAATTTCGTAAACGATATCGGATAGCAGCGTAGTTTTGCAATATTCTGTTTTAGTTGCCTTTGTTTCGAGAGTGATGACAGTTCTTTTGACGAGCATGGTATATATATGTACATATATATATATATATATATAAACTAGATAAATTTTTATAAGTTAGATAGTTATCTCCGAGAACATTATAAGTTTCAGCATGATATTTCGATTAGAAAAGTTGCAAGTTCTGCGTTTGATTCTTAAACAATGGACAATCTATAGTACCTTGTTATACATATATTTATGGATAAAAAAACGTTTTCTTTTAACACGAAGTTGTACATGTACGTTGTCAATTTTCACAATGTTTTGCCATTGAACTACACGTGTTGATGTCGGCCGTTTCGTCACCGAGACGACGCGCCGCTCCTCGGCTTATTAAACTACACATACATATACGTTTTTGTTCCTATCATTTGTATAAATATGACTGGCTTAATTATCGTACAAAATCCCCTTGAAAAAGATCAAGTCGGTGTGAAGAATTGGCGAAACGCAATTGATTTTCCATTAATGGCTTGGATTAAATTTGAACTAGGTTCGGCATGTTACGAATCGTGGATTCGAGATTCGAAACTCTATTGGCGAAACACGATTGATTCCATTTGTGATGTCAGTTGCTTCAAAGATGGAAACACCGAACAAAGGATTGAGACGCCTTGAATATTGTTGCAGACGTTTGTTTGGTGTTTAGAAGTGAATTAACGACAGTTGCCAGAGATACGTGTAACGTAGTTAAGAATTAGCAACTGCCTAAGGAAAGGAGGAATAGTCACGCCCAGAACGTACCGTCCAGAAAAGAATATGGAATTTCGTTACGTGTTTGCCTGATAGTTTTTTAACGGCTGCAAAAAATTGAACGTGATTAGAGCGCGCAGCGATCTTTGTATTAATTATTATAGATCGTTTTCACTAGCTTCTTTCTCAAAAACTCGTGGCAGGTTTAAGAACGAAAATACGTTCGACGTATATAGGGTACCGTATATCAAGCAGCTGTCGTTCGTTGTGCAGAAATACGACAAAGTTTTATGTACCACGAAGGTGTGCAACTAATTTTGAGACTGACTTATACAACTCGCTCGCAGAGATCTCGATGACCGTACAATTTAGAATTTGCAGAGTTTGCGTCTACTTATTGTTAGTTAGAAACCGTGACGCGTAGAGAAAGAAAAAGTATCAAGTTTCTAGTCAAGATCAAAGTATAGAAAATTCTCCTCGGTAACGTTATTGATCGCCATCGATATTACAAAATGCATCGTAACTAAAACAAGGTGGAACATTTTTCTTTAAGTTGACTCGTAGTAAATTACGACAGGTAGTGATCGAATATTAAGCAGTCGTATATTAATTTCATTCGATAGGCAAAAGTAGCGAAAGTATGATTTAGCGCTTTTAAAAAGGTTTCTACACTTTCTAACTGCGCAAAGGGAGATGCGCGCGCTCCCGAAGAGAGATATACGACTGCGAGAGTATTCCGATGTATCGAGCAAGATATCCGATCGGCGATGTCAGGCATGACGTTTCACTCGCGTTCTCGGGTTAAGGTTCGGTTTTCCGACCGCTGGATCATTTTTGAAGGCGACATTGACTGCATCCCGTGCTCGAGGCTAAAAAATGTAGAATTTTTTAACTGTATTTACGGCTATAACCTAACCTGTATATTTTTACATATTAAATATAGGGAACGAATCGAGGGTTGATGCGAGAGGTGCGAAGGCGAACCGAGTACATGCTAAAACAAAAGAAAGAAAAAAAAAAAAAAGACATAAGCACACGAGTAACCAAGAGAATACGTTATGTAAACGGGTACGCGTATGTACACGTACACGCGCGTATACCTCGATAAAGTAACTCGAATACACATATATACATACATTTGTATACTACACTTACACGTTCACACGCGCGCACGCACGCAAATGAAATATACTCTTGCCTTCAGAGAAGGGACATATTATACAGATCGTAAAAAGTGAAATCAGTTTTATTGTTGATTTCGGGGTGACATAAAAAAAAAAAGTTTTGTAATCGGCGGCCCTGGCCGTTCTTTCGCATCCGGGGCCCAAAAACGTTGCGTAGTATAATCAAACACCGATATACAATGCAAGTTTTTTTCCTCGGCCAAATTGTGCGGACCTCGAGGTCTTCGGGATCGCCGGAAGTAGGATATAAATTCTCTTTCCCTACGGGTACGAGCGTGGCGAATCTTATGGTCCAGAATGATACTTCGCGATTCCGAAAATTCGTCGACGTCTGCCTGGGCCCGAATGGATTTGTACATAAAAGAGAACAAAATTACACGACACAGGGTGTGCGTATATGTTGGTGCACACAGTAATGTCCTACATAGCGAAGTACTAACTATATAGTGCATGGAAATAATAAAAACGTTCGCAGTACGTGTGGGACGTCTCATGAAACGTTCTCCTCTTTTTTCCCCTTGACGACGAGTCTCGCCCTCGATAATTTTTACTTAGAAATTGCCGCTACATATTAATCGCATTCTTCGAAAATAAATAATTCGCGAACTGTTTCAGATTCGGTTGGTAGACCGTTATTCCTCTCTTTCTTTTCTTCTTTTTCCGTAAGCGCGTCTATTACGTCGATACGTATGAGTTTCGGATGAGATTGTCTGACCCATCGAACGAACGAATAACGTCCGAACGACGAAAATTTCATTATTAATTCGGTTATTTAAACTACTGTGATTATTTGCGATTTCGATCATGCGAGAATAAATCTTCTAAGACGAATAAACCAAAGGATATTCACGTCGATTCTGTATTCGAACGTGATTGAGATTAGAACGTTGTAAGATAGGGGAAATGCTGAAAGAAGAAGCGAAGAATACGCAATCAACGTACACGGCAACATGCGGTTGATTGGTCGAATCAATTTTCCAGATATCGTAAATCAATTGGGAAAAAAGGCGGACATGGTGCGATCTATTTATCATAAGTGCGACAGTATTAATCTTTGCTAATGATATAATATGAAACTCAATTTATAAATTTCGTCGTATCATAAATTTATTATTACGGATAATATTGTTAAATCATTGCTATTGATTATTGATTACCATTGCCATTATTATTAATATTATTATCCTCGTCATTGTCTATGCCATTGTCATTGTCATTGTCATTGTCATTATCATTATCATTATCATTATCATTATCATTATCATTATCATTATCATTATGATTATTATCTTTGATCATCGGTAATATCGTTATTCTTATTACTTTTGTCATATTATTATTCTTGTCGCTATTGCCGACACTAATAATTATGCTTATAGTGTCGAACAGAGGTTACTGTATTACTGCGAGAAAAGAAACATACACGGCGAAAGAACAGATTATTGTATGCAAGTGAGTGGACGAGTGATTGAAGTAGAAGGAAGGAGATAACCTTTGGGAAGCCTGCGAGGCCAACAAATGAAAAGTGGCAAACAGAAAATCGAAGCGACGCGACGTATATAACAAATAATTTATAATGGTAGTATGATAAGAGGGAAGGAGTGTTTTAGCATATCAACGCGACAAATTTTACGAATGCATAGGCGAAACAATGATAGGACACGCGGTTGTAGAAATATTTCGATATTGTATATGTATTTAGACATGAAAAATTAAACGAGAAGGTTGACACGACTCGCTGAGGCTTCGAAGACAAGTACGGCACGATAATGAAAAATGATATTGTTTCGTAATAAAATAATTCAATATTGATTCGCAAAGAACGAACGACATTGAAACGATTTTCCTTTCCCTTGAGAAACGTATGCATCGTATATAACGACGAATAACGTCACAGTGATAGAGATACCAAAATGAGGCGCGGAAGAAGAGGCGTTGAACCAGACTCTTGTCACGATTGTAAATAGTAGTACGACTTTTAGATTGTCTTCGTAGCCGTAGCGGGTGGTCGGTAAAATTTTAAAACATACGCGAAGAACGGCGAAGGTCGTGGGGTTACGAATGTTAATAAATTTCACGGCAAGGATGTAAACTCGGTGTAAAATAAAGTTATATCGAATCGCGATGCGATTGGTTGATCGTTTTCGAGTCCCGTCTCGAAAACTCGTTGCGGTTCGGCCGTTTCTACCGGCGCTAGAATTGTTATTGTAAAAGTCTATGATAAAAGAAAGAAAAAAATGGGAAAAGGGCGAGAATGGCAAGGGGCGAAAGGGGAAAGGAGAGGAGAGCAGCTAATAAATAAGGGGATGAGTGGAGAAAACGTGGAGATGGGAAAAACGTGGAAAACAGCGTAAACGGAAGATACGCCAGTTTGGATTATTATTTTCATAAGCAACGTGTAATATAAATATGTAATGTATATCGATATGACAAATTAACGGCATCATCGCGATTATGATCACGACGGTGATGATGGTTAATATTATTATTGCTATTATTATGGTTATCGATTATGATTATTATGGGATGATGATGATGATTATTATTATTATTATTATTATAACAAGAAAAAAACTAATATATTATATAAAATAAAAAATAATTATACTTAACACTTATGTTAGGAAGCTAGATACATACATTCATGCAAGCGAGAACAATAAGAATATGAAATTTCACTGACAGACACACACGCGCACACACACGCTCACACTCACACACTCACACTCACACATACCAACATAAAATCTGGATGACACGTATTTAACGTCGTACATTTATATATCAAGACTAGAACACGGTGACGTGTGCGAGAAGTAGAAGAGAGAATGAGAAGAAGGGAGAGCGAGATCAAGAGAGAGAGAGAGAGAGAGAAAGCAAAGAGAGAGAGAGAGAGAGAGAGAGAGAGAGAAAACGTGACCGAGCGAAAGGGACTGAGCGAATGGGAGTGAAAATTTTTTAGCGTACTTCGAGGGAACCTACGTTTCGTCGAGTATCGTGAATAATAAAGTAGTTTTGCGTGTCGTTGATAACAGTTCCTTTTTTTCTTTTATTCCTCGACATGCAAAGCTTCCACGCTCTTTATTTACGACGTTACTTTTCAAAGTCAGAGCGAAAGTACATAATATTTGTGTCATCCTATCGAGCGGAAGACGTTCCTGTATATTTGATTTTTATCGCTATCGATTCGATCAATGTAATCGATCAGATCTATTCTAAGGAGAAAAAAGAGAACAATAACCGCGATGAAACAGTCACGAATCGATAAACGAAGAAAGGTTCCTCGACGTTCGCATTTTCGCGCCACAAACGTGTTCCTGTATTTGTCAAATAGTTCTTTTCTTATTCTTGGTTTATTCTCTTCGTTTTTTCTTACGTTAACAACAAGAAAAAAAAAAAACTACGCCGAGCCGAAAAGTTCTGTGTACGACGTACCTTATCCCATTTGAAGCTCGCATACAGACTACATAATTAGCTATAACGGACATGGCCATTAGCAGAAAAAATGTACCATTCAGATAGTTTACCATTAAAGAAACGGTAATCATTATAGCTATATTAACAACATTATTTATATTATTACGCATATTATAAAAATAATTGATAACAGATACTAATCCTAGGGTGAAGTATTTCAAGGGAAGAAAATTTTGAGAAAAAAAATGATCACGCGGCCACAAACGGCGCGAGGGCGGCGGCGCGCCATTTCCCACGAAATGGCGAAACCGGAAAAAGTGAACAAAAGAAAAATAAATAACCCGCCAATTACTTTAACTTCGACAGTACTATTATTTGTATATGCCGAACGATTATGCCGTTTTCAGCGCAACATATTTTGGCGATACTCTTTGGTGGTATAAACTCACGGTAATCAATGTTGGGGGGAAGAATCGGTGTTGGAATGAGGGATTAAGGGCGGGAACGAATCGAAAACAAACAAACGAACAAAATAAAAAGCAGAAGTTTCTATACTTTTTACGGAGATTGTTATAGATTAAGCGCACACTGATCAAGGCATTCGTCGCTCGGCAAAGCATAATATAATTATTAATATAAAATTTATAACAGAAATAAAATAAATGAAGTTAATAAATATGTACACTGTATAATAAACATTATTTCCTATTAATAAACGAACGTCTCTTTTATTTTATCGTTGCACGTATTCCTCAAACATGGTACAATATATGCCGCAAAAATAAGAAAAAACTATATTTAGAAAAGTTTTTGTAAGGTACATTTTTTTAGAATAAAAGTCATAGAAGTCTAAATGCTTTTGAGAATGCTTCTCATCGTTGAAAAAAGACCATTTTATCCATATTATTTGTCTAAATAAAATTATCTATATAATATGTCGTATTTTCTGTAAATCTAGAATTGTATCGAATATAAAGTTCCATCAGATTCTTTTACTTCTTCCATCACTTTAAAGTACCATACGAACTATTTTTTAGAGAACAGAATAAATCAAAATCAGTTGTCACAAGTTTGGAATATGTTTCGAGTGCACAAAGATTTTATCCCCTTTGACGGATGGAGACTACGACGAGACCATCCACTGTACCCTATCCTAAGCCGGTAAAGTTGGAAATGATACAAAAATGGTGAAAAAACAAACTCTTTCGATTGACTTTGTATATCGACGAGTCGATACTTTGTGACAATGAGTGATAATAGGATTGCTACACATTCGTCTGTGCCTCGGGTAGCAAACACGGAGCAGCGATAGGTACAAAAGTTCTTAGTAGCTATGTCGGTAAAACAACAAGACGTCGGTAGGCCGGTGCCAGAAACGTCACGTCTATTCTGTAGCCGTACAGAGGGCGTAAGAAACACTTTGATTTTTGGCAGGTTGATATTTCATAACCTGAGATACAAAATTCTACTTAGTGTCATGTCTATCCTATTTCTAGTTAATGGTGATATTTGTGCAGTGAATATATACAAACTTTATGTGATATCACAGACGATACTCGTCTGTGGTGATATTACGTTTAAAGCAGAAATATTTTTAGTAATAATTTAACATAAATGACGTACAAAATGCATTTCTCTACATAATTGGGATATCTAAGCCATTTTAGTACCATTTGCAAACGGTAAAACGTATACAACCATAATGAAGCATAATGATAAAAATGCATTTCATGCATAAATATTAAGTTTGTCCTATACCACAAACAATGGTGCCTGTATCAGAATTGTGGTCTCGTTTGTGTCTCTATCTCGCCTATGATCACGTATAGAAATTAAAGTCATCAAGTTCGAAGAAAATCTGTTTTCTTGCGCCCTCTACAATTTAGAACAGAGACTTTGAGAACTATAATCAACGTAACTACCAAAGTCGATATAATCTGCAGGTGTAAAATGATCCTCCTTTGTTACTTCAAGTGGTATATGGCATGAGATATATGTAGTAAAATACAGTGCTATTATTGCATAGTATGTATTATAAACCTAATCACACGTTAAAGTTGACATATTTCAAGAGACGATGCGGGAGAGTAAACCTGTGATCATGTAGAGAGCGCCGAGCGGCAACGCGGCGACTCTAAACGGCAGAGTGGCGGCTGGTTTTCCATTATTATGTTTAATATTCTAATAGATACTCAAGTTCAAGCGATAAATAGATAGTACGTAACGATGAATATGAAGGACTATTTTGATATCGAATCCTTAATAACTGAGGTACAATGTAGACCGATTTTATGATAAGATAATCATAAAGATTATAGAAATATATCTATGACGGACTTTAAATTCTCGACTCTTAGATTTAGAGTCTAAATACTTTTGCTGTATGTATACCACAATCGCATAAACCGTGAACTATAGTCTGTAATGTATAGATAAATCTTCTGAAGATAACGAGAATCCTTCTCCTCCATTCTTCTCCAGTTTCCAATTCCCCTCTACTCGTGTTCTGTACATCTATATATATTTGAGTCAAACCGATGAGACATTAGTTAACAGACGATTCTTGTGATGAGATCCTGTACTGTTGCAAATATGCGTATATATGCTTAAACCTGTCTGATTTTGTTTTATTTGCTTTGAAGAAAATACAAAAGTAAGGTATAGTTGTGACTTTATTCTTATAATTTAATATTTAAAAAATGTTGTAAACGCATCTTTTTAAGCTCTGCTTTCTTTTTTATATTAAAGACAGACGTAGATCTAATCGTATTAATATATTAGTTATCTGATACATAAATAATGATTGAACGGTAATCGATGTGTATAAAAGATACTCTTATCACGACAGATAAATTAGTTAATAGATAAAGTATTCAGTAGAAATCAATTTCATACGATATTAACCAAGCATATTTCTTATTAAATAAGTACGTTTATTAACAATTTAATTATTTTTCTAATCTATTTAACATTGTGAAAGTAAATTTTAGGATCTAGAATGAAACTAACATTGCTAATTCCGAGAAATGAAATATTTTCAGCGGAAACTATAAGGATTTATCCTGTCCAACAACATGTTTTTATTCATAAAATTTTTAATAATCACATGGCTCTTCCGACTACAATTTACGATAGCCCTGGAGAGTGATGAAACAAACAGCGTTAATACGTGTGATCTGCCGCAGAGTCTTATACAAGAGATAGACTCGTACGAACCCTTTGTTCATGCTATAATAAATGAGACTTTATACGGATCGTTCAAAGGAACGACTTGGAATGAATTAGCTTACTTCGTTGATACATTTGGTCCGAGATTTACTGGTACTGCAGTGCTAGAGCGTTCCATTGATTATGTGTTAAATAAATCTTTGGAGTTTGGATTGGATAATGTACACGGTGAATCCGTTAGTGTGCCACATTGGGTCAGGTAACACTTGTCAATGAGCCTCTTACTTACTTTCCTAATAAATATTAAAGTGTGAATTGCTGAAATACCTATTTATTTTCCAGAGGAAAGGAATCAGCGACGCTTTTAAAGCCAAGGCACAAAAATATTGCTCTTTTGGGATTAGGTTACAGCGTTGGGACTCCACCCGAAGGAATAACCGCAAAGGCTATCGTCGTGAACAGTTTCAAAGAACTTGAGGAAAGAAAGCACGAGGTAAATATATTAGAAAATTTCCAAAGGACGATTATGCTTTATTTCGTTTAAATAACTTGTACCATTTTCTTGGTCGGTTTAGGTCCGAGGAAAGATCGTTGTATTTAATGAGAAATATGTTTCGTATGGTGAAACGGTAAAGTATCGAAGCCAAGGAGCAACAGAAGCATCGAAACATGGTGCTGTTGCTGCTTTAATTCGATCCGTTACACCATATTCTTTGTATACCCCACATACGGGCATGCAATCGTACGGCGAGAATGTGACTAAAATTCCGGTAGCTTGTATCACGGTTGAAGATGCCAGCTTGTTGAGAAGGATGTCCGATAGAGGTAGACATGGTATCATATAGACTTGTTCTGTTACCATCGAGGATATTTATGATTTATTTATCTTTTAGGTGCAGTTTTAGAAATAAATTTAAAAATGCAGGCGAAAAATTTGCCGAACAAAGTATCACGAAACGTAATAGCTGAATTGAAAGGTTCCAAGGCACCGGAGAAAGTTGTAGTTATATCTGGTCACATCGACAGTTGGGACGTTGGTCAGGGCGCAATGGACGATGGCGGTGGTGCATTTATTTCATGGCAAGCATTAAAATTATTGAAACACCTTAATTATAAACCACGACGAACAGTAAGGTGAACATTTTGGGGAATAATGCTTTAGTTAAAAAATAAGAAGTACTTAGTGGAAATTTAAATTATATAATTAAATTATGCTTAAATTTATATAACTTGGCTTAACGTGAAATTAATTACGATTATAGAATGATCATGTGGACGGCTGAAGAAGTTGGAATCATAGGAGGTAATCATTATATCAAGAGTCATAAAAGCGAAGAGAAGGATTTACAGTTCGTGCTGGAATCGGATTTGGGCACGTTCAAGCCATTAGGTTTTGAAGTTACCGGAACCGAAGAAGTTATGTGCATCCTAAAAAGAATCATGAAGTTAGTTTGCAAAACAAAATTAAAAAGAAACATTAGGAAGGATAATTGCTTAATTTTCAGTTGTTCGACACTTATAATTTTTTTTTTTTTTTTTTTTTTTATTTTTAGACTATTCTCTATTGTGGGAGATATGAAGCTTCGTAGTCCCAACGGCGGCCCTGATATCGCTTCTTGGGTAGACGCAGGGGTACCAGGAGGTTCTCTTTGGACTCAAGACGAACAATACTTTTATTACCATCATACGAATGCGGATACTATGTTAGTCGAAGATCCGGATGCTCTTGATAGGGGAACAGCCCTATTTGCAGCACTGTCTTATGTACTTGCGGAGCTTAGCGTCGATCTTCCACATCACAAGTGACAATATTATTGGTATTATTAATATCGATGTCGATTATTCAAAAACGTTAATGTTAGAATCTATATATTTGAATTTTTACGAAAATAGAACATTAAAGGAATATTTTTTAAAATATCAAACAAATAATTTTGTTTACTGACTCTCTATACTGATTCCTTTTGTATGATAATCGAGAAATTAATAATATTAGCGAATCGACAAAGCGACAAATTACGGATCACACTCTGGGGATTGAGATCAAGCGAATAAAATTCAGTATTGTAATAAGAACGGAGATAAAACTCATTGCGATTCTCTTAAAGTATTTTTATTTCAAATGTTCGTTTTTTACAGAGTCGTGGCATACAAATATTTAGGCCTAATGATCCACGTGGTCGTAATTTCGCTACGCTCGTCGAAGTATTACAAAGTACATATTTCGTGACCACGAGGCTAGGCTCTCAACATATGTATTTTTAATTGGTCTTTCCGGTCAACGGAGAACATTATTGAAAACTCTGAACACCGTATTAGATCAGTTTCTTAATTCTCAGTCGTTCTACGTTACGAAAATTCTCTACATTGTCGTGTTCGACTAAACCTTTAATTGCTAACGCAATCTTTTTGACGGTAATCGACGGTACGTGCCATTCGCGCTTATTCTTATACGGAAAATAGTACTCTCTTCCTATTAACACCTAAACATATTGGAAAAGAAAGGTATCGTACATTAAATCGAAATAGAAAGAACGATTCAAGTGGCAAATAATACTAGCACATGGATATGTACTGTGAGACTTCTCGTTAGCAATTAGAGGTTATTGACGCTTTAATCAGTCTCGTCATGGTATACATCGACTATATTCGTTAATTGGCTTAGATCAACGTATCTTCGTCTTGATTCGGGAAAACCATCAATAGGGAATGTTGAGAGGTTGTTCTTTGACTAGCTGTCAACAATGCAGTTTTCTCTCCTCCGCTTCCGTTGATAGAGCAATCTGGCGAGCTTCCCTCGAAAATGTGAGTCGTAGTGCTACTAGTCGAGGGCATGTCGTTCAAATCTGGCGATGCTAAAGGCGGTGCTTGAATTGGACGAGTGTTATTGTTGCTGCTTTCTAGTGACACCAATTGCATACTGTACGACTCACGATAACCGGACGTACTGGATGTATCTTCGTCCCATGAAGCATCCGATGTTTGAAGGTGAAGGTGATGGTGATGATGATGGTGATGGTATAGGTGATGGTGAAGGTTAGCGTGCATTTGTTGCTGATCGTTCAGCAAATTACTGCCCTTTTCGCAGTCCGATTGTCGGATAGACGAACTTCTTCTTGAACGAATCGACGACGAATCGGAGGGGATGCTGAAGCTCGATGGTTCCATCACTGGAATCGGTGGTGTTATTATCGATGACTGGGTCGTTGGTTGCGATACGTTATTACTTTGTTCTGATTTCGCTTGCACTGTCTGAAAATTAAATTCCAAGTCATTGTGTAAGTATCGTGCCTAAAATATTTAAATTAACTCGACTGTATCATCAACGGTACGAATAAAATTATGTAAAAGCAAATAAGATGTGCTTAAAATCGTTAAACCGTTCGAATCGTTACGATTATCGAATTAAACATAATATATTTTAACACTGTCCGTAATATCTGATATTTCTACAGTTGTATACATATTATTACTTCTACGTGACTTCTTCGACTCTTTCGCAATCGAAAAGTCTTCTTGCTTTGACCCATAGAGCGTTGTAATCGAGGTTTGTCTGGGCGGGATTCGCCTGAACTGTCCTCGTTTGGACTGGTTGGGCTGAGTTGGCTCGTCACGGTTTCCCCTATTAAAATAACACGCGATTAATTATCTTTGCGCATCATATTCTACTCTCTATTCTACAATCTATCCATGCTGCTCTTCCATAACTACAAATTGTAACCCGAAGCGTTTTTCAAATAACAATTACGTTTCATGAAATGTAATTGTCTCAACATCGCACTATCTCTACTATGAATAAATATTTATTAAGCAATTATTCCTTTTTTTATCTAATTTACAGATCGAAATACGAATAATATCGAGTCCTAATCGCATTTCGGGTATTTGTCTTTCATACGTATAATGTATTCATATAATATAAGAATAGAGTTTTAGCATCGCATTACATATGTACACTGTACACTATACATTCTGTTTAAAAGGTGCTTTAGAAGGAATAAAATATTCGGTGAATTTATCGAAAGTCATGCTCATAACCATATCCGATAAAGAAAGTAATATTCTTTTCTTTTCTGTAGTACTTTTACAATTAGAAGCTTAGTCATGTAACTTATTTGTATATGCATATTCATGTTGTAGTACGTTTTGTTCGCTATAATTTGAAACAAGAAAGCTTGGAAGGACTGTAGAAGAGCGAGCATCTGGCAATTGTATGTATGTGCAAAGAAAGGAATCAAACAAGAAAAGAGAGGGACGATATAGAGATATAGAGAGTGTACAAAATCGTATGTATAGAGTGTACTTTTCACAATAGTTACTTTAATTATTTTATCTTGTTACTAAAAGTGTATCTATTATCATTAAATATGATAAATATGATTAATACAGGTATGGTAGAAGGGTACGTGTTTTTGTATTACTTGTATTAGCTGATAAAAGTATCGTGCAAATGATAATGAAGTGAAGTATGATATACGGTAAGATATAATAGAAAATAATTAAACATGCTAATGATTTATACCATTGGAAGATTTCGTTGTATTTACAAAGATAAATGAAACGAATGAAATGGATTAACTCGAATCTTTTCTAATGGTAACCCCTTCATCATACTACATTCTACGTTTCAGTTAGATCAATATGCATATTCGATAAAATATAAAAAATTGCAACAAAAAGTTGTTAAACTTCAATTTGAGCTGTTATCTCTATACTTCTACGTTGCAAATATATGTATACATACGTATATGTATGTATGTACAAATTGATCTGTAGAAATTCTATTGGAAATCTCAATGTCTGAATTTCTTATAGCGTTTGTTAAACATTGTAATGCAGCTTTATTGTAAACATCCATTATCTGATAATTTAGATACTGTAATATTCAGATTCATAAATGTTTCTATCTGTATAACACATATTAATTTCTATAATTATTATTCACATTTACGTGTAAATCGCTAGTGCTATTTTCACGAATTCGGTAATATCGTGATCTGTCGTAACTATAACTTATTTATTTATAATACAGGCTCGAAATTTACCTGATGAGTGCCTAAACTCTACGGAGGAGAGAAAGCGCAGTTTTGGCGCCTTTTGATGAGTTAATATAGGATGAGGCTTTACATGGTTACGTTCATCGCTAGTAGAAGATGGTTGGGATTTATCTGAAACATGCCACATTTAACGTCGAGAATGAAGGGAAAGACGACAAATGAGACATACCAGGTGACAGTTTTATTGTTACGTTGATATATTGTTTACGATCATTTCAATTCTACTAAAGCATCGATATTCGATATTGCGTGTTATACAACGTACGAAAAGTATAATCTACTTTCACGGCGCAATTATTTCAATTTAATGGAAAGTTACGAGTTTTGAAAAATAGGATATCTGTATAACAGAATTAATCAGCGGGAAATCTGAAACGAAACGGTTAAATATGAAACAGTATAATGTACTATGTATTAGTAGTCGTGTTTTCACCCTGACTCTTGACGAGGTTGCTTCGATTATGGAAGACCTGTGAGAAATTGTGTTTAAACGTTTATGTAAGCAAGACTCTTACTAGGCAAAAAAAAAAAGAAAAAAAAAGAAAATGGAAAATACAGTATCGATGGAGAAACATGAAGGTTGTATAAAGTGTTTAAGCGTACGTACACGCCCACGCAAACGCGAATTATAAGCATTCTTTCATCTGATAAACAAATTGACTGTGTCAGCTTGTAGTGAAAGAATTAGATTCGAATTACAGATAGATCGTGTGATCAGGTAAGGAGAGGAAAGCAAACGAGAAAGTCGAAGCAACTACGTTATAATGAAATACAACTATGCAACAATGAATAGGATACCAACTGTTGGACATTACCATTGTCTAATTACTGCTATATGTATATGTATAAGTATACATATATATATATATACATACTTATTTATTACGGCTGTGTGTACAGAAACATGAAAGGGAAAATAGCAGTAATAATAGAATAATCTAGTGGAACATACCGTGAAAATGAGATTTTTATATCTTTCATAATAAATACTCTTCCCCCGATTAAGGTTTCATGAAATCAAGCTCGTCAAATTGTTTGCTGATTCGGTATGAATAGTAGCGGGCAATGATCGAATCTTATACCTATAAGGCTCGGACATCACCCTCAACTTTTCTGTCGATCGATCTTTATATGTTATAGAACATGTCGTCGCATAAAGTACGTGAAAAACAAGATGTACGAAATATATGGGGTACACGTTAAACGAAATATATACTATACATGTATGTGTATATACTCATTAATGGATTAAAGTAGTGCCATTTTACTATTACTTGTTCGTTATATGCTATAAGGATGAATTCACACGGTAAACAAGTTCAAACTTTGCTTTCAAAGGGAAGACGAGAAATTCGGTAACGCTTTGTCCGCTAGCGTATACAGAAATGTACATCGAGGAATAAACTTTTTTAACGTGCATACGTACACAAATCGAATTACAATCGTACACATAATTTGATCGAATCTCTGTTCACGGAAATAATACAAAGATAGTTAGCAACAGATATGATCAAAAAGAATATAGAAGAGGAGAAAAAGTGAGCAAGATTAGATGAAATTACGAGAGATATGGAGAAGCGTGATAGGGGAAACACACCAGCAGGACGTTTATCATAGACTGTAGCAGAATTTACTATTAGAATCCGCTTACCTCCGTCCCCTAGCTAGCAATGGAAGCAACGCAATGATCAATATAAGACCAAACAGGGAGGCCCAAACGATGGAAAATGGAAAATTAAAAGTGTGAGCGATGGAAATCGAGTTAAGTGGTTACGCGTAATAAGATTTAGACTTTGGAACAAAAGAATTTGCATTAGAAAAAGGGGAAAAATATTTAGACGCTTCGTCGCAAGCCTCGCTATCAGGGAACGAAATGAAACGATGCATTCGTTATTTACGAAGCAAAAAGAACAAGGTGTCACAAGAGCTTTGCAAATTTCCTCGCAGTGCCCTATAGACAATGGCTCGATCCAACTGTGGTAAACGTCTCTTAATCGCTTAGAAAAACAGCGAAACATTTATGAGAGGCTTGCAGTCGCACCGTTAATATTTAAAATTCGGGACTGATATTAAAAATTTCGGAAGAAACGAAATACCTGTTGGTAGTTGTTCCCCTTGCTGCTCGGCGATGCCTTCGCAAGCTTCACGGAGTGTGGAGGAACCTCCGCTTGTACTTGATCCTAAAATATCAATAAAATGGAAATATCAACGTTAATTCCATCACCACTGAAAATTTGTTAAAACTCTTTGTGAAGTTCTATCGAACGAATTTGCAACGTGATAAATGATAAAAACGTACCACGTGCAGTTTGTATACCATTTGGTGGCGCCGATACTTGACTCGGTTGTGTTGTTTTAATGGTACCACTTGAATTTGACTGATGATTCATGTGACCCCTGGTTCCAAGATCCCCGGTTAAAAGATCGATTAACGATAGTCTCTGTGTGCGAGATTGCCCTTCGGTCGCAGTATGCATGTCCGGGACACTCTTCTTCGGTTCTGGTTGTATTTCGTCTATAAACCAGTCTTATGTTGGCAACAAATCAAAGTGATCCGACCGTATCGCGTAATTTGTCCTACCAACCAAATTTCCGATCTTCTATTTCTTCTTTCAAGTTCTTCAATTCATGTATAAGATCGGCCAGTAGAGTACCACGCGACTTTGGTACCGTTTTAGTATCGCCGCTAATCTTTGCTCGTATGATGGTCTGCATATTTCTTTCGTGCTCCGAAATGGGTGCTTGACCGATCTTATGAACGATAAACGGTAGCATTTGAATGTACAAAGCGGTTCGATGAGTTACTACGAATTCTATAAAGTTCCAGAGATAAGTGGAAGCCTCGTTTCGTTTGTTCAACAAACGCATTGTGCGTAAAATTTTTGGCCATTCGGTTTTTAGTTCCGTTTCAAAGCATATCGTCATTATTTTTAAGGCTACAAGAAAGCGAAGAATATAGATAAAATAACTATCGTGGATGTTTGGTATAAAAGTTATTAAAAAATTATTCGATCGCTTACCTAGAAAGGCAATTTGATACAACGTTAACGACGTTTTAGTTAAAGTCTTTGAATCTCTCGCTACAAACGTTAAACTACCCGTTCTCATGTCTGTCGTTGTCTTTATATTTTGTGAAGTTATTGGCACAGTCTTCGTGGTAGGTGGCCATAAAGTATTTAATACCGCGGTTAAAGCAAAATTTATATCCGACTGTCTCAACTTTGGTACATCTGAAACATAATAATATCTTTTCCTGTCTCTGGCATTTTCGACAATTTTACCGAAATATTACCTTTTCTTCCAGTTCCCACGCGTAGAAACAACGGTATTAATAAATTAAGAAGCACGTTTTCGATTCGAGTCTGAGTCGCAAACATAGCGTGTAGATATCCTTCTCCAAGAGATATAACGTAGAGTGCTATCAGTCGAAGCACCGTCGAGCAAAAATGTTGCGGAGGTATTTTACTCATAAAAGCGGCTGAGGAAGCTGATATATACTCCGACGGGGTATCACCGATGATTAACGACTATAGATAAATGAAAGCTTCTAATTAATAAAATTTTAAACGCCTTATTATTGCTGCGCTACTATTATTAATTCTTCAGTACCTAAGTTCGCAAGGCATAAATCACTTAATTATGTAATAATCACTTAAATATGTAAATGAACTACACTTCAATGACGATGTTATCTATCATTACCCACTTTGATTTGTGACAAATATTCGACTTAGAATTTATTTTTAATATATTTATAAAGATAAAAATAATTACGATACCTGACAAGTGGTTAGTAATGCCTTTAAATACGCGAAATGGGCGATGTAAGGACATTTGGCCAATGTTTCGTAAACTCCTTTCAAAATATTGCTCGCTGCAGCCCAATCGGTGCTTCCCCTGATGGAAGCTTTTTTATGTATTTTGCTAAACGTTTTGTCTAGCCTTCTTAAAATATTTGTCAGTGCAGGCCTCATATCGTCGCTGGACCAATCGGTCGAAGGTAAAATATCGTTCATGTATCTTCTTAAGCCGAGACAACCCATCGTAGTCGCATCGTATGGAGATATTTTTAACAGGCTATGCGCGATGTCCGCCAATCGCTATTAACGAACCATTACATTACAATTTCATTTTGTCATATGGTTCTTACGTTAATAACAAACATGAAAAATTCTACAGAAATGGAATAAATAAGTTACCAAATAGCTGAAAGACTAATTAATGAAGATTTTAGTTACAAAGCTGGATTTTTATTCTATCAGAAAATAACGTACGCATAGAACATTGGTAAAACGTAGAAACGCGAACGAAATACTTACTATATGGCATTTGGAGTCCAGCAATTCGATCGTCTTGCCATCCTGAGATTTCTTATTCAATTCTACCAAACGAGCCGAGCAACGAGCCACAAAGTCTCCTACCATGTTCAATAGCATATCGCGTGGTCCTCGAAACTCATTTTTATGACAATTTTCGGCATCGTCGTTGTCTCGATCGTAGAAGATTCGCACTCTAGAATGTTCTATGTACTTGATAGACTGACTTTCATCCTCGAAGTCAAAACCAGGCGAATACGGACCCTTGCCATAATTTCTTTGACTAGAACCCTTGTGTTCAGGGCTCGACTTTTGCGGTCCGTTGTAATATCTGAAAACAATTCGATGCATCGATATATGTATACTTAAAAACTAAAACTTTTGATCGAAAATCGAAGTTTACTTTGTCAGTGCTTCGGAATTATTCACCAAGGTCTTCACAGCTATGGCCAATTGATGTATTATTTCTTTCTCGGTTTTTCCTTCTTTGTTGTAAGTCGGAGATTGTATCTGTTGAACGTAACAAGGCAGTATCGCTTCCAATATGGTCTGTTAAATTAGAGAAGGTTAATCGTGGATATTTACGGAACATATATTTTTTAAATACAGCTAGTTAAATTTGCCTCACCAGCATTTGCTGACCCCTCACGGAATCAGGAGCGTAAGCTATTACCATCACGCAAAGAGATATGCAATCTAATACGGTAACCATTTCGTTCTCATCGTGATAACAAAAATCGATAGCTTTTAAAGGTTTTTCTTCTTTAACCAATTCATCTATGTGCAAAGGATCCGGTGATGGAGTTTCCAGACTCAATAATAAATTAAATAGACACGCCGAGGGAACCTTTAAACAATTTTTAAAAATTAGACGAATATAATGGCCGTATTATACGATATTGTACGATATACCTTGTGCGCTTCTCCATGAATGCTGGTCTCATCCGTGTCCAATATGGTGGAAACGCTCCCAAACATTTGAAGAATGAACGGCTTTCGATTCATGAGATAAAACTGTTTAACAGCGTACTCTACGGTAGTTGTTACCAATTTATTCGTCTGATGAGTCGAATACAATTGCAACAACGTTGGCATAATTAGCAAATAGCCATTCGTTGAAAAGATATTCTTGAAATTATGCGCGGCGTTAATGTACGTAGCTATGACGTAACGCAAAATGCAGGAATCTTCGCTGTGCAGAATCAATGCACCGTTTAAAACGTTTAGAAACAGATGAATATCCCCTGAATAAGCAAAATTTCCTGCCATCGCTTCGAACATCCTGGCAATCAGCTTGACCCACATAAATTTGTGCATCACGTCTAGACCCAGAAGCTCCTGACGAAACAAATAATTATAATCCATACAATTCTGCCGTGATGTACGCATGTACATTGTATATACAGACTGTATCATCGAATGCAGTAGAATAGAACTTTACTTACTCTGCCAATCTCACCGCCTTTGTACAAGTCCAAATCCGCCTCCAGTGCTCTTCTTGGGAAAGAAGGTAGCTTCATTAGTTCTTCGTGAAGAAAGACCACTCTTTGGACCACCATGTCGACGTTTTTCAAGATGGCCCACGTTAACAAGACTTTGCCAATTTCGACGAACTTGTGAACAAGTTCTTGACGTTGCAAAGCGTTGAACGCGTCCTCTGGTTTCATGTGAACCAATTCGATTTCCGAAAATTGCGATCTACCTTTAAAGAAATAGTAATCTCGAACGTACGACGACGGATTGCGAATTTGATCTGGAACGTAAATCGTAATCGCGTGACGAAAATAATCGTAAATCACGAGGTAGAATTATAGAAAGATGTGATTAGTACAAACGTGTTTTGTAGTCAACAAGGAAATACTCTCGTTGTTTCGATTCCTCGATACTGAAAAAGTCCAAAGATTCTTGCAGTATCTGGCAAAATTGCGTGTCCTCCTGCACCGGAAACTGCGAGGGAATTCCTCCTGCGTCTGGATCTTGAGGACCGTGAACTACGATTCTTTTTGCGGATGGGACGTTTGCGGTTAACAAAATCGAAGCATCACATTGTTCCTTCCGTAATATTTGCTTCAAATCTTTGAACATTATTCCGTGAACGCTATGCACAACCTGTAAAGAACAAAAGTTCTTAGAGCTTCTCGATTCGAATTTTAATTTAAATTTACTTACCATCCATAGAATCGAAAGTGCCGTTCCAATCAATTTTTGTCCTTCTTCGTGCGGAGAACGTACATAAAACATAACATATCCAATGATGTAATTATACAAAGCAAAAGCAGCCTGTTGAGGGAGCTTCGGCACAAACCGAATAAGATGTCGCAAGATTTTAAACATCAATTCCTGCTTCTCTCTGGTTAGACGTTCCAAAACGTAACGCAAGAATAGTGCGCTATCTTCTACCAAACAATTCCAGATTACCTATAGTAAAATTAAAAATATAGTCCCATATTTTTTAATTAAAAATATTTGTCGACAATATACACAAATATTTGTCCGACTAATCGAATGGTGAATTATTGCTTACTTGATATGCAACTTCGTAAACAGCGCTTCCATCGTCTGAAACGGCGGCATCGTCAAGTAGATGAATTATTTGTACGATCGCAGAGCATAAGGAAGAAGGGAATAACGAAGGTGCAGATTGGCCATGATGAGACGTGTTTCTTTGTATAGTTTCGCCACCATCTTCGTCCCCAACATTTCCTACAGAGATATGGGATTTTTAAATGTAAGGACGGGAATTCAGTGCGATCGTTTATCGCGTTGACCGAGTCCCGGGGGTTAGAGAAAGTACTTGGTATTACCTTCGTCATGATCATCCCCAACAGGGCTGGGCTCGTATGCTGCTTGCACGGTAATCGGTATGGTAGTGATCAAAAAGTTTTCCCTTTCTTCGCGTTTCTTGTCGTCTTGTGCCTGCAAAGCCCTTTTTATGAGTTCAGTTTGTTGCTTCTTACGAGTTTTCGTTGCCGTCACCAGGGACCTCTAAGTAATAGTTGTAGTAAATTCTACTTAATCTACTGAAAATTCTAATTCTAAGGTGTTCTACAATTTCAACGCTTATTTCAGGCTTACATGATGTTCCTGGTTAATAGTCACTTCCTCCACCTTTGTTTTTACTTGTGGCATCCAAGGTGGATCCACGACGGGCAATGACTCGATACCGATTTTTGGCGAGGGTAACGTGAATTCTATGCCAGGTGGAGGAACCTTGAACGTGAGGTGAGCGTTTTCTTCCATACGTGGCCAAACTTGATACCGTAGCTTCCATAATACTTGAAACCTTAGTATCGCGTTTATTCGTACGCTCGTGCTACTATGCTGAAGACCATGGTGCATCAATTCGCTGGCTTGATTAGGAGCTCGCACAGCCCCGACTATGAAAAGCGATGCGGCGGAAGCTGCAACTTCTTGGTTCGATTCTAACAAAAGTTCCCACGCAACGGGTAGAACGTCCACGAATAATTCCTCGGTCATTACTACCGCGCCTTTCACCAAAGTAGCCAGCGGTGCATGAAATATGTCCTTCACTTGAGTTCTTAGATATTTCAGAATCGGTGAATTTTCTCTATCAGGATCTGCACGCTTTTTCGAAGATTCTTTCCCTTTCTCTGAATCTTGGTCAGCCAAATCCTTCGACGAATCTCGTTGAGCCAGTCTACCCGACTGAGATCCATCCATGTTCTTCTCAATCCTGTTTAACAAATAGAAACACTTGGATTTCATGCTTAATTGTATTTCTGTATAGAAAATAGTATAAGAATTACTTGTATTTTTTCCCTACGCTATCCTTTCTACGCACAGGCGACACTTGAGTACTCGCTTGTTCCGAAACCTTCCGGCTGCGTTTCTCCTTTTTACTCGCTTCCTTTTTATCGGTATCGAAGTCAAACATTCCTGTACCGTTGAGGATCCCAAATTCTTCTCCATAAATTTTCCTTATAGACTTCATTAATCTGCTACACGCCCGCATTTGCCGCCGGTGGCAATACGGATGACAAAAGTTCTGATGAGAGCAATAAAAGTTGAACGAATTGGTGAACTGTATCAAGACTTTCATCCACGGGAAATTTTTATTCGTCTCGTCCGTTTCGTTGCTGTCGCTGGGACTCTCCGGTAGTTGATCGTCGACGGGAATTCCCGGAGATTCTTCTCCGCTGACTTCACCTCCGAAACCAGGCTCGGAGGTGTCGCTTTTATCTGACAGTGAACTCACTTTTCTCTTCGACTGTATCGAATCTGCCCGTTTTACCGTATCTAACGAAGATACGATAATATTAATATTTTTATCGAACACACCCGGATTTATAGGGATTAGAACATATTTTCAGAGTATACTTACAAGCCTCACATTCCGTATCTTTGCCTTCTTTGGTACTACGTCTGAGTTTCAAACTTCGCTTTTTAAACGAACCAGTTGCATTTTCCGCCGTCCCACGACGAAGGAGAAACGGTCGACTTTGAGGTGGCTGCACTCGTTTGGCCTTGTCTTTCTCAGTACCTTGAAAATCCTCTCCTTGGATAGTAACAGTTGATTTACTACTACCTTCTGACTCATTATCAGGTTCGTAAAGCACGAAACTGATCTTGCGTTCCGCTTAAAATATAATTACGAGGAGTTAAATTAAAGGAAACGAAGCATAAATAAGACAGGATTTTGTAGTACTTACGAGCTACTTCACGATCACCTACGATCGATTGAAGACTTTGAGCCGACGTTTGGGAATGACCCATCGAAGAAAGTGCCATGCTCCATCGTCGATTTGCCTCCCTGCTGTACATTCTTTCCCAAGGTGGTGGTCGTTCTTTTGTTAAAAGTTTATTAAATTTTGGCAAAGTTTGGTAAGTTTCTCTTAGAAACGCCGTCACTTCCAGGAGTAGAATACAGGCTGTAAGGCGTAACGCCATTGGACATTGAGATCCATAGCCATTTATGCTAGCTGAAACAACGATGAACATCTCTCCTTACTTATCCAAGTTAGTTCTTTTGCAATTGTATCTTAAGATTATGTATAAAATTACCTTCGTCGAGGAAATCTTCCTCTTCGTCTTCGATAATTAAATCTCTTTGTTTATTTTCATCAGATACAATTGCGATCATTTGATCGGCGTTTTGCTTATCTTCCAGCAGTAATTCTTCTAATCTTGTTCCAATAGCCTGTTAAACACGCGTATTATCGAATGTATTCTTCTTCATAAAGATGCGTTTCTTCTGTGTGAATATCAATACTTATCAGGTACCTCTGCCCATTGATAAAATAATTTTCCAGCAGTACGTTGCAATATGTGAATTTTGGACAGCACTGTAGATGCATTTCGATTATTAATGGGAACCGACGGACGAAACAGAGGAGAGTTTACTTTCATCCAGGTTGGCCATTGCCCTTTGTTACATTGATGAACAAAATGGGCACATTCCAATAACAAAGAAGCTCGTGCGACCACTGGGGCATAAGGCTACAGAAAAATACATATATGGCGATTTCCTTAATGCTAATTACTTCGAATATATAAAAAATCAGCGATTTCTTCGACGATTAAAGTTTGAGATTGATTTAATATTGTAAAAAATAAAATATTTTTACAAGATCTAAGATTGCCGCCATAAGATAGTGATCAGGAACCGAACCCGGTTGGCATGTCTCCAATAAGAATGAGAATCTTAGCATTCCATCGTAGACGGCATTACGGGGTACCAGCCTTCTCTCTTTCAACACTACGAATTCAGATTCCCTGGAAGCTTCGCCAAATTCCATAGAATTCCTTCTGCTGAAATCTATTTGCAGTACAATCGTATTTTAGGTAAATTTGAAAACAGGACAGAAAATTACGGAACAATCTGTCGATCACTTACAGCTTCCTGGTACCTCTTCTAGACTTTCCTTTTTCTTGCTCTTTCCGAAACCAATTTTATTCAACTGATCTTCCATTCGACGTTTTGCTTTTTGCAAAGTCAGGCCAACGCTATGTAAATAGAATGTTTGTAATTACAATGAAACTTTAAGATTTTATATTAAAAGCTTTAAGCATAGTATTTCCTGTGTTATATATCTCTAGTTCTGAAGTATTCTGTATACGTATGTACGTAGAAAGAAATTTTCTATAAGAATCTAATCGAGTTTGTAGTTCTTTATGGAAACGGACTCACCCACGTCCAGACCTAGATCCACTACGATGATGACCATAATGAAAACTGGATTGCCTAACGAAATTACCGTCCGTTGGAGATTCGCTACTTTCGTGACTATCGGTAGAATCAGTTCTACCATATTCCCTTCGAAACCAATTGACTGAAATTTTATATGCTCATAATAATTTTGTACATAGTCGGTTTTTATCGCTTTATTAATAGCAGAAATTAGAAACTTTAATAATTTCTACCTATGCCACCGATTTGAAAGCGAGTAGATTTTCGAATTTTCCCAGAACTTAACGATTCTATTCCTAAATTACGTTCGCTTTGTCGTGGAGTAAGTATGTGATGCTTTTTCCTCAAATTTCCCAGAGGACTTTGACTAATCTTTGCATTCTCTTCGCTTAGTTCCGTTTCAAGAAGACTCTGCATAAATGTAAACTACATTATCAAAATGAAGAATCAGTGATGACATAATAATATATTTAATTCGATGTACATACTGCGCAAGTTGAAGATGTACTCCGTTTTTTGAAAAGAAATTTCCTGGTACCTCTATCGTCCACGGTGTAACAAGTATCCCCGCCGATATCTGCGTGTTCCTCCAAATCAGATTGATGTATATGCCTGAAAGTGTTTACACATTTTCATTTCGTATTATTTTTTTAATCTCTTTCCACGTGCTTTAGAAAATATCTTGCAGCTTTCTTTACCTAATAACACGGGTAGTTTGAACATTGCTGTTACATCGCTTATTAGGTCGATCGGCAGAGTCTAAGATTCCACTTAGGGCGACACGGCGAAAAGCACCTCCGTGGGCTTCTTTAACGTATGACATAAATTGCCGAAGATCGCAGTACAAACTTACGTTTTCTTGCGACTTTAACTCCTTTATCGATTTTATGAATCGCGTAACTAAGGCTTTGAAAACATAATTGAAAATGTGGCTTTCTATGCCACGAGCACCGTGACTACTAAGCCCATAGGATCCTGCTGCAGTTCCGGTAGTTGTTGCAGCCACGGTACCGGTAGCAGCTGTCGCAGAGGAATTACCAGTACCACCACCAGCTCCGGTATTTCCCATAAAATTAGCGCCAAAATTCGTCGCGTATCCTCCCTGCGAGCCGATTTCTGGTGATTTGCTGCATCCTCGTTTCTGATCTACCAACCACAAAAGTATCCTAAGTCTCTTCTATCGAGTTAAATTCTTGCTAATATTGAAAATCAAGAGTAACAAAATAATCAATACAATGCGTATATAAAATATTGCAAAAATATTGCAACATCGAGGACACGACGAATCTTTTTTAATTGCGTTTGAAAATTAATTTCGAGCTTCACGCCAATTATAGTCGGCATTTTATAAGCATTTTTGCAACGGAATGAAATGTCGAAAGCGTGCACCGTGCCATTGTTCGTTCCTCTCGATTTACTCACTAAGTGGAGATAATAACGAACTTGGATCCACGCAGAATCCAACGAATGCATGAAAGAATTCCAAAATCTCCGATATCGGTTGTTCCCGCACCATTGTTCTCAGGAACCGAGAAAATTGCTTCGAACTGGCTCGATGCAATTTGCTGAGAATCGTTTGTCCCTGAGATCGACAGAAATCCGTCTGCGGTCCGCGTATTCTCTCCGAGCAGCCGTGTGGACAGCCTAAATGCTTCAGTACTCTGATCACGCAATTCATCAAAAGATTGTGAGATGAAAATTTGGACTCCTCCGAAAGATCTTGTCGGTATTCTTGCTCGTTCTCGGGAGAATCTTTCTTTTTTCCGCTTTCCGTTTTTTCGGCTGCCGTTGCGGATTCTGGCAAAGTATTCGATGAAGAAATGAAATAATATAAAAGATGGTAAAAAGGCTTATGTAAATATAATGTACGTATACTACGAGACATTTTGTATTCACCAGCTATGCTACCCGTAATTTCGTCACGAAGACACTGCTTCATCACTCCCATATCTATTAAAAGCTCCACTAAATTTAATATATTTTCACACACTCGTAAGGTGCAACAATTGCTATCCCTCAAGGCGACTGAATGTACGGCCTAGTAAAAAATTAAAAATGCGATTAGTAGTAATCCTTGCAAAATACGTTAGATCAAAACAAAACTATGCTGTGTAATAAAACAGTACCAACTTTTAAAACAACTTGCAGATCGATATCGCCTTCTTTGGTGATGTAACAACAGGAGCCAGGTGCTTCCGGTATTTCGTCGCTGGCATAAGTAATATTAGAATCTGTCTGCGACCGTGTAAGACTGGGTTTCCTTTCGAAATCTAAACGGCTACCGTGCATACTGATAGCATCTAATTGACTATCGATTGAACCCTATAAAGGACACCATAATAATATCTATGTAATTATAATTTGGTACAAACTACAGAAACAATGAAATAATAGTAATAAGAAGGCCTTATTTGCCATCGCTATAATTATACAAATTTAATGTAAGCTATAATGTTTCTTACCTGTCGTTTCATGTAATCTGGAGATGGAGTAGGCGTGTGTTCTGTGACAGTGATGATAGGGTTCGGTGCGGTGTACGATTGACTATAAAATCGACTTTGTTTCCTCTCGATACGAGTATCACCGACGTACCTACAAAATACGACTCATCAGAAACCGGACATAGTAGATATTTCTATCGACTCTCTCCATGCCATCGGACACTGTGAGTCCTAGCCAAGCACTACGGTCTGACCTCTAAGGTTCTTATCTACTTCAGTGCGTTTGCCATTCCACGTTGCATGCTCGATGTGTTCCTTAACCATATTTTACTGTGTACGTTTTCCCGATCTTGATATTGTGAAATTGAATACTTTTGTGACTTAAATATATGTGATAGAAGAATATGGAGTAATTTGCCAAGGGAAAGATCGTACCTTTGTGTAGAATGTGCAATGGGACTCGTGATACAGCCGGTGAGAAGAATAACTTCTGCGAAATAAAGATTTGAAGGTACGAAATACAAGTTTTCTGGTTAAAATTTAATTTGATAGAGAATCGTATTAATGATATATGTAGAAAATGTATATGTATATATCTTCTTGCCGGTTGTATCGCAAATTGAATCTCCAGCTATGTTATATGGTCCGAAACATATACACTTGCACAATTTCTAGTAACAAATAGAATAGATAGTTCAACAAATCTAAGCCACTGATGAACCTATTCTAGATTCAACAGTGAACGTCGTATGTAGAATATTCTGTAATCAGTGAACAAAATTTTGGCAAAATTCTACGCGTATAAAACAAAATAGGACTACAAACTCAAGAGTGAAAAGATTGTGAACGATCTTTAGTCATGCAATTAAAAAAGTTATAAAATAGATAAAGGCGATTTCGAACGAATTGTTGTACAAAGCGTTGATTATTTTACACATTAATGTAATTGGAATATATTCGATTGAAACGCGCTTAATTAAAATGTACGACCCGTACCTATTCATATTGTAAAGTTCCACGCTAAAAGTTATTTATTTACTGACATTAATGTTTAAACGTGGCTAGCAATCAAGTATCGTAGTAAATTGCAGCCAGCAAGTTGGCGTAAGATCCATACGATCGATCGGTGATTCTTAATATCGTAATTGTTGATCCTTATGAGGGATTAGTTTGAAAAATAAGCGCGAGAAACGGCGTGTTTACGGTATCCGTTGTTTCTGGCTAACGTGCCGAGGCGGCTAGGGCGTGGTGTGTGTTTAAAGGATAATTGTGCGCCCTACCGGAAGCAGGAAGCTCGTAAAAGAAGCGTGTAAACCGAGCTGCAGTACGGAACTTCCTCCGAGTGACGTTGATGACTTACCCTCCCGCGGTCAGCTCGTTAATCAAGCAGCTGAGTACGAGTTCAGGGGTGAAAAGGCGAACGAGAGAGAGAAGAGAGAGACACACAGAGAAACACATTACGCATAAGTTTTAACCAAGGACTTATCAAATTATGCAGAATGAACAAAACTGTGTTACGAATGAAAGTAGGCAAACTCTTTATACGGGTAAAAATCGAAGTTTCGTAGAGCCTTTTCTTTGAACTGAATTTTTTAATATCCTGCGTAATGATTTTTCGATTTGTACCATCGTGAAGAATCTGCGTATTCATTAGAATAACATAGTTTTGGGATTATCTATAAGAATTTAGGTATAGCTGAAAAATAGTTGTCAGTGTTGGGTAAAAAATGAACTTTTCTTTCTGCGATCTATGGCTTGCTAATAGCTGCTGAAGTACAAGTTAAAAAAGGATGCATTTAAAACTTTCTAAGGAAATGTTTTAATCGAAAATCTTATTAGAAATTAGAAAAAGAGATGCCTGATAATTAAATTTCAAAGTACGCTTGGAGGATGAAATATTATATAACAATAATATCTATATCGACGATAATAATAAATATAAAATTAATAAACTGCTAATTTATTCTAATTCTATTATGATTTATGATCGTGCTAGTAATAATTGCAAGAAATAATGAAAATGAGCGTAATACATTACTTCGCCTACAAGTATTAAAAACTATTGTAAATAAAAAATAAAACTGGCATCTATCTAAAATATCAATATCTATATCGATAAATTAATGCTTCTACTGTAGATCTACAAGTCCGATAAATATATGATAGGTAAGTAAAATGTGTCTAGACAGTGAACTTTTAGCAACTAGTTAAAAGATAGATGCCATTTTTGTGTAGAATTGATATTAGAGGTCAATATGTACACGATATGCTACCCAACACTGATTATAATCTACGTTCAAAGAGAACAATTATTTATCTAAAAAATGTTTGTTCCTTGTAGCATAAAATAGTTGTTGAATTTGATTGCTTAAATTACTGACAACATAACTAAAAATTCATACGTACGCACATACATATAAATTACTAGGTGGAAAGTTGAAATTAATTAAAAATGCTGAGTCGAAGATTCGTAAGAAATTTGAAACTGCGATATTATGCTATAAAATATATAATTGAATATCGATGTATGTGAGTACGAATGAACAAGAAGAAAAACTTATTGTCAAAGTGAAGAAGTTTTGTAAAACTGAATATTTCGATATATGTCTAGTTTTACTTGCAACTCGTACTGCGTACCTTAAACTTGGCATGCTTTTTCCTTTTACTAAATTCGTTGGATGTTTCATACGATCAATGTCCTTCGCTTCAAAGATTTTCGACGCTGCCGAAGTAGGTCTTGTTAAATTATCATCCCCCGTGTCGAGGCTTCTATGGCTGTCCTGGAAATAAGATCGATTGCTATTATTGTCTTAGATAATCCATGATTGAGAATTTTGTTTAATTTCTTACCTGATCGAATAGCATTTTCGAATCATCTTGACCAATTTTTTCAAGCGCTTTTTCAGATTTCGACAACAACTTTGTTTCGACAAATGCTTTGAGGTCAGCCATTTTCATTCTTTTCTTTGATTTCTCGCTGGCTCGTCTCGTATGACTCGTATCACCATCGTGACCTGTGATAGGTGAAACAGAAGCACAAGGTTCGAAGTTTCAGAAGAAAGCTAAGAAACATTTCCATGTACCAGTTAACAAGGTGACGTCTCGAACTTCTGGTACTTCCATAAAATCCTTCGATACATCTTTCTTTTTACTCTCCGGACTTTGATAAATCGACACTTCTATCTTAGGTATGGGTAAAGAATTACTACGGCGACGTGGCATCTGTTGTACTGATGTTTCTTCGTTCATCATACGTAATCTGTATAGACAATTCTTTTATATAATATAATTCTAAATATGCAAAGCGCTTCGATAAATAATTACCTATAGTATAAAAATTGTAGAGCCCAATATACACCTTCTTCCTGCCATTGAGGAACAAAAAGGCACCTAAGCACAGCTACATCGAGGAAAGTAGCGGCTCGAACGTCTCCATCGATAGCAGCGCAACTACTTGTTAACCCTACACCGCTTGAATCGGTAGGACCACGTTGCTCCACAGAACCTTTCATTTTCGACGTGTCTTGCGCTTCTTTTTCTGTTTTATGAGGCTGATCCTCTTTTTCTTTCTCCGTATCTCTAAAAGATGAATCCTCTATTACGTCATACCATAGCGAAACTTCAATGATAATGAACCTATTTATAAAAATTGTCTAACCCTGTGATCGTCGATCTCTCCTGGTATTGTCTGCAAGTATCCAATGCCGAAATTGCTGTAACCTGTTCTATCGTTAACTTTGAGAAACCAGTTGTCCTGCCCATAGCTACATGAAAGATACTGGCTTCTCCCTGAAATAATAATACACGAATCGTGTATTTCGTGTACATCGACATGGTAACTACTATAAGTTTTCAATACCAGAGGACTGATATTATTGTGTCCGAATAATTAGCATTTTACTGAAACAATAGAATTCGAAATATTTCTTACCCCGTCTAGTGCTTTTTCCGATTCGCTGAGGGACGGTAATCTGAAGATCACCTGATACGTTCGTTCTATTATTTTATCGATCAAAGTGAAATTAAGAGGAAGCTGCTTATTCTAGATACTCACTACGTGTTCATCCTCGGCACCAGAGCTCTCCTCGGGGATCGTTTCTGGAAAAACAGTGTCCTTTGGCGACGATACCCAAATGTTCTGAAAATAATACAAATCATAATTATCATAATTTTGATTCTAAGACAATGTTTTATATAATACTTACATCATCGTTCGACTGTTTCGTTGAAGCCTTGTCTGCACTTTGATCAGAAAACGCACTAACAGATTGACTCGGTGGACTTTCCACATCTAAGAAATATTTTCAATAATATATATTATTGAATTATTGTTGAATATATATTGTTACGTTATGTTGTTCACTCACTTCCTCCGACAAACACATCATCTGACATTTGATGTTGCTTGTAATATTTGAAAGAACGACTCCATAAAGCCTGTGGTTTAATTCGACAGTGGGTAGTGAAGCAAGGTGTATCTGGGTGACGACATTCGTACATAGCCGACCATATTTTCAAACCATTTTCCAAACGTAAATTTGCTTTAAAGTCAATATCTTTCAGATGATTACACAGCGGTGCAAAAAGATAGACGAACAGCTGTAAGAAGAAAAAATATGAGAGACTATTAAATTATTATTTTCTTTCGTTCAATGCAAATCACTTACGCTCATGGTAGGTATAGAAAATAAATAGTAAAAGGGATTTCCTGGGTCGGCATCTGTCTCTGCACATTCTTCGGCAGCGTCGAGAAGTATCCAATGCAGAATGTAAAGAAGAGTTGTTTCCATGGCTCCAAGGGTTTGAAAATCCTTCCTTTGTGGTTAATCAAAACGATTCTCGTAAAATGGAATGCAAAAGCTAGATAAAATTGTTGAAAAAGGAAGCATAAAGGTAGGCGACTCACCTATTGTGCAAGAGATTGGCCGTGGCATGGAGAATGTAGGGAAGAGCGGTTTGGATCAAACGCCATCGTGGCACAGTGCCCAGTATCAGACTCAAAGAGGGTGTTAAATCATTGTGAAGATTCTGAACTAACACCTTCTCCAGAGACTATCAACGATCATTTAAAAGTCGTTTAGAAAATTTGATGGTTTGGACATCGAGTAATTAAATTACAGAAGACGTGTAAGACGATATTTAAGAAGAGTCAAAATTTAATATCTTCAATGGAAAATATTATAGTGAAATACCAACCGTACAAGCTTCCTTGGTCTCCTACATACGCATTAAGAAACATACGATCATGATTAATAGCTTATTCCTTTGAACACATTGCAAAAAAGTTTGAAAAATCGTAAAACAATAAGAAGAATGAATAAGACGAAAAGAATACAACAAGCAAAGTAGATGATGCAAATTAAAAATTGTACGTCATTGCATCACATAAGTAACAAAATGATATGTGTGTCATTCAGAAAAGTCAGTGCTTACAGCTCCCCAAGAGAGGTATCTTTTCTACTATACAAATCCACTACTCGTCACTGAACGCGTGTTATTGAGAAAATATAAAAATTTCACGACAATCGATATTAAAATTTTCATATCAAAACGCCTTGACAAAAATAACGAAGCGTATCAGCTTACGATGTACCAATTAGTTTATTAATTTGAGACTACGTCCACTTGATTTTGATAGTAACCGCAGGCGTAAGGAAGGTAATATTACAATATATACAAAATATAGTTTGAAGTTGAGCTAAAAAATAATGTGCGCAACAATGTATAACAGAGATAATTGGACTAAATATTGAAAAAGCTATTTGGTATTGCGAATAAAGCAAACATTCGTATTTATTGTAAAGAGACATGCAATAAAGGAATAAATAGATAGTATAGTTTTTATAAATAGTAAATTTTCTCTAGTAATTGAACCAGAATAATTAGAGAGTACATAATTGCACAAATAGGTTGGCAAACATGGGAGCAGGCAGGTATCAGGCTTAGCGAACTTACATGATGGCCTGGCGCGTGTTGACAGAACTGCAGGTGACACGTGGAGGCGGCAGCGTGGAGGAGGTTACATTGTTAGTGCAGGTAGTCGGATAGGTATTGGAAAACAAAAGGCTGACAGGATATGGTTGATAAGGATTTTGCACAGCATGAAATCCTGCGATATTCTTCCATAACTTTAATTTCGTATTTATATATTTTTTCGTTGTAATGATTTATTTAATCTATAATATCAAAGCTTCGGATTCCATGAGTGCAAAAAAGCTTGTATAAAATCTTTTGGGCAACATAGCGCAAATTAGTTATTTAGATTACAGTTAATAATTATTTCTTCGTTTAAAATATTTTGCAGCAAGTTGGTACGAGTTTATTTATTTCGCGTGTAATTCTTGCTTTTGATTAGAAATATTTTAAATTGCAAAGAGATACATGATAAAGACAGTGAATACAAACGTTTTATCAATATAATGAATATTCATGTAAGAAATCCTCCTTTTATTACTAATCTCAAGTTAAAAATTTCTGTATAACGAGTCAGATATAAAAAGCGATTTCATTCGTTTGAATATATTATTATTCATATATTTGTTATCGGGATAAATTTGTAATGGTAATCTCATAGAACCTATTTTCTGGCTGTCTGAACTTTGATTAGTACGACTTTAGAAATATACTAACCTTTATATTAACTTTGTATTTGCAAAATTACATTGGAATAAAGAAAAAAGAATTCAAATTTATTAAAATTTCATCTTCTCTGTACACACAAGGCAAACCTCTAACAAAAAGCACAACAAATTTATCGAGGACAATCACGAAAGCAAAAATTCGGATAAAACAATGTTTCGTTTCCCCCTTTGATAATGGAGCAGAAGCATATCTACAAGTTGAAAGTTCTTTCATTCGAATCTGTGGACGAATATGTCAGAAACATCGTGTCTCGTGTCCTAAGACATTGTAATCATACGAATCATATAAAATTTCTTGGAATTTCTTGCTTTAAAATGAATTCACAAACAAAATTCTTAAACATCGTAATTCTTTTGTAATGTTCGTTTTATACACACATGCATACACACACACGTACACGCACAGACACACACACACATTCGCTGGCATATATATACCCGTTTATATCGTTTGCTTTCTTCAACAACTTATAGAAAGGACATGTATAAAAGCGAAGGTATGAATTTTTACCGTGCAAGATGCTTCGTGAAGTTTGCCAAGTTTCGCACGTATGAATGGCCTGTAATATGCAAATTATAGTATATTGTATTTATTAAATATACGATATAGTGTACTATACGTTGCAAATGAATGACAAAAATTAATAACTCTTGCACAAATAAGAATATACGATCTGCATAATACTTTACGTCTTTACATAATTTTTACGTGCTACGCAATAATTTAAAGGATGCATTGCTCGATAAAAGCTTCTGACTTATCAAAACGCATTTTAACTACGTATCTTTTCCAAGAAATATCGGACATCGTTGTTAGTGCTATTGAGATTCATTAATTTCTTTCGAACGAGAGAAAATTCATCATCGATAAATTAGATCGATTTACGTAGAAGAATATTGTACCTCAATTGTCGCCAAAGGAACATCTGAACTGGAATGGGCAAAGCCTGTTCCTGAACATTCCCATCGACGGACCGACGTTTATGCATGTTTTCAGTGAAAACGTCTAAAATCATTTGAACACTTACGTTACACAGAGAAGCAAAGGAAGGAAAAAGAAATCTATCGGGTATTCGATAGAGAGTAATCAATCCACCATAGGATCTGAACACCACGTGTCTCACCTGACAATAGCAAATATCCTTCCGTTCACTTCCTAGCGACATCAGCCGGTCTTTTTGTGTTACGATAAACACACTTAGGCTCACCCTGTCATCCCATAAATCAATTTCTCTCTGAATATCTCAACGATCTATTTTTCATCCATTTGGACGTGGAACGTTGCTACGTAGATACCTACTTACGTTTGCGGTCGAGAGCAATGGGGGAGGTGAAATCGAACGAGAACGATAACAATTTCGTGGAAGAAGTAGATCACGCACTATGCACGTTCTCTCGAAAATTCAAGGGGTGCATTCCCGATACGTCGCGATCATTTGACGTCGCCACGGATGTAAAGAAGAGCAGCACCGTGCAAGGACAGGATCACGTGCCATACGGCCTAGTGACACAGTTGCATCGTTCTCTCGTTAGCAGGTATGCACTCACCGAAAGGTGGATGCACCACCACGGCAGGATCGTGAGTAACTGAAAGACACGGTGGATGTAATGCTGTTGGGAAGGATGAGAATGCGCGCGCTACTCTTGGAAAATCCAATGCGCCGGTCGTTCCATCGATCAGCCCAGGAATCTGCTTGCTGGACCACCCCTACTTTACCAGGGGCGACCCACCCTTTCCACACGGTTCCCCTACCAACCCATTTACCCACCTAGCCCACCTTGCATCAACCAAATCTTTCACTTTGGGATTAACCGATCTAGCTTATTCGGTACGCTACACCTAAAACCAACTTCGTACCAGTCTGTTACAAGCATTGTGTATCTTGAAACGTTGCTGTTTCTTCGAATTTTAGGGGCTCTAATGCTAAGAAAATAGAGCACGCGAGTCGTTTAATTTCTTATATTTCAAATTTTATTCAGGAAGGTCAAGAGTTTGGCAGAAATTTATAAAAAGTAGAGTTACGGAAATTGTATGCAAAAAAGAACAAAAATGAAGTACAAAAGAAATGGCGAGGGAAATGTGAAGGAGATGATAATCGGATTACGTAGAAGCGAAATTGAAAGCATGCAAGACTGCTTATTCAGCTTGATTAGAGGCTACTTCAGTATCACAAACGTCATCATTTCGAACTTTAATAACTTCACTGGCTCTCTTAAAGGTGTCAAGCTGCTCTTTCTCCGTGGATAGTAGCTGCCTCCTACTGAGACACCTCTCGACGTCTGCGAGTGTTATGTCCATCTCGAACACGATCTCGTTGCTGCACTTTCTTCTTTCGTGCTTCGCCTCTTCGAAGGGAGTGGAGGTGATCTCTATACATATTTCCGCACTGCCGTCGTCTTCGTCGGTTATTCTTTTCACTTTACTGTTAATGATTTTGCAGATATCGCGCCAAAGATTTCTTTTGTTAGGATGTAAGTCTTCGACAAATCGTTGAAAGCTTTGCCAATCCATCTCTTCTGTACTTTCGAGAACTTTCCGATAAAGCAACAATATGTCCTTCGTATTGTTTGCGTATCTTCTATCGTCATGTATCAGATTTCTCAACGATGATTCGTTGTAAATGATTCGCCGGGTAATACTTGGAGGGACATTAGGAAATAAACTATTTCCAAAAGAACCTGATGATTTAGTACTTCCACATAACTCTTTGGATTTCATGGATTTTATGGACTTAAGACTTTTAAAGGAATCGAATAAGTGCTTCCCAAAACGTTTCTCGCTTCCGTGTATGCCAATATGTTTTGATGTATTTATTTTATCTTTTATCGAGTCTCTACTATTCCACAGCTTGAAACTACCACTGATTATATTTGATATAGTCCGTTTATCCGAACGATGGCGTTTGGTCTTATTCTTCGACGATGATTTGTACGTTTTCTTCACGCTATAATCTTCTGGATTATGTTGTCCATCGATAGACGTCTCTGTACAGTAAACTGATTTTTCATTAGCCCAGAATGCACGAGGTTCTACGTTTAACATAATCGTAGAAGGTTTCGAAGTATCCGAGTTCTTATACGTTTCATCTTGAATACAATTAGTACTTTGGGGATCTTTTACCCATTCGCGTATCATGTTCTCAGCAGACGAGGAACTAACAACTGTAGTATTACTTTCATTAGCCTGTACCAACGTACGAGATGCTGTAATACAATTTTCTAACGAATCATCTTCTATTAAACACGTTAGACTTCTAAACTGTTTCATATTTCTAATAGGATCGACGCGTTTGGGATGTTTTAAATGCTTTTGAGAATCGATGCAGGAGATTGTTGGGCTTTTCTCGCTATTTCCTTCGATCATATTCGATGCCATCAATTTGTCGAGTATTAAAAATTCTGAATTTAAACACGGATTGTAATTCCGTGCATTGTGTAAAACGAAACTGCGTCTATTGATAGGTTGTTTAGAACGTACGTACGTTCTCTCATCTAATTGCGAAACCAATTCTTTCTTCCTTCTCTCTATTGATTCGGGGCACTCTCGTGCCAAGTACGTCACTTCATTAGCAGACGAAGTTATGTCGTTCATGACGTTGTTTGGTTGGTTCTGTTTACTCTCTGTGCTTTGTCTGCTATTTAAAGATGTATAATTTTGCGATACCGAATCATCAATACGGGATTTCGGATGTTCATACAGAATGTCTCTTAAAACCTTCTCATCACACTCGTTGAAATTTAGCTGATCTTTGTCCGACGTTTGCCAATCGTCCGGTTTATTTCTCGGTATGGACTTTTCTTTATAGTCTACGGGATTGAAATATCTACCGTACAAAGAATTATTTGTAAAATTGGCAATGATATCGTTTTTAATTTTATCTTTTTCCTCGAAGTTAGAGTTAATTTCTGCTTGTAGTCGATTCTTAGTCGTTGCCTTAACGACTTTTTTGATAGCCGATGGCTTTTCTATTTGCGAACTTTTAACGCGATCGTGTAACTCTGTTTTACTCGTTTCTAATATTCTAGTGTTTATCGCGTTACGAGCAGAACGTGTTTCTTGAATCGTGTCATCGTGTTCGCGTTCAGCTACCATAGTTTCGATGCGTTGAGGAGCATTTATGTGGAAATTACTTTCTCGTTTCACAGTTAGACTCACCTCCCTCGAGCCATAAATTTTTCCATTATCTACTTGCTCTTTGCAAGTCGAACGATTTTCATTCCTTTGCATACTGCGGTATTTTTCAACGCGTTTCGTCCTTTGTTCCTTTTTGGGATCAATTCTCCTTATTTGTCGATAGGATCTCGGGTCATCGTCGCCGCTGCTGGTTACGTCTGAAAACATTTGCGTACTTAAAAAGTAGGAGGTGTTAGGTGGTGATGTTCGCGATTCGACAGAAATATTTGGTGGTGTAGTGCAGCTTATCACTCCGCAATGTTCGCAGATTTTCATCGACGGATCGTTCGACAGAATTTCTCCTAACGTCTCGTTGCTACATCGGCGTATCAAAGATTGCAGCTTGACTATGATATCGCGAAATCGAGACATGGATGATAAAGAATTTTTAGGAGACGATTCTTCCAACGAGTTGCAAATTTTGTAGATAGCACCCAATTCGATTAACGGGCCAACATGATCTATGTCTTTGCAAACGTGATCATTCATTTTGCCAAAAACTTTGTTTATCGATTTCTCCATATCGGAATTACACGCGTAATATCTTAAGAGCAAATCGATATCGAATGGTCTGTCCGCGTTTCTAAACGAATCTACCCTTTGTTTGGAAGATGGAAAGCTTCTGATGTTTGACTTCAAATTCGTGGAATATGGAATGTTCCTTTGCACGTACGAATTATTATTTTGAATGTACGAATGGGTAACTTTTAAACTGTCGCATTCGTGAATTGTGCTCAGGGTTTTTATGGAATATTTGTGAGCAGCGTCGAAAGTTGGAGTTTCCGCAACAGGTTCGAAGATTCGTACTTCTATGTACTTATTTTGATCCATCTTTTATGGACACGTTCGTTTTTCGATACTAGCGGGTTGTGGTGTTATCGCTATTTTGACTCGTAAAAGATTGGTATATCCCTTTTACGTTATAGTTAATAATGCAATCCATTTTATGACATTCATTGCATGCGAACTTGACAAAGATTCAAGTAATATGTATGAATTTTCCTTTAAAACCTTTGATAAGCGAGTGTTTATTTATTTTTTAGTACTTTAATCCGATTCAGTTCGAAGTTGAGGTTACATCGGCAATTCTATTGTAATACAAACAGCGTTTTAAAATTTTAAAGATCAAGTCTATTGATAGATTATTAATATTGACTTATACATTTAATTTAATGAAACACTTAATAAAAAAAAAAGGATCATTCTATAAATTAAGCGGGCAACACCTTGCTTGTTTGGTGCTAAACTGAAAATAAACGTTCAACGTCTTCTGACATTTTCCGGAACACGTGCAAACATTTCATAAGTTCACTTTAGGGTGTCGGTAACCCTATACAAATTTCGTACTTGATTCATGTTTGAACTTATTATTAATCAATTTACCGAATAAACTTTAAACAAATAGAGAGTGATTTTTAAAAATAAAAATAAACGTACACCGCACCTAGCAAAATTCAAGTGCATACATATTTGCCATGCGTATAGAAAATCTGACGATCATTTCCGACAGCTACGATTTCAGTTCTCTGTCGAGTTGATAATGCCTCAAATTATGGTCGAAGCCTTTGCAAGAAGTTTAATCGACAAGATAATGTTGGAAGCCTTTGACGTGGTTGATACAAATGATCGTAAGCAGCTATCATCTTATACAGGCAGTATTTGATTAAATCTTATTTTATCCAATATGCAAAATGTTACGTATTACGTTTCAGTAATTGCTTTCCTTTTTGTGCTAGAATAAACGTGCTTAACTTGTAGCTCATTAGTTTAGTTATTAGAAGAATTAATTTTCACAAATTGAAATTATTGAACAATAATGTTGTCAGAAAAATTACAAATGCTGGATCATCAACAAGAATCTGCTGGCAATCAATCGCAGATCACACGAACAATGCTACAAATACAAGATCGTTTGAGCATAGATCGCAACGAACCGGAAACCACAGAATTAATAGAGAAGATGGTGCTTGGTTTACGTAATCTGCAAATCGGAGATTCTACTTCCGTGCCCTACCACATATCCAAATTAGAAAAACAGGTAAATAAAAATAGCGTTGTGAAAAGTGCAAATAATTTTGGGGTTGGCGATAAGAAAATAATTATTCTCTAAGTGGTTCTTTCTAATGTTCAATTCATTAAACAGGTAAAACACGTTGTACGCAACATCGAAAATATTTCACACGCGGCAGAGCCGACCAATTTTGTGGAAATGCACACGACTCAGGGTCAGGGTGATGTGCATCAAATAGTGCACGATGCTGTTATCGAAACCACAACAAATCCAACGTGCACTCGTCTGGAGAAGGAACTTGAAAACTCGAACGAAGCGACTAGAGTATCTATCAATTTACTTTACCAAATGATCGAGGAACTTGAAACGAAAATGGAAGAATCGGAGCAAAGGAAAGAAGATGTATCGGAAAATGTTAGCAAAGAAAAGATCGAGGTTTGGGAGGAAAGGGAAGAACAGTTTATAAGAAGTATCGAAAATATCGATGATCCTGATCAGAATAACATCGATTTTGTACCCGAGAACGACGTTAGGAGCAACGTATGTGATTTTGCGTACGAAGAAATTACATCCTCGTTCGTCGGATCTTCAACGCCTTTCACGAAGAATGCCTCGTTGGAGGACGTAACAATCGAGGAAATTGCGTCCTCGGCCCTATCTGATCAAGAGGAAGGTCGTTCGTTGGAAGATAAAACGTCCGGTAAAACGAAGAAAATGACTCACAATGAAACACAATTGGAAGAGCAGAAGAGAAAGGGTATTTTAAGTAGAACGCGGAAATTATTGCGAACCATTTTTGGCCGTCGGAAGAAATGAGTCAAACGTCGACTCGACGTTCAAATTCTTTCCTCGACGGAGTTATGGAACGATCGGATGTACAACATCTAAATATCCACTTGTAAACCTAGTTTTTAAGAGAGAAATGCGCTGGTTGTTCGCGTCGAGTTGATAAAAATAACTCCCTAGTTTAGCCATCAGCTGGCCACGCGTCCGGTACAGTCTACGTACGCCAAGCTCTTACGAAGTTATACGAGACGTGAAATAAATTCCACGCGTTCCTAGGAACACCGTGGAGGAAAAGATGTATCTTAAAAATTTTATACAATACAGTAACTTTTTTGGTAATCTCGTGTATCTCTGATTTATCGAACGTTTGCTTGACGTAAAAGGCGAAGATCGGTGATATTAAGGGCGCGATGGGTGTACGAGATCGAAGGCCGTCCAGTGTGTATTTTCGTTTGTCGCATGTACTATGCGTTGCAGATCTGGCAGCCATGACATACGAACGGTATCACCGAAAACCATTTATCGTAACAAGGAAGCACAGCTTCTAAACCGCGTTGTCTCTCGAACTGTTTTTGGACCGCAGCGTTGCCAATACCCTCTTCGTCCGAACCGAGCTTTCCGAGCTGGTTCTCCTTGTAATTCGCGTGATCACTGCGCCATCTACAGAAATAAAATAAATAAATTTGGTAACACCCGATACCACTTCTGGTTCACGCTCAGTTCGACTAACATCTAGCAGTACCAGACACATTACAATGGTAAGCTCTTGATTTTCTCTTCAAAGTTTCGATATACGACGAAAATTTTATCCATAAATCCATCGTTTAATTTAATTTAATTTAGTTTCCACTTTTCCATAGTATTCTTAATGTTTCTTTTGACACTTTTAAAGGATATATGTTTTTAATTATTTAATAATTTAGTTATGTCGTTACTGAGGATTCCTTTAAGAGAAACTTTGCTACGATATATTTTATATCGATAGATTGCCCTTTAAAATGTTTTGTATTTTAATATAATTTTTATAAATAATAACGATAATAAATAGTGTAGCGCGATAACTTGTGAATATTTAATGATATCTTTTTTGCATTACAGGCAGACCTCAGTGCAAAGGACGTCGAAAGTGAGTAAAACATATGGAAAATACTTGGTTTTTGTGTACGTGTTTGATCTTACCTGTGTTATAGAAATAATAGGCAGGATTTTATGGAATAGCAAACAACCAACTATAAGATACATTTTAAACTAACGGTGAACTATCGAGTGAATACCGCGAGTAATTTCATGTGCGAGGAAACGCAGGAAAAAGTGAGGGAAATTCTCTGCGAAGGGTAATTTAAAGATCGAAGAAAAACGTGTTTATGACACGGTTTTTCCAAGAATATAAAATATTGTCGTAGATTGAAGAACATGATATTCCTCGTTAAACAAGTTACGCGATAATCGATTTCTCACCACAATATAATATTATATTTAAAACGCGCTGAACTTATGGCCGCAAGGGAAACGACACGTTTAAAGTTCGTTTGAATTATTTCGTAATTATGTTTGGCATTCGGAACACGGTTCTAAGCGTAAGTAGTAAGACGGTAACTTGATGTACCGCGTGAAAAATATTACGTAATCGTTAGTATCCGGTAAAACGGAGGTGTAATCACCCCGAACGGGAAGCGCCATTTCAAAAATAGTTAGTACCGTGTTCTTATATGGCTCGGCGGGGGTAATCTGACCCACTACTACTTCCACCAGTAGGTTCTTGAATCGGTCGCTGGGTGGGAGCCGCTCAGTCTCAAAATAGAACAATATTTTTGAACCAGGTACGCACGAACAGCCACGCTTCAGCTGATATTAACCCAGATTTCACTTAGCATATACCTACGTTCTTAATTTAAAATCGACATTGACATTTTTTTAATCACGAAGCAAAATATTTTTTTCCGATAACTACCGCCTGTCGAGTAAACCTACCTATCACTCTTTAAATTTCAAAAAGTCCTATAATCCATCGAAACAAATTTTAAAATGGATACTCGGAAGAACGACCACGAGCTATACGTAATAAGATTTTCTTTGTTTTTACTTTCTTTATCAAACAGAGGCAGAATTTGCCTTTTCCATTTACGATGCCGATGGCTCGATGACTCTCGATGCCGTCAATCTTGGTGACGTACTTCGGGCCCTCAACCTGAATCCTACAAACGCCAGCATAGAGAAACTTGGAGGAACGAAAAAGAAGGGCGAGAAGTTGCTGAAGCTGGACGAATTCTTGCCGATCTACAGCCAGTGCAAAAAGGACAAGGATCAGGGATGCTACGAAGATTTTCTCGAATGTTTGAAACTATACGATAAACAGGAAAATGGAACTATGATGGCTGCTGAACTTTCACACACACTGCTTGCGCTCGGTATTACAATCATCCTAAATTTCATCATCGTCGATTAGGGAAAAATATTACTCGTAGACGTATGCAAATAGTTTAAAATCTGTATATTTCTAACGATATCAAGGAAGTTAGTAACACGAATAGAAGTTTCAAAGTATTTTACCGCTTTTCCGACCGCTTAACGTCTTTAACAAACACAAAGAGAGTAACTTCAGATTTATCTCTTATCGCAAAATTTTATTCTGCAAAATTCTATACACATATTTTGTATAATCTTTTAGGTGAGAAATTAACCGACGCGGAAGTAGAGGAAGTACTGAAGGATTGTATGGACCCAGAAGATGACGAAGGTTTCATCCCCTATGACCGTAAGTATCGACTCATTACAATGAGATATATGCATCTCGCGAAATAGAAAAGAAGCGTGTTTTATACGAGCTGCATCAGTGAGTTACATTAATGTAGAGCATCGCTAGATTAAAGAAGAGCAGCAGCGAACAATAAAATATGCGTTTGTTTAACGATTCGTTCTACCAGTAGACGTTGATATTACAGTAGAAAATTAAAAAAAAAGATTGTCCCCTTTGTATTTTCCCATTGTACAGTGTTCAGTAGCTTAGTCCTGTAGAGTATTTTTATATAGCTGCCCAAAATGGCCAGGAAGTCAGAAGAATCGAACGATCGTTCGGGCCCCATTTCTTGTTTTCCCTGCCGTTTAACATTTCCACGTGTTTTGTGTTCTACAGCATTCTTGAAGAAGATGATGGTGCTATTGTAAACAAACCAGATGTCAGTATCACAAATTTCGCCTTTCGTAAGTACACCCTGTAACGTAACATACATCTCCATGAGTTTTCTGTCTTTCCTCCTTATTCTTTCGTTTCTTCTTTGCCTCTTTTCACCTATGTATTAACACAATTTTCTGCCTCCTATTTGACTACGCACATGTCACATTTTATAGGACGCAACGAATCTACGTGGCAGGGATGCTGAAATCGATAACCCGCTTCTCGACAGCAACACGTACAAAAGCTTAAGATGTATTCATGCACGAGATCCGTGACTCAAGACACTCGGTAGTGTCATTGGCGTGGATTTCAGAAAACGATGCTCAACCTCAATCGTTTTCTCAAGTTCTCGTCGATTACAAGAAGACGGTTTCAAACTATATTTGACTATCGTACTGTAATTTGCCATACTATTTTATACTATGATGTGTATTATGTGTCTAAAACATTAGATATGCACAGATAGATGTACATTTTAGGTAAATTGGATATACATAGAACGATCTAGACGTTTGATATTTATTTGTGTCACGGATTTCTGTGTATGAAAAGAAAGCACTGTTTCAATCATGCCGTTTCGTTTCGACAACATTAACTCTGTTATTAATTATCTACGCTACTTCTATCAATGAAGGCGTTCATTTATTATTTAAGTTACAGGAGCTTTCTATTAATATTAATGAACAACGAGAGATTCACAAGTGTATATATAAATCATCGCAATATATCCGGGAAATGTTACGTACCCACAGGACATTTCGAGCTTGGAATATTGACACAAAAATTACAAAATGCGATATAGCATTTTCTGTGGCATCATGATTTTGCACATGAAATTATTCTAATACTTGTTGTATATTTTAAATGGCTCATATATGTGTATTCGGCACCAAGTTTGATTGACATAGCGGTACACTAGATCCGTATTTTCTCTAGAATAAGATGTTAATGTCGATTGTTTTGTTTCTAGCGTTCCTTCGTAGATTGTGCGAGAAAGAAAGCGAATGAAGTGGCAACGCGGCAACCATTATGCGGTATACATCCATCGGTGAACTTCACGTCAACGAGGAACATGTTCATTCTTCATACCTATCGTCTTACTCATCCCCTGTTAAAAAATCTCCTGGCGTTTAGGCGCACCACGCTTCTCATAATTCTGCACAGAACGGCAAAATACAATTCGAATCAACCTTATCGTCATTAGGATCTTTTGTAAAAAAAATGAAAAGAAACAACAGGATAAAATAAAACCTTTTAATATAAAATAAATTCATCAAAGGGAAAGATAACATGAAATACCAATCACGTCTGTTTGATTTGATCGAATGTAACGTTGTATAAGGTATATGTATTTATGATAAGAACGATGTATAATATCTTAATATATGCATACTAACGCTGAAACAAACCGAATGAAAAGATCGGTGTTATTTTACTTCTTATCGTATTAATTTAATAAACTATGCCCTTCGTAGAACGGGGAGTGTCAAAAGTTTCACGCAGTTGACAGTCTTCCAGGGAAGTTTGAAAAGTATTTGCCGATTTGTACATCTACGTTATATTTTCACATGTTCGGATGATATAATTATAATGTAAATAAAATCATAAAAACATGTTTTGTACAAATCCGAAACGTCTATGTTTTTATATAAATTACAGATCTATGATATCATTGAATTATCGGATTATCATTTGATTGTTATTGAAGAATCGTCAAATTGGTAGCCAGCAAGTCATTTTATCTAGTACTGGTATAATTTCATTTTATTCTGAAAATTTCATGAACTTAGTCCAACAATTCCTATCACGTGCGCTACATCCTACCTATTTGAAAATGTTTATAATAACTTTCATAATCATCTAAAAATATCTATGATAATTTTAGTCACTTATTTCTACTACCATTTTTTCAGTTAAAATATAACATTGATTTTGAACAAAAACAAATTTGAGGGAACGGAGAAACTGTAGATTTCAGGTTTCTGTACATTTTTAACCATACGATAAACAACTGTTATCTGAATTGAGCCATGAATAAGAAACATTGTTTTCGGTGGCGAAAAAACAAGGGGTAGCGGTGTATTTGGCGGAGGGGTGAGAGCGCGACACTTGAATCGCATTCGCTGTCTGTTCGCTACGCGACACGGAGCACCTGAGAATCGTAGGAACGGCAAGAGGTTCGTAAACGCTCGGCGATTTCCGATGGTGAGGCGTGGGGCCTTCGGGTGATCCCGGAAGGCCGGCGGTCGAGCCAGTCAGTTCAAACGCGTCGCAAGTGTCGCGCGTTCCTCAACTTTCATCGTATCTCATTGAATCGCGCATCTCCTCCCGTTGTTTCTCGAGCGATTCCCGCCGCGACGCGCGTATAACGGCGTGACGAGCAGTGCGTGGAAGTCGACCACTGCGAATACCAAGAAATCTCGCCTAACCCTAAAGAGAACGACCCTCGGTATCGTTGACCGAGAAGATGACGGATGTACAAGTGAATTCGAACAACGACAACACCGCCAGCAACTTGCAGCAGAATGACGACGTCATGCAACGAACAGGTTGGTGTTCATTATGCGCGCGATTCTCTATGTAACGCTATTTTCATGAGCCAGCTCGAACGCCGGAACACGATGAAGATCATTGGTGGAACATCAGTTTCGCCATCTTGTTGAATATATACACTGTCACACAATCACATTCTCTTTCATAATATTTTTAACCTGATTCACCATACAGATATTCATTACTATTACTACTACTATTGTTAAAAGATTCGATTCATTCGGGAAGGAAAGCGTTCGAGAATATGGTTTATCTATTTTATGTTAAAAGGGATGTTTGTTTTTCATTGGTTAGGGGTGTGAGTTTATGGATTGTTTCAAGGGATTTGAACGATAAAGGGAAACGGGTTGCAGCGGACATGTTTACTCGAGAATTCTTCTTGTTATAGAATGACACACGATTATTATTGGTTTATGGTATAATTCGTCAGATTGATCGATCGTATTAAAGTGCCGAAAATATACTCGGTTAATTATTGTAACGTATCCAAGTGCAAAAAATATTCTAAGCAACTTCCGTAACAAAGATAATAACTAAGATTTAGATAAATCCAAAGGCAATGATAATATAACATATCTATTGGTTAAAAGATAATAAACGCTTGTTACGATAAAGTCTGTAATATTAAAACAAAATGTTTGGCTGTGATTAATATAAAAGCATGGATCAGGATGGGTAGGTTATCTTTTCTCTCGGTTTAATAAAATTTGATGCTTCGTTTTACTAAAAATCCTGTAAAAGGCATCGTTGATTTTCTCGATTATATCTACACATAGCGTTGTATCTACCAACTATATCTGTAATACTAATCGCAGAATTAAGAGACACTCCAACATGCACATGTTTACTGTTGAAGACTGTACAGTGGCCTCGGTGTCCGGGGGCATTAGACTCAAAGCGATGAGAAAACCCGGCACATAATATTGAATCGTAAGACTGGGAAGTCTTTTAGATGCTGATTAATTTAATGCAGCGTGTTGTCAGGCGCCCATGCATAATTAATTCTACATCTCGTGCTCGATTTACGCGAATCAAGATAATCGTGGTCTACCATTGTTGTTCGTTGTGCAAAGCCTGTGCGAAGTCTATGCGAAGTCGCTTTAAGAGGAAACAGGCAACAAGGGGAAATCTTTCAGCGCATTATTTCAGAATGCAAATGTTTTAAAAATCGTATAACGAGAGTTTAAAGTCGCGTATCGAGGTAAATCGAAGAAAATAATGGAACGCTCATCGCGAAACATTATTAATATCTACGTACAAAATTGGTAATGAGAAATGAAAAGTTTGTCATCGTGAGGTTCTCTTAATGGATCTTGAAATGAATGTACATCACGCGAATGTCACATTGCCATTCAACTCACTAAGTTAATTCGGGAAATTGTCATGACTGTGACTATTGCAAATTACTAATTTAAGCATCGTTGCATCACCACCATCAACAGGGCGAAAAAATCCACTCAGAGGAAGGCTATATCGTGTGTCAATTAGGAAATTGCCGAACGTCAATGAAATAACGATGTTTCGTGGGTGTATAATTGTGGAATTAACCGGACTCACCTTCGATGATCAGCTTGAAACCTTAATCGAATGACCCTCTCTTGGTGTTCAAATGGAGTAACACTTTGGTCGAACTGACATCCGCAATTTGTTCCACACTTCCGGAGAACTTGCAATACGAAGAGAGCCCTACGGTTATCCCGACTGTTACTTCCAATGTCTGCGTACACAATGTTCACACACCCGTTATACTTCCAATCAACCGATTATTTTTCACGAATATATATTATTGTCATAGTCATTTCGAATATCCAATAATATAAAAAAAAAATTGCCGGAACGTACGGAGTAAAAATGTTTAAAGCACGTTCGATGCGAATTAAACTTCTAAAAAAAAAAAAAAGAACTTCTTAACAGGTTTACAAGCGTTTAGACAATTCTTTTGCGTTGTTGGCACGCAGTTTCTTACGAACAATAGATACGGATATATAGATTTTCACGAATAAACCTCTACAAACGATCAGACTAAAATGAATGGTTTGTTAAGTTTTACGCGCATGACTAATACGCGAGTACCTATCGTTACACGAATGCTTATCGTTACACGAGTAGGGGGCCAAGGTCCTTCTCGTTACCCATGTCCCGCTTTACGCCCTGCCGTGCATCGTAATCATTAGAACGATTTGCATCGTACTCTCCAGTGCCGAATGTTTATGCAAGGATATTATTCGTATCGATCTTAGTCATCTTTTTCTTAATTAACATGCTTCATAAATATATTACAAATATAGGAAGAATACAACTTTGCTTCAGTAATGAAATGGAATAAAATCTGCGATTCTTAAGCAAATTGTTCTCATAAACGTCAATGTCTGGAATGCATAATTGACAATTTCTTGCATTTTCAATATCGCAACAATGGTTTCCTCTAGATTTAAATGCTCTAGAACACGTATCAGATGATACCATCCGTATGCATCCCAGTAATCCGACAACAATACGTTCTTGCATATACAACTTTTAAGTCTTTAGTCTTTAAGTAGAGTTAACTATGTGAGGAAACAACAAAGTTCACACTTCATTAATCTCGACCAACAAGTCGTTAAATAACGACTGAAATTTCATCCATTCCAAGAAGCTTTGATTTCATATAAAAACAATAATATCAAGTTTGCGATAAATATTATATAAAAAATTTCTTTCTTGGAAAAAAAAACAGGGTTTTCCGCAACGCAAATACAGACCAAAACCTATCCTTTTAAAGATACACGCGCGAAACTATGAAACTTAATGGTCTATTGATCAAAGAGCCAGAAATAATCAAAAAAATAATGTAACATCAGCCTTTTGCTTGTCTTTAATAACAATTTATGTGTCAAAAAGACATTCCGTTCTAGCATTGTATTCGCCGAATACTCGGCGCGATATTTTTGATACAGAAACCTCGATTTCCATAGGTTGCAACCTTTAAAGCATTTTGGAAAATAAGAAAGGAGAAAACCTTTACAAAGGCCAATAAAAAATCAATTGTATCCTTGTTGTTTGTTACCCTTGATCTCGGCGAGATATAGGCACAGGTATATCGAGTTACGAAACTGTACAAGTTGCCGATGAAAATATCGTACTAACTACTATATTGTATAGTATATAGCGTATAGTACATAGTGTCCCGCACGAAATATTGACCAAACTCTTCGCGGTGAAACGCAACCACCTGCAATTTCGTGTAATTTCATCGTGTTTGCACGTGATTAGCCGCGTTTAACTTATTAACGAGAGCAATTTCTCCGTGACCTATCGTTTAGATTTATTGAAAGTCAATGGACGATCCATTGAGAGTAGAGTTCACTGACCGGCAAAGTTCTTTGAATCTACCGACGATGAATACTCGGAAAAATGGGAGAAGCCCTCGACCCCGTCTCGTTCAAGACGCACCTACACAGCATCCGTGATTATCTACCCACTTCCAAAGCTTTGGAGGGGCTTCCTTCCTATGGAGGGTCGTATAAGCTAAAGGCATGTCGAGGCGAACTCTAATGAGCCACGCTCTGATGATTTTAGTGCAATATTAAATTTGTCCCTTTGTTACCTTTTCCTTGGATGATAACAAGCGTTAAAGCGTACCGGAAATTCGCTATAATTCCCAATAATTCGTTTGGATATTTATCGAAGAGTCGCGTGGTATACGAAACACGGTGAAGTTTCATTGGCATCGTCGCTACACGATTATCGTGATTACCTTTGAAAAGCTTTGAATTAAATTCAAAAATGTATATACAAGTTTAGACAATTTTGCGAAATTTAAATTCAACATTAGAATCACATCTATTCTTAGAAACAGTGGTTACGCCAACTCACCGTTATGTAATAATTTGCGATACCTATGTGTCTCTCGCAGCACGCTGCACTATGGCCTTGATCACATCTTTCCTCGATTCGTTAAATTCTTAGGTAGTTTATCTGTAAAATCGATCAATGATCGATACTTCTTTAAAATTCTAACTCGGCTATGTATTTAAGCCAAGAAAGGAATTTTAAAAAAAATTTTGGACATTGTTTAAAACATTTTTCTTCTGGAACCATACGTATATCCTTATCGACTTCTAGCGAAAACCCGTATCGGATTAACAAGTATCAGGTTTGCAACACGTCAATTAACATCGTTATATGGTAACACGAATAGACAGCAGCATTTCGTTTGACTTGGTGGGGTTTGTTTGTAACATTAGCATTCTGCGCTTTTTCTACAATCTTCCACCAAATTGGTAATGCAACCTAAAAAGTAAAATTTCCTTAGAATTTGGCAATATGGGAAAGCGATAGAAATTTGTATATTTCCTACTCTAACTCGTTACTTGCCAATTCACCGATATTATTGACAAATTATTGTGCAAGACCGAGTTCGATGACACCCGTCACAATGAATCGAGCGTAGCACGTATCGCGTTTTTGGTCACAGGATGTTGCGTTCGCGCGAACATCTCGTAACACTTGTCTCCGCGTTGATCTCATGTCTAAAAGTGCAACGCACTCAATCTACATAAGCCAGACGATGCAAGTGGACACGGATTTCCTTAAACGAAAGTGTGGACGGCGTGTTTGGTATCAATTTATCGCGTTGAAGCCGCATTCGGACAGGCGCCCCTTCACCGATTTGTTCCGCTTTCCGTTAAAGGCTACATCGCGAGCTGTAAACATGTCCTCGAAACGATTAAACCCGTAACCAATGGGGACCGCGAATTCAAAGATACATACGTACCCACACCCGTGCACCTGACATGTCGTTTTTACTTGTCCTGTGCAACAACCGCATACCAATAACGCCTCGATTCAGACATACCGGTGATTACGTCAGCTTTATAATTGTATCACGCAACGCAATCGGTTTTGTCGCGCGATATTGATAAACCAGTTAAGAATAAATACTCGTTTGATGTGCACCGAATGGACCGTGATGGAAGAAATAGGTTTGTTTATCTTTCGATCGCCAAGGAGAACAGGCGCCACGATTGTTTTAAAGTCGCCTTTCGATTCATTGATATTATAGCTTAATTATCAGCCCATAATATAACACGAGTCAGCTTTCCTCGGTTATATATAAATTAAGTTTATATATTACATTCCTTTGTAGATAAATTTATTTTAAGTATATTTTATTCTCTATGTACATAATTCTTATAAGTGTTACATAAAGATAAGTGTTATCAGTAAATGTGTGCTGACAAATAATAAAGAAATGAATTGTAGATTTAACTCACATTCGACTAAAATTTTAAAGCTTTATACAGTATATTTACTTTTTTTCGTTTTTATTCTTTTCTTTTCGGTAATACAATTCATTGAATAAATGTTTTGTGATTATCATTTTATCGAAAGCGTTGGATTAATAAGGAAGATATTTCTTTGTAAGCAGTAAACAATTCATTTTATTGGAAGTAAATTGCCAATTATTCTTCGTCTGTCCCACATCACGAGTAATTTATGAATTTAAGTCCTTTGCTTGCGTATGGTCATTAACGTATAATTCTCATCGTTGAAGTTCTAAAATGACATGTGAGGTGGACTAACTTTGCATATGATAATCGATGATGTCACATCTCGAGAATGACCAGAATTATTCACGAATGAATCTGTGATTGTCCGAGTTCCTTAACACGAAGTAGACGTATGCATAATTTTATATAACATACTTAAAAAGTGGATGACCTTTAACGTCATAATTATCGAAAATTTTAGATTCTCGAGAGACATTCAGGCGCACGAAAAAGTTTATATGTATTTTATCGTTATGCTGAATTGTTGTGCAGAATATAATCCCAATAAGATAATAATAAGAAGAACGGTACGATTTTCTAAATATAAATGTAAAAATAGCAGATCTACCTTGCTTCTAGACCTCCCATTTATCTAGGCGCTATTTTTTTCTCAAATTCCTCGGTAGCTTTAAAAAAATCATAGTTTATGGCAATCTATTCCTGCTACTACCATTCTTATATTTTTACTTTATTTTCGACTATCTATTCGGACCGACGTAGTTTAGGTTTCCCTGCATTCTTAGAAAAGTAATAAAACGATGCTTTTTACTATCAAGAATTAAACATTGATAATTTTTTTATAATTTGCACTAAAACAATAGAACGTTTCACTGTTAGTGCATAAAAGAAGTTAATGAAAGTGGGTTATTGATATTTCTTTCAACCGAGAACAAACTTATATCACATTCGAGCGAACGTACCCTTCCCGTGTCTCGCGTAAAGCAGGAAGGGGCTGCGCGTACTCGTACAAAGGCAGAGTAAAGGGCGAGGGGTTGTGGCGAAAGAGGGGGAGAAGCAGAAGAGAGGGTTTGTACGAGCGCCAGACAGGAGAATCGATAATAAAACGACGCGACGTCGCACAGCATCCAAGCCCCACTAGGATGGAAGCATTTTCTTTAAACGTTTAGGATTTCTCCACTTTCATAAAGAATAATCGTACTTAGATGCAGATTGTCCGTGTATCGTTGTTCTACAAAAATCTCTGTAAAAATTGTTATTTATCTTGTAAACTGTACATGTACGTAGAGATACTTACAAAGAAAATATTTTTATAAATTAAATTGTAATAAGACGAATATCACAAATTTGTTTAGCTATCGTCGCTTATTCGTTTCTCAAATCACTCTGTTTTCCATCATGCTGCCAACCACGACTCTGTTGAACATTCACAAGTCAGTTAACTTACGTTTATTTGATCGCATCAATACAGATCTAATGCAATTAGTTTTAATAATTAATATCGTTATTATTAATTTTAATACTGATACATATAATATAAAAATAAATTAATAACCGATACATTAGTTCAAAAAGGTATTAGTTATTAGACTCGCTTTGTTTTAATATTTCTGTTTACCGAAGTGATACATTAGTAAGAATATTCAAGTCACGAAATATAGGTACAGTTTTACTAGTTGGAAACGAAAGCTGAAGAAGCAAAAAGAATTAATAAGTGCCAGCTAACGAGTGACGCAGCTGGTGACGCGAACAATAGGAGAAAAAGCACAAATTTGCATATGTCCCTAAAGCCTAAAAGGATTGTAAACCAACAATAGAAGAAAAAAAACAAACGGCGACAAAAATTGTAGACAGGAAACTACAGATTCTGATTAGAAATAAGCAAGTCATACTTTGTTATAAATATTTATTCGACCCTTAAATGGTTAGAAACGCGAGCATTTGGAAAATCGTTATAAATAATTCCATTCGCGGTGTCGAAAGCGATTTAATTACTTGTAACATCGTTTACGCGACACCGTTAATATCTTAATAAGATAACCGATCCTCTTTAAGTTACTTCGTACGATTGATGGGCACACCCTTGTCAATTATCATTATAGTTCTCGATGTCGAGGCGTAACTGATTGTTGGAGTAAGATCGTCAATATGCTATATCGTCTTACCGGTAATTGTACGACGTACGGCTAATGGACCAAATCGTTGTCTCAGACGTAGAATTATTTGTCGTTTAATGACCAAAAACTGGTTGCATCATTGGCATCCAGTAAAAGGAAGATCATAGGTAAAAAAGATCTTTCGCTGATCGAACAAATGAAATTCTCAAACGACTCGATGAAGTTCTTTTCAATAGTTTCAATCTTTTGCCGTTTCAGTTTTCAATTTTGTCTGAAACTGAAGCTTCTTCGAATAGGAAAGTAAAGTTTACTTCGTTCATTTTACTTCGGTTCGTCGCGTTTTAATTCTTTTTGTATACGTTCCAATTATGCGACGTTATCGGATAATGTTCTTACATTTTCGCATTAGTGAGAAGTTGAGCATTTTAAATACATAATGCTCGACAAACTCTATTGGACCATGGCGTTAAAGTCGAAGATACAATTCAAAAGGCATTAGATCGGTGGAATTTAGGCTACCTACGTAATTAGCAAAGATAACTTTTAAGTGTCGTGAATCGACCAACGCTAGGTATCTAAATGTAGATAACTCTCATGATGAAGAGGGGATAAAAGAAGGAAAGAGAAAAGGAGAGAATGCGTAGCGTCGTGTGCATCCGCTCGTTGCGTAGGCGTGTTTGTACGTAAGATCGTCAAATCTAACCACTTTAAACAAGTATCAGTCTACAATACACGCTCTAAGAATAGCATTAGTGTCACCTTTACTTTTTTCTCTGACTAATCCTCAAAGATATCGTGTCTTTAATGTAACTGACGTGGTGTACAAACTGTCTCGTGCAACTACATGAAACTCGAAACGAATTTTTAAACTCGATGTACCACTTATCTATATCTAAATCGGGCAATTCCTGATTTTAATCCAATGTCGTACACGTGCAAATACTTTTGTAACGAGGAAAGCAAAGTTCACTCCTACTCATTATACTGGAGTAAGATAAGCACGGCAAAAAAGTGAAGAGAGAAATCTGTTGAACGCGAGCCTTGTTATTCTTTCGACGCGCCAAACTTTTCAAAGAGTCATGCATTGACGAACATATTCAGTACGGCGTCAATAGAATTAATGACGTATGGAATAGAGTATCTTTTTACGTAATATAAAAAAAGAAGATCCAGATAAGTAATTACAAAGGACAATATTTCAGTCGACTTTAATCGACGATTAGGATTCTGACGTATTACTTTGCATGATATCAGCGTCTTCCGATGTTCATTTCCGTTCGACATCTTCCGTTCATCTTGGTACTCACAGCCTAATGGCACATTGTCTCCTTTGATGAACCAATGGGTTGTATTTTGGGAAGGCGTTCATCCGGGACGAGTTGTAAAGCCGTAAGGTTACATAAATGTCACGACTCGTGCGCGTTTGTTCGTGTATTCGCATATTTGTCCGCGGTTTCCATGCATTAACGGACAAAGATCAACACCCATGTACAAATTGATGCGACACACTTACAAAAATATCTCGTACTAATATTCAAAAGTAGTTACCGTTCACGATTTCCTTAAAATTTCTAATAAATTATAACTATTATTTAGATCTCATCTAACATACCTAACCAGGTGCCTTAGCTTACCAGGTAATGAATATCAATAAGGAATACGCTAGAGCTAGAGGATGAGCTAAACTATCGATTCTTAACGATAAGAGAGAACTCCGGTTCGTGGCTCGATTCCAAAGGGGCCTTTGCAAGGCTTCCGTCGTTGTGGATTAGTAATCTTCGATTAGACGCACGACTATGAGGGGCAATACACCTTATAAATAAAATTTCATTCCCGTCCTTATTCGTCCGTAAATCAAAACCAGTAATTTTTTATTGTTTTCTTACTTGACGATGTAATTTATATTAATTAAAAGCTTGTAACGTATTAATCGGACGAACTTTCCATGAAAAAGGTTACGTATGCATGAAATACATTCGGAATGAAATCTATCGTTGCGATTGCGTTCACGGCTTCAAATTATATTGTGCAAAAAGGAAATAAAAGTAGATTAAAATATGCATTAAACGAAAGACTGAATTTTGAATCGAAACATCATAAATCTACACTGCTTTTAAAATGCCCGCGTAAAGATATAAATCGCAAATTCTTAGAAAATAGATGTAGTGTCAGAAAATTAAAAAATCAGAGAAATAAATCTACAATCGGTATTATCCCCGTCGGTACGTGACTTTAAACAATTAAGAAAGTTATCAGAACTTTTGGACACGAACATTCTTACCGGAAGATGGTTGTAACGACTAGTATCGATTTTGTGATGAACGAGTCCATTCGTGGTTATGTCCGTACAAATAGCGACTGATGATATAATTTCATGTATTTGTAATAAAAATAAATAAATAAAATATGAAATAAATAGAAAGTAGGTCTACAATAGATCGGTGTGTAATAAAATATTTATCATCGCTATGAACCTCTTATAGAAAATTAGTTATATATTAAGCGAAAATTAAATATAAACTAAGTAATATATAAAAATTTTATTAGAAGTATATAGAATGGATCGTACATACAAAATGTAATTTACAAATAATCCGAAATTCTATCAATTATATATATTTTGTTCATAAACAAATGCTATACGGTTTTGCGAGGTTGAAAGTAAACCAGCAAACCACCGAAGGTAAAAGCTGTACATGTCTAACGCAGTTAGAAGACGCTAAAACTATTTATTGCCTCGAGCAATTGTGACAAAAATGGTATTCAACGGAAATCTTAACCTGCCGCGACACTAACACATGCGTACATATGTAATACATGTATCGTAATAGTCGCGCGAATAAACTGTTGTTGTTCGTGCAACACGAAATGTACGGTTTTTATTTTTCTTTGAAAATTATTTTACCTAAAATATTGATTTTATCATATCGATATAAATATATCGGTATAAATGTTTGCCTCGCATGTATTACGTAATTATAGCTCTAAAATAATTAATAAAATTGTAATGATATTTCTTGGAAAATGTATAAGCTGAAAGATGAAGTGGCATGTATTTCGGTACATTAGGAAAACAAATTCAACGATAGCAAAACTCATATAATTTAAAAAAATCAACTTACATCGATAATCAATTAACGGTCGTTTGTTTTATTTCAGGTAAGAGACGAGGTAAAAGTTTATGCCAGAGCAAAAAGTGAAGCGAAATCTCCAGCAACTGAAAACGTTTAGTAACCATGAACCCAAGAGAATTCCTTCGAAAAGACAATATCGTCACGTATGTAACGTCTTAAAATTATATATCATTGACTCCGTTTTTATGACGTTTCTGCGATGAAACATGGCGCCTCCATGACGCCACTACGTATATTAGTTTGCTTGCTATTTGTCGATAATATCATCGCTTGGAGTGTAACACCGAGGGATTTGAAATGAATGGAACAACCGTTTCATTGAAGAAGAAGTTTGGCTGAATCTGTGCACCACTAACGATAATATGTAATTGATGATGAGGCGCGAAATAACTCGAGAGCATCAACGAATGACTTGGTCAAACCAACAATTAATCAATAAAGATATCGAAACTCTGAATGTTGGAAACCGTTCTCGTGACATAAATGATATTTATCAACAACCAGATAACATTTTATTAAGTTACCAGAACTGAATTATGGATGCATAGATAAGTTTTATTACCGACTTTGCGGTATAAAAATTTCTTCCTCGCATTTTATATTTTTTACGATATTTTATATTTACGAATAAAACGAACGTTATATTTTTATAGAAGGAATTTGTCGAAATACACGAGATTCATAGCATCAATCGTTTTACACTTTCTATCCCGATCAATCTTTGAAATATTTATCCTTGTATGTGTAAAGCATTCCCGCGGACATCGGAAGAGATTGACAAATTTTTGCATGTTACTGGGAATTACTTGGAAATTTGAAATATATCACACTAACTGGGATGTCGACCGCATCAACGTAATAACAGTGGAATTAAAGTGGCTGGGTAGTAAAGGGTGCGCCACGCTTTATTCGCGCAACCAGCGTTCGATCCTTTCCTGCTTACAAGATAAATGTATATTTGCTCGTAACGAACGGGAAAAGTCACGGTAATCAGAATGAAAGCGACAGACATGTTTAACCATCTTTCATTTTCTTTTTGAGACCATGCTGTTGAGATATTATTATAAGACAAAGAGAAGACGTGTAGAAGGATTAAAACTTTTGTCAGTCAGTCGTAATAAGCTTAAGATTCTGTTGAAGATACTAAAACTCTATAAACTTATCGGCTTCTAGCTGATCAACCACAAAATCGCAACGACATTCTCGATTACACAATTATCGCAAGAGTTCGTTCTTTTTATCATACGTCACATTGTCTGGCTACGAATCAATCACCGATAACGGTTGCATCTTTTATGCAATTGTTCATCGATATTCGTGGAACGAAATTCCTCCGCGAGACGTCGAAAGCGTCGGCATTTCCCGGGCAACAACTCGTTCCTTTGGACGCGCTGACAAAAAGCATAATGGAAAGAAAAGTTTGGTAGCCATTGCGTGCGGAAAAAAGGAGGACTGGTGCTACATAATTTATCGATAGATTGTTTCGTAAAAGCTCAACGAAGTCGTATGTGTATGGGTGGGTTATCGAGTGAGTTGGTTAGGTGGTCTCGTCGGGTGGTTGGGCGTGAGGCGCAGGAGCAGAGCACGCCAGGACAAACGGACGGACGTGGAACGACGGACGAACGTACCTTACCGAGGAAGGACTTCCAGGTCTTTAAACGAGCTAGTTTCTCGTGAGACACTGATCGACGAACAACCTGAAGATCGCGTTCGCAATTGCTATCGTGGGTCAGCATAGATTTTCAAATCAGGTAAGAGAAATCGTTATCCAAACACGAGTAGCACCTTCGTTCGGTTCGCGAGTCTTCGATTCCAAGGATCGTGGACCTCCTTTTACGTCGTTACCAGAAAGATCGAAGATGCTAGAAAGTACAGTGTCTTTTTTTCTTTTCCTCGTATCTTGTAGGAACAGTTCGGAATTATTTAAACACGGATATCAGAATCAAGCACGAATGACATTTCGTGTGACGTGATTTCAAGTTTACTCGGTGTCGTTTCACGCAAGGGTCTAGGATCTGTGACCTGTATTCGCAGTAGATTAATCGGCGAAGGATCTTCGACTGATTTTTTCGTCATCTTTTATCTCTGCTCGTCTTTGACGAGTCAAAGTTTAAGGAAAAATTCATTTTTAAGAAATGCGCAACTTTTCGTCGTGCGAGTCCTGTAAATAAGATCCGACGTTTCAAATTTTCCTAGTGTGTCGAAATAAAACGTGATAACGTCTTGCTTCTCGCATAACGAAGCTTCGAGCGGCTCGACATTTTCAAAGAATATCGTATAACGTAGAATATTAAATTATCGAGCGTATATTTTAACTGCTCTTTTTTCTATAAAATATTGACGAATAATTTTGTAGAAGTAGATACTTAGAGATACTGTAGATAGTAATCATCGACTTCATTTTAGCTAATGCTTATGCAATTCATAGCGCGAGTAATTCGATAATTTGTTTTTAAATGGTTTCAGTACACCGATTCAAATTATTAGTGCAATCACCCGCAATAGTAATTGGAAGCAAACATCCATAGACGTATATAATACTTGCACAATACCTAGTTATACACTTAGAAGTGCACTCTTCATCCACGTTCGTTATGACAATTATCTAATCCGAAGACTTTCAACGTGACATTCTATTTTATTACGTACGTTAAACTCGTTTGTTTCCTTTCATCTCGATATTATTGGTGAAGTACATAAAATTTTTAATATCCTTGGTATCGTAATTTTTATTTGATTCATTGTTTAGCAGTAGCGAAAGGACAATAGAATAACGAATAGCGGTATAGCGTATCGAATGCTATGTTAAATGTAATCACGAGACACTCGATGACTACACAGGAAAAACACGATGAGTCATATTTTCCATTTTTCGCAGGAGAGAAATGTTAAAGTTTGAAAATTTTAATCGATATCGCACATTATCGGGACTGCCTTCTCACTTGGTTTTGTGATTAGGTATACATTTTTTTCAAATCAATCAAACGAATCATCTTTACATTAGCTTCCTCACCCTCTTTTCAACAAACAAATTAATCATCTTTACATTAGTTATTCTCCTAATCTTATATAAAATTACATAGATAGATGCAAACTTTATGTATGTATTGTAATACTTCTTTTTAGCTACCAAGAAACATAGAGATTAGAAAATCGATAAAAATGGACTTGACATATTCTTCCCCTGTGATAAAATTTTAACACTTCGCTATATCAAACGGATGAAAGAATTTCTGTATAAATTTTCTTCAAAATACGAACAAAATGTGTATTTCCGATTCGTTTCCATTAAGAATTTTCTCGATAGCCGTGGGACGATGTCGCGGAAATCGTTTGGAGCATTGTATCTATATGTGATCCGAGAATTGGAAGTGTCGGTCATCAATTGATTATATCGACTATACCAGGCATTCCGTTGGCATTTAAATCTCTTTTATTCTCAATTTTCTACAGTGACTTTCGAAAATCCAGGATATTTTACGTTAGCGTCACGAATACGACGTCTCAAATCGTTAAGTGCTGGAACCTCTGTGAAATTCCCCTTTGTTCGATAGGCGCAAGCTGACACTATCGTTTAATTCGAATTGATTCGGAACAAAAGTCAGAAATTTTAGACGTACGTCTACAATATCAGTAAAAATATTTAGTTCTTACAAGTTCAGATATAAAATTGTTGGAGAAAACGTATTTCTTCGTTTTCTAGCGATGGCAACGTCTGGAAGTAAAGTATTTGTCACTTACGTTTAACAGTAATCTGTATTATATTATTCGATATCGAATTGTGATCTATAATTTCATTGCCATAATATTTTTTTAAGTCCTCAAAATGTTTCTAATTTCGATTTGTAAATCGATTCGAACACAGATCTGTTTTTAGCGTTGTTGCTATGTACATGGATTCTTCTTCTCTCTTCCCTCGTTCTTTTCTAATTTTATCGAAACGTATAAATATATATTTTTGCATTGTAAACCATTGTAGAATCAGTCGATCGAAGTATGTATATATAATTCTCCATGGTCACGTTCTTCGTGTTATCCGGAAACGATCTGATTCAAAGTACGAAGTAATATATCTTCTTCGCATTTCTTCTTTAATCAAAATGCAAACCGTCGTTGTCAGTGCGATTTTTACAAACGTTTCGGTTCTATCAACAGGAAATCTTATTGGCGTAGAACTGGTGGTGCTGCGCTTGTAAATAGGTTAGCATCCAGGAAGCGTTGATGCGTTCTCGATAACTACGCCCACGTGACAATTGCACATCGACGCTGCAGGTGACTCAAAGATGCTGCTATAAGATAAAACAACATCGCTTATATACGTTGTACATACGCTGCCTCGCTGTTGTTATCAGTCGTTACCCCCAATCTGTCTTTTCATTTTGCCCGTAACAAACTCGTAAATATCCGAAACGCATGCAAGAAATATGTGCCAGAAAATAGAGGTTTAAAGTTATCATCGATAGTGGCCTTTGGCGTTGTTGTCGCAGGATCCACAGGAGACACAGAATTCAAGTCCTGTTCGATGTCGATAGCCGGTACATAACAAGCATCACGATTATTAATAAGGAAAAGCATATAGAACACTTTGTCTACACCTTATATATAGAATTTCCAGAGCGTAAAGCCACAAAATACACGATAGGCGTAAAGTATTGTATTACGAGCCATTTTCTCTCAGACTACCAAGAACAGTAGTAAATTTATATTTCAAGCTTCACCAGGGTTATTTATGTACTATAATGTATTGTACCCTGTACGTAGTATATTTTCGTAAAAAGAGAAACAAAATAAAGTTTGCTGTTATTTTGAAAACAGCTTAATACGTTAATTTTAGGAAATCTTATTTGAAAGAAGTGGTTACGTTCGTGGAATGTATTTTTATGGTTCGCGTGTGAAGAAAACGAAAACGAGAGAGCAAAAATTAAAAGAATTGACATTATGGTAGTACAGTGTGTTTCGGAGCAGGGAATAAAGCAAACGATGTTGGAAGATGACGAAACACATATTTTTTTCATCCATAAATAATTGTGACACGTTTTATTTGATATATTTTAATAATAAATTTTAATGAAAAACTAAACTAGTTTTCGAACGAATAGGATTATAATGCCTAAGTAGTTGATTAGAAACAGTTCGAATATAATTACAAGTTTCATAAACCGTTTATGTTTATTATGTCATACACTTCTTGATAGTTCAATTTACATAGCTCCCACTGAAGGATCTAGTTTCGTCATACACACACATGTCAACGGTAATAGGGTTTAAGTATCTTCTTTGTTGCTATACGCTGTAACACGACTAAAAGTTTTAACGTGTTATATTCATTCGTTGACCTGGATGCAGTTCGTTAGAAACATGTTTGCGTTAGACTCCGTATCGATCCTTGCAATTGAAAACAATAAAAATTAGCATGCATGCGTGTTAACTGTCAGAAGCGTTAAATAAATTAATTCGTCACAGGCGTGACGTTTCCTCGCCTAATGATTCACGCAGTTTTTAATTTCTAAGAATTAGAATTTCCATATCCTTGAATTTATTCTCAGACGATTACAAATGTTTAGGTGTGATACAAGTATTAAGACTGAATATCTTTGCAAAGGAGAATTTCAGAAACGAAAACTTGGATCTTCCTGTAACTAACAAATTGTCCTAATAGGTTTAGTTATCTAGGCCTGTGACAAATTCTTATTCCTCAAGCATCGCATCAGATATAGTTACCACCTACGCTTTGATCAAAGCCTGAGAAACGCGTAGCTACCTTCCAGTATTCCAAAGATCTAAAGTTGTCAAACTAAATAGAAATGTTCCGGAAAATTTTACGCTAGAAAATTTTATGGAAAACATATTACGAACAACTATTCCTAACGATATGGACAAAAATAGTATAAAAATTGGAAAAAATTCAAAAAAATTGGAATATTGAAAATATTGGAGATATTGAAAAAAAAAGATATTTGTATTTTAAAAAACGATATTAAATAAAAATATTTTTAAAAAGATACACGTTCATAATTATTAAAACACCTCTCTTACGGAATATGATAATTGACACAGATTAGCAAAAATGCGAATCTATTAATTTAATGTTGAATTTAATAAAAACGTGTCCTAATTTTATTTATATATCGAGAAACATTAGTGGCAGTGGTTAACAGGAATCAGGGTAACCCAACGGATAGTAGTTCAGGGTTAAGTCCTGATGTCGATCGGAAAATGGCGTGGCGAGACATTTTCCATGTTATATTCACGTAAGATGACTCGAATCCGGTAATGGCCCGCGTGACATTCGTCACAGAAGTGTCGCAAGCTTTTTTTATGACACGTGCACTCATTAGCAAGTTAACTTAACCGTATTACACGATGTGCATCCGTGTGCATATAAACGGTAGACTCGAACACGCTCGCCGGGTCGGATCAATAACTTCAGGAATGGGCACTTGCCGAGTAGTACAGACACGCTGTGTATGACCTGTTTCTCGGTCTCCCTAGAAAATGAGAACGAAAGACTTTGATATACTAGCAATTATCTTCCAAAATGATTTCCCGGTCATCTTGTGGGAATGAGGTTCAACGGTCGAATTAATTTGACGTCTACCGGCGTCTGTGATTCAACTGCGGTTCAGATCAAATTGAAAGTCTCCTGATTCCATCTAAATAGTATGTAACGTGTAATTATCAAGCAACGCTGCTCGAGTAAATTCTATTCGAAACAAAATTACTGAAAGGGGAGCGAAGCAACTGAACAAAGGAGTAAATGAGCGAACAAGATGCGAGGCTGTTCTCGGTTAAAAAGCTTATCTCATAAATCACAAGAAGGGGTTAAATGAGTTGATTTCGAAAGGTGTAGTTATTCCTGACCATCAGATAGTGGCTGAATCACGTGTTCACTGAAATCGAGTTCGCACGAAATTCTGGCCCCTATAGATTCGGAAAATTCTTAGGAAGATCGTGTACACTAGAAGGGTGTAAAAGAATCGTGGGCGATATTTTCGTGAGTTCATCGAAGGGGTAAGAAAGAAGAAATTAGTAGATGCCTCGGCTGATAAATACGTCTGAAGGTTACTAGAAGGTTACAGATCGTATTAATTATACATGAACGACTATAATACATTGACCTCGTATTTTAATCAAACGCAGACGTGAATCTGTTATATCAAAGGCAGAAAAAACGTCTGGCTTGAGTTGGCGAAGAAATTCGGTTGTAATTGGTGACGAAGAAATTCGGTTGTAATTGATGACGAAGACTTGGTAAAAATATAGCTCATTTACGTTAAATCGCGAGGAAAAACTTTGCGGGATAGAAAACAAATTAATTTCAAAATTTGATTAAATCATAAGTACGTGATCGTTGCGCTTTATATGTTTGTATATGATAGATTCGCATGTGCGATAAAATTAGTAAAGACTTGGACGTTTTGATATACGAGGCATACCTATGTTCTCAAAGAAAATACTCTAACGTCGTAATCAGTCAAATCGCGAATGCGTTGCGGGAATATCTCAATTATATTAGTCTTTCGCACGAAGCTGCTATGGTTTCGTGATACCTACAGAAATGTATTTACCAAGGTTAACCATTGCCACTATTATACGTAGAAATGTGATCCTCCTGTGTTCTACAGTTAGAATGGTTGCGTGCGTTCCATCCTCTAGGCTCTACACCCCTCAAACTTTCTCCATCTTCTTTTTCCTTCCTTTCTTGTTGTTTCCTAATGAACCTTCACGCCTGCGAACAGTTAATTACTTTTTAAAAACGTTAAAAACGTTTTCTTTTTCGTAATTGGTAGTAAATACTTAGTTTTCTATGTATGTGTTTATGGAGTTTGTATCTAGGGATCGGAAAATCGAGACCATTTCTAATCTAGCACACATACACGTACGAATCCACAATAATTATAGCGGCACTAATAAAATGCGCTGAAAGCAAATTGACACTGACTACAATGCTATATTCACGTTACTTGTCGTTGGCAAATAGCAGTACTTTTAGACACGGTCATAGACTGTTGTAAATTCAAATTGAATGGTATAGCTGTTGCACGTATCATACGTAGCTATCAAAACAGGTAGAAATAGCAATATCGAGCAAATTGCATCCCTAATTGTCGTTGAATTATCCACAGGAACTAGTAGTTTGAACTTTGAACAATTTCATCTTTCAATCTGTTGTCATATGCGTAAGAATTGCACAAATGTATATACTCTTCTGTGTCTGTCTGTCACATCTCTCGTGAATATGTCGAATATATAGACATCTTCCAAAATGTTAACACACTGAACGTTGATACGCTGCTACATCAAAGCTATGATATTACGCATTAACATTTTCGAATGAAAGCGATCGAAGTACACAGTTGTGTTTCCGTGTTTGAATGTCAAGCGAGAATGTCGAAAAAGCGAATATTACTCTTCCAGGATTTTGAAAAGACGCCGAACATGATTATTAAAACCATCAAAGTAGTTCGCTAATAATGGTTTCATTAAACAAGCTTGGTCGAGCATCGTACGTATTTAATTGCGATGATTCACGCATCACGACAATCGTCTTTCTCATTCAGTACGATTCATTAGACACAACGTAGACTTGGTTGGGAATATCAGCACTTACGTAGAGTTGTATGATCTCTTTGATGTAATCTTTGATGAAGACTACCCGTTGATACGTAACAGGTTTATGGAGAAATATCTCGTCAGGGGTGACAAGATCGTCCAATCGACGCGCGTTTAAACGTTAATCGCGTATGAACGAACTGAAAAATGGATTCGCAACAAACTGCAGGAACCGCGTCCGAATCTCCTTCGGATCGCGAACTAAATGCGGTAAGCTACAATTTTACAAAAACGTTCAAGCACTTTTCACGTACTTTCGTTGATGTACTATGTTTCATAAAACTACTAATCTCGCAAAAATTTTAAAGATTCCTCTCGCAATTAAAAACAGTGACTGTACAAGATTAGAAGAACTTCTTGTTTCAATATTATTAAAAAGTTCTATTTGTTTCAATAGCGTCGAATTACCAATGAGAGTTTTAAGCTGCATATCGATTATTTAATTGTATCTATTAACGTGATATCTGATTGAAAACTACATTTTACCCGTTTTAGAACATCAACTATTATTCCAAAGTAGCGCATAGGTAAGAAACAAAGTTATATAACGTGTCGGCTCGTTTTAGTCGAGAGGGAAACATCAATGACTTGCAATCGTAATTAAATATCTACAGCAAAGAACTGATATTTATGACATGCAGAGACTGTCAAGAAATAGCTGTGATAGAAGAATTGATTATTCTAGCATCGAGCGAATATTGTTTAATAATCCGGTAGAAATATTTGATAACGCCATAAGAAATGAAAAGCGAATTACAGGTAGGAAGAGCGCCATATATCGATACTCGTGACATTACATCCCCAATTTTCAAGCTAGTAAAGATACATTTTATCGGCGATGATATTCCATCATTGAATAAAAGTGTTGTCTACTTTGCATCGTGTCGAAAGTTTCGTGTTTACGACACGTTCGTACAAACAGTTTCAACGAGCTTCCCGAACGTTTTTCGATGTTGATGAATTTCATGAAGAAACGAGGGTAAACAGCCTGGCGTTCCGAAGGAAAGCTACTGCTGTGGGTCACGCCAATCTAAAATGCCTCGGTGAATTGCAATAGATGTCGATGGTATACTATAATCATTCGTGGTTTAATCCCATAACGAGTAGAGAAAGTCGAACGGTGGCAGGTACGGTAAATACGAATCTTCAAAACGTCTCCGTTTTATATTACAGACTGATCGATGGGCTCAGGGCCAGTATCGATTATCAAGATTTTCCATGCATGCTTCTACCGTTCGTCCGTATCGTTTTTGAACAGCTCGAATTGATTACTATCAAAGTCTGGTACAAACATTCGTAGTAAGAATTATTGAGAATAAAAGGAATGTCGCTATTAGTTGAGACGTTCCAAATTACTAAAAGAACAATCACTCGTTAGATATTATTACAGAATTAGGAAATATCAACCCTTTGACTATGGGAGACTCTGAGACGTACCAGCCGTACCATAGGATAGGAATTCAGTCGCAATCTACATCGAGAACGGCAAAATTTTTCGTTAGGCGTGTATTTCTGAGAATGTATGTTGAAATAATTAAAACGCTGAATTCCAGTACATTAAACCAATATTATTTGTTCATGCATATTCTCATTTATTCAAAATCACTTGTTTCCATGGAATCCGAACATGAATCATTTGTTGTTTCATGTTTACATGTAGTTTTTCTGACCTTTTTATTATCCCAATTTTTCGTTTTAAGGATATACAAAACAAAAGCTGTGAAATGAACATATTTAAAAAATATAAAGCTAACGGAATATGTAATTAGCAATAGTTGAATTATCATTCACTTGCATCTGGTTCGAATGAGATTTGCTGGAATTATGGTCGACTAAATTTTCCGGGCGCCTATAGGTTCCTACAGTGTCACAAGCGCAGATTTACTAAGCGCTTTTAGGCGCTAAGATTAGTCAAAGGGTTAATTAGATACATCCAAAATATTTTAATGTCAAAGCAAAGAACGCAACTGTTATTAATTACGCCGTTCTGTTTGTACAACAATTTTATGAACCTCTATCGAGTACCGTTAAAATCTCACTTCGAAATTTGTTCTTGTGATCTGTGGCGATCGCGAATTGTCGCGAGTAAAATTATTATTTCGTAGGTGAAATCAAACCCGCCATTGCCATCTGTCTATCGGGCGAGACCGCAAGGTCCACCTGGATTACCAAGGCAGCCTGTAAATAATGGTGCCGTAGGACAACCACGACCGAGTGGACAGCTACAGCAAATTCGTTTTGATAATCGGTCTCCAATCGGACAAACGAATCCGGGTCAGTTCGTCCAAGTCAGACCGTACGGATCTCCAAGATCACCGGGAGGTTCGTTTCCTCAGAAGCCACCGCAACATCCACCTATCGTGCTAAATCCGCGTTTTCCACCGTCGCCCGTGCAACGTTCGCAATTGGGACCTAGACCGCCGCATCCTGGAAATTATCAAGCGCAAAGGTTCCAAGGAAACGTACAACGACCTCAACATCCAAGACCGGAGTACCTAAACGGACCTCATCAGCCAAGGCCGCAACATCCAAACGGACCTCAGCAATCGAGGCCAGAGCATCCGAACGGACCTTATCAACAAAGGCCGGAACACCCAAACGCGCCTCAACAAGGACGGAATCCTGACATTCTCGCGCGATCGCAAGAAATCGCACAAAAACCATTGCAACGAAATGAATCATTGCTGAACATATCTCGACAGAATTTAGCTATCAAAAGAGAAGATAAGAAGCCATCACTTCCGCGAATAATAGTCGACAAAATGGCGGATGTCGATAACTCGAAGAAATTGCAGCAGTTTGAAAAGCCTGTTTCGAAGGAAAAGACCGAATTTCGAGAAAATGCGGAAAACGATGACGACGATGATGTCGTAGTGGACAGAAAATCGCCACGTGCCAACGGAGACGTTGCCGGTCAACAAGTTTTAATAGAGTCTAACGTAACAAAAAGTGATGTTCAGTCGGTGAAAAGGCCAGAAATCGCTACTATAAATGGAAAAGTGGATAATAAATTCAACGCGTCTGCGGAGGGAGTTGGTCAGCAAATTAAAGAAGTTGCTGTGAACCTCGACAAAATACCTGTTAAAGATTCCAACACGATGGAAAGTGATAACAGGTTGTCCACGAAACCAGGCGAAGAAGCGCAGACAAAATTGTTAGACAAACAGGAAGTAGATAAGGTTGGCAATCAACCGGACGAACCAGAGAAGAAATTAGTCGCGGATCAAACCCAGAAAGAGGACACGAATAAGGAGAATGTGGCCAAACCAGGTATAGAAAATAAAATTGAGAAATCGGATAATATCAATGTATCTCCTGCACCTGAGCAATCTGCCAAGCAATCTAGCAAGGAAGAAGCTAAATCTGAACAAAACGAACAAAATTTAAACCTGTCGTCGACAACTTCAGAAAAGTTACGTGCAACCACACCAACGAAATCGGATGAGGATAACAACCAACAAATGCAAATCCTGTCTAAGTCCACGGATAAATCTCCGGAAAAAGCCAGCCACGATCAGAATCAACAAGATGTGAAACTATCCGCATCTCCGAATAAATCCCGGTCAAGTACACCCTTAGAAGCGAGTGAAAGTCAAAAGGAACTCGAACGCGACGAAACGTCCAAATCTCCGGAACAATTGCAAGAGGATATAGCAGTGGATACGAAAAAGAAACAAAGCGATCAAGAACTCAAAAGTCCACCGCCCATGTCTCAAGTCAATTCACGTGCGACTATCCCGGCAGAGATAAATCAAAATCAAAAGGAAATGGAACAAACTGTGCAGCAACGCGACACTGTGTCCGCGTCAGAAACTAAGTCAGACGTAGATCTGCCAAAGGAAACGAAAGAAGTTAAAAGCAAACAAGAATCAGATTTAAGAGCACCGACGAAAGCAGATCGGATCAAGGACGAGCCAGAACCCACTGAAACGTCGAAACCTGAAAAATCAGGCGAGCAAGAAAAATTAGCGGATCTTAGTCATTCTCCAAAGGAGAAAGAATTAAGAGATCCATCTTCAAAGTCGCCGGCTAAATCGACGAATGTAACCGAAGAATCGAGTACAGAAGACGTTTTAAAAGATTCCAAGTCCGATAATCTTCGAGATTCTTCAGAAACGAACGGGAAAAGAGTTGCCGTGAGTCCTCCTGCTTCTGAAAAAGAAACAAGTGAGACGCAAGAATTTCCAGTACCATCAGAGGATAGAGAAAAGATTGCAGAATCGGTACATTCTCTCTTAAAGTCTCCTGAAGAAGGAGTGAAAGGTTTCGACAACGGAGAACAACGATCACTGTCCATAAAATCTTCGCCATTCCAAAGTCCTCACTCGCCTGTTTCTCCAAAATCGCCGAAATCACCGAAATCTCCAAAGTCTCCGAAATCGCTGAAATCACCTGTAGAGAACGAGGAATTAGAAGAGAAGGAAAAAACGGAGCAGAAAAAGGCTGATGACGAAACGACACCGGACTCGAAAAGTTTGCCGAAATCGGTTAAATCGCCTAAAGTTCAACGCGCACCGACACCTGCCAAACGAAAAGAAAAGAAGTCTTCAACGACACCAGGTTTTTATTTACGTTTAAGAAAATTTCGGGAGAAAATAGTGAGAATAAACGTATTCAAAAATTCGACTTGAAAACACGGAGCTTTGTTCTTTACTATGTTTATCGTAGATAAACGCTGAAATCGAGACATTTTACTGAGATTTTGCTTCACAAATATCACGATACTGTTATGTGTTTCTTTTTTTTTTTGGATTTTTTGACAAAAAGAAACTGTGTTTATATTTATTTTTACAGAGGTTGAAAACGGCAGCGTAACCAACGAGTCGGCTCAATCCAGCACGGTAAATAATTTTAATTCAACACATATTCTTTTGTCGTACATTTTACAAGTTATCGAATCGATGGTAAAATAACGTAATAATCTTGCGCAGGAACCAACCACAAACGGAGTTGGAGATTCACCAACGAAAAAGTCACCCTCTAAATCGAAAGATGCTGACAAAGGGCCGACAGCTGGGTCACCTGTAAAATCGCCAAGTAAGTCCGTCAAATCGTTACCACGAACTCCAGAAACTCCTTCGTCGACAGCCGGTCAAGAGAAGAAAAGTAAGTATTATCGAAATTTTTGCCTAAATTTTATAACAAGCTCGATAAGCTTTGTGTCGAGTATTTTTGTTTCAATTTTTATGCAACGAACTGGCCCATTTTTGCAAAGAACGCACGCTAATAACATGCGTTGAATCCTATAGAACTGCCTATGAACAAAATTCAAGTGGGATCGGCGCCCTCTCCGAACTTAAAAACAGTACGATCGAAAATCGGCTCGTTGGAAAATGCAAGTTACAAACCAGGTGGCGGAAAGGTGAAGATAGAGAATAGGAAGCTCGACTTTAGCAAGGCGCAGCCGAAAATTGCCGCGAAGAACGAGAAATACACACCCAGTGGTGGCGATAAAAAGGTTAATCGCTTTACATTTTTGTGGAAACCTTTCTTTCTTCGTCGTAATTACGAATAATTAAATAATAATAATAAAAAAAATCTGCTCATGGCATGGTTTATAATCCCTTTATCTAAAATATATTCCTTCTTTTTTTCTGTATTTTCATTGAAAAATTATTATCCTTTAACCATTCCTTGATAGATCGCTCAGATGAAGCTTCAATGGAATGCGAAACCAAAAGTCGGTTCATTGGAAAATGCAACGTACAAGCCTGGTGGTGGTGACAAGAAAATAGAAACAGTGAAGCTCGACTTCAAAGATAAAGCAAAACCAAAAGTTGGCTCCAAGGACAATGCCAAACACATTCCTGGCGGTGGTAGCGTTAAAGTAAGAATTTCAGTTTGAAATATATTTCCTTAGGAATGACGACTACTCTTCCAAGCACAGATACTCGTAAATTCTTCAGTGAATCTTTTATTTTCGTTTGAAACTTATTTTAGCGTGTTTGTAATTCGATTAACAGCTGTATGTCTCCATAGTCATTCGTTCAATACCTAAAATTCTCCTACTCAAGTTGTTCCATGAGTTTATATTGTACTATATAATCATAATTTATTAAGAAACGTATGTTTGTGTTTTATCTCATATTCGTAACTAATTAATGGAAGCTGTTATAGAGACGGATGTATTTGAAAACTTATATGTACATTTCCAAATTTTCAAGCCAATGGTTATCACGTACTTCGCTTGACATTACCCGTTTGTAGCGTTTGGTGTTATCGTAGTGACGAATCATTTTTCTAACTAAATGTTTGCATTTTACTTCAACATTTGTCTATTCGTAATCAAATAGTATCGTAGCTATTCATTTGGATCGTGTCGCGAGAGTGGCAGATTGATTTCGACTGGAAAATTATTTATCTCGATTCTGATTGAGTCGTTGCATGTAGAGAATGTTAATGTAGACTTGCATTTACATTGTACATTTTACATTACTTAAAGAAATTAGCGTTTTCAAAAGTTACAGAAAGCGAGAATTCTAGCATCAAGAAAGATTATTTCTTGTTATAAGTAAACAAATCGTTCTTTTCTTCTCGAGGACAGACTCGGAAATACCTTTTGTTTCATAAATTACTCTTCGTCGTACAAAATTATGTGTTCGACTAGTTGAGATAATTGTCGAACGTAGGTACTTTACGCACTATGCCTTTGTTAATTTGTCCGTTTATCTTGATGCGAAGAAATCTTGAATATCACAATAAAGTATCTTTTTCAAATGTGGATCCTTTGGGACTGTCTGATTGGCAAAAGAAAAAAAAAAAAAAAAGAAGAAAAACACTTCAACCTCTGCTCTGGCGTACGACTTTCCTTTTGTTGTCGCATGTATTGTCACCCATCGTTATTAACAAGTCATTATTGTTTGTTGGTATTCAGTCATCGGCAACACCACCTAAGACGCCTCAGGATTCGAATAACGACGTAAGTATATTAAATAATTTCACGACACGATATGTTAGTTATCCTCTCCAGAGGTAGCTACTCATTGCATCGATATCAAAACGAAACCCACATCCATAATCTGGACTGTAAATCGCAAAATTGTAAAAGGGAGTAACTAATCGATTCGACTGACAACTAATGATTCGTCGTTTTCAACTAATGTTTGTCGCTTTTGTGTTTTGTCGAAATATACGAAGCAAGTCTGTCAAATTTAAACTTTCTTTTTTTTTTTAGCAGTAAGTAAATTCAATCTATAGGGATTAAAGCATGTTTCTGCATGTTTTGAGATTAGTATAAATGTTCGTTACAGAAATCAAATCGTTAGTTTAGAGAGCACGATGCGGAGAGGCTTCAACGAGAATGGAACTTAAATTCAAGATAAATTTATAAGTTCAATTTTTCTTTAAATCTTCCAAACACGGATATGTTTATACATTTTTTATATATCTAATTAATTACGTTATCGACAAATAACTAAAATTCTAATTTCAAAATCTACATTGTCATTTATTCATCATTTCCTACGATAAATAAGCATTAAAGAATAACCAAGGTTCTTCTAATGTTACTTTCAGATCCAAACCCAAAAAATTGATATCAAAGCTGAGAGTAAAGTTGGCTCCTTGGATAACGTGAAGCATAAGCCAGGTGGCGGTGACAAGAAAATTTTCAACGATAGGGATTATCTTCGACAGTCGGGAACTAATCCTGAAAGCCTCTGTGGCAGTGGATCCCAGGTATGTTTCGTTTTACAAAATCTCGAGAATAATTATCTTATTTCAAACGAAATGTGGCAGTTATAATTTTTATATTCAAAGATTGGGATCATCAAACGGATTAGTTCGATAAATTTTGGCAAGAACTTTCTCGGTTTTATAACATTTCGGAATCTTACATCTTTTTTCTCGAGATTCTTTGTCGTGTCACATTCGTTTGCACCATCTGTCACGAAAAAAGCTTGACAACACGCGTCGCATGCTTCTCAGCAATTTTTTATCCAACATTTATGATTTTACACTTTATGACAAAGAATTATTACCAAAATGACATTCGCTAGTTTCAAGTTCTATTTCACGTTTCTAATATTTTTACGATGACAACAAACACAAATGAATAAATTCCGATTATTTATATACGACGTTTGTACTTCATGGAATAATTTCATACTACGTTGCGAAATAATTTTGAGACAACACGTTTTTCTTCGTTTGTGAACTACGATCTGTTAAATTTTGCAAGACTACGCATTAGAAAAAAGCTAATATAATTAAACTAATAAAACTAAAGAAAGTTTAAATATCTAAAACTTGTAATAAAAAGATGTAATGGTTGCTTAATCCTTTGAAGCACATTTTCAATTGTGTCTATGCAGGTATATTATTTTATACAGCCGAATTTCTTGCAAAAATATATGTAATAAAATTACAAAATTGGCACAAACAATTACGCTCTTTGCGATACATTATATCGCAAAGGCATTGCTCGACACCCTTAATTGTTACGCGTGTTACGTATGTACGTATAGTTCGTGAATGATTTATGACAAATCGGTGGTAGATACATAACAGTTGGTACAAAGAGGAAAATGTGCGCTGCTTCAAAGGTTTAATGTGACCCAGATTAGAATGAGCTGGCAAGGTTGTAACGCGGAGGTTAATGGGCCACCTTAATCCTATGTGTTGTGCCCGCAGAGCCCTGTGCCCCCTGGCACGGTCGCCGCCGGCAAGAACGGTCTGCCTACATCGGACGAGAACCTCAACCAGGAATGCTAGATCACGAAAACTCGACCGCTAGACCCGATTTCCTTGTCACTTGCGTCTGATTAATCATCATCCGTAATCTCTCCCTCCTCGATCACCGAATCGAACGGCCGGTATTGACCCGTTGTTCGATGGAGTCGAAACGTTGCGCGTAGAAACGAAGAAGGAATATATATATAGTCGTGCGAATTCATTTCATCGTAACGCTCTCGCAAGCGTATCGTATATGATTTTCAATCAATTAATAAAAGATTTAAGATTAATAAACAGATCCGGCTCTATTTGACATCGCGTTTAACATCATGATCGTCCGGAGTCAACGATGACTGGAAGACTTTTTACGTGCCATACGGGGACAGAGTTTTTCGCACGGAGTTCTGGCGTTTAATCGATGAAAACTAGCGCAAAAGGCAAAGGGGTATTTTTCCTCGTCGCTATGTGCTTTTACACGATCGATAACGTATACGATGTGTATACGTGTCTGGCGTATAACGCTACGATCACCAGCAAAATAATTTCCCCCACCTTGTTAACGCATTTATCCACTTCAGATAATTTGCGACACTTTTTCAGATTGAAAAAATGTGTTTTCAAAACTTTTCATACGGCCGAACGCAGATTACATTAATCGTACGTCATTGTAATACTTGTCGTGGCGTAATTGTCCAACACATCGGAACAGTTTACCAATTATCACACCTGTTTCTTCGAATTTTTATAAAAATGCAGATACTTCGATTTCACCGTAAACTTACATATTACATATAAGCAGATACTCGAACGAAGGATACGATGCTTCCCTTATTTGAGATTTGCACGGATACGACGACACCTACGACGATAAGAGCGCAAAATACTATACAATTGTTTGCTATATCTTATACGTTGCGATAAGAATCATTTTAAGGCGGTGAACGTTTCTAAAGGCATTTTTCCGATCTGAAAAGGAAATGCGATAACGTGATACGTTTAAGTTTACTTAAATGAATGAATTCTCATTTTTCGTGGTCACATAGAACACGGTTTCACACTAGCACGGCAATTAGAACAATTTTACGATCACATAATGTCAGACTCGTTGTTCGAATCGATCGATATCGTAATTCACGAGACCGAGAGTAGGTGTATTTTTGTTAAACCTACGAGAATAAGGAAACGCGAATTTTCGAGCTACAGTGTAAATAGCTAACTGTCGTACTAAACGAGGCTTTGGATGTGCTATGCTAACGAAAAGCAAAGTATAACGTTGATTAATAAATAATTTTAACCATAATACTAATGCTAAGACATAGAGCTACTTATACGATTAATTGAATTCTATTTTAGCTTTTTTATGGTGCGTTCATAAATCTGTGTAACGTACATATAATTCGATTAACATTAGTATTCATAGATAAATACGGTTACGATATATTCGATTTCGAAATTGCGGTAGAAAAGGAAAGTGAAAGAAAAACGAGAGGAAAGTAGAAAATGCGGCAGTCGATAATCCGCTAAAATTAACTAATATCGTAGAAAAGATGTCTAAAGTTCAAATAAAGTCAAGCTTCGCGATAAAATTAATCTCAGCCTACGTGAAAAGATATAAAATTCGAAATCGGCGGTGATAACATGAAAAGGAAGAATATCGCGAATGAAAAGGTGAGGATGAAATAATAGATAAATGCAAAACGCTGTAATTACATTGTCACATAGGAAATATAATTAAACGCTATAAATGTAATCTAATATTAAAGGTTTACGTAAACTCGCCTACTCCCGGATTCAAGAAAACGGATACGTGCTCTACATATAAAACAATTGAAGTATAAAGACAAAATGCGGTGATGCACGGATTATTAATTTTATCCTCGCATACCGACATACTGAAGAAACATCAATTAATTCGAAGTGGTGATATTAATCGCATGTTGTCATAAGATTATACAAATGAAGAAAATATTAACAATTAAAAACTTTGTTTCCTTTGTGCATCACCACAAAGAAACACTGTTGAAAACATGTACGGAGTGTACGTTCATTGAATGATTATAACTACTAAGTTTAAAATATACACATAAATATACACACATTCTACGTCAAGTTTTTGATATATATTCTTTGTGTATTTGGACAATGCATTTTTATCATAAAAATGAGATTCTTGTATGCACTCTGTACATGATATATCTATATCAGGTGTATAGGATAAAGTATTACGAGTTGTTTCCTTTAAAACTACTAAAGAAAACGAGAAAAAATATTTCTTCTCTGATTTGTTAACTAAATTATTTGATTTTTCATTTAACGAGTTAAAAAGAGGACTCTACGCTTTATTTTTTAATGAAATAACGTACAGTTTTTGCATTTCCAAATAGATTTAATTTGGGATAAAACATTATTCTATATTTTGCGTAATTTAACGCGGAAAGTCTCTCTTCGCTATCCAAAAGATTCCATAACAAATATATGTAGAACAGATTTTCTTGTTAATCGTAGTAATTTTAGAGGAATTATCTTGTAACACTTTCTGTGATACACTCTGTATAATGTATTTGAATAGTTTCTAGCATTTTTCATTAACCATCGCTTAAACTGAATCAATTTGTTTTAACTCTTGAAATATCAAAGGGAAATCAATTTTACCGTAACATTCATTATTAAGGCTAAGAAAGTTTATAAGTATCGAACTTTTCAATAATTTTTCCTTCTATTTATTGATACACGTATAGATTTATCGCTTAGCAGCACGCTATAAGACTCAAATCATTTTACGCACCATGTAATCCACTCTTACTTTGCTTTCATCTTGATGTTCGAGAGTTAAATCAAGTACGATTTTTCCATTACCGAATTTACATTCTGTCTATCGGAAATTTATCCGTTAGAGAAAACTATTCTACGGCATTCGCATCTCGTGTATATAAATCGTATGCTCGATTCTAGCGAAAGAAGAAAGAGTTTAGTGCGAACCAATTATGACTCACCCGATTTGTGCTTGAATTTATGAGCAGCTTTCTCGCGATAAATTCAAACGATGCATATTAAAAACAGAGTTCGAAGATATGGATCTCTAATGGACGAAGTTTACGGCGTCGAGCGTCGATTTATTGGGAACTGCCGGCTTCTGAAGAAACTTATCCCGTGGAATAAGTTGCTGTCATCTCTACGTAGATCGGTAGAGCAACCCCGTTGAAAAGTCGAACACAAGAGAAATACAAATGATATTAGAATCGTATACAATGGGCAATCATATTCAATGCATCGAGTGAGAAAAAAATATTTCACACGGTTGCATCGAATACGTTTCATATTGTATTTAAATGATAGAATACGATAAATTCGTAATCGTTACTGTAGATACGTAAACTATCTCTATTTGTTGTATACATCAGAATAAATACTTAGATTCTACAACTGATCTACAGTCAGTTGAAAAATGAGAATCAATAATAAAGTAAAACGTCGATGGGAAAAGCAAAATAACTGAAATATTGCAAATAATTTCAAAGAAATCTCTCTCTCTCTCTCTCTCTCTCTCTCTCTTTCTCTCACTATCATACGACATTTGAAAAATTCATACAATCTATGCTAAAAAGGTATATATCAAGTATTATTTATACTTTATTGCTTCCATATACTGATTAGTACGTATTTCAACTTGATTAATTATCCGATGATTCACAAAAATTAGATACATAATACTAAGTTGCCGTAATTGTTACGAATAATCATACTTCATACGAATATTATTGTATAACGAATATTCGACATATTGTCAGACATAACAAGAGAGCCATTATAATAATATTTTTGTTTTTAAATTTATATTCCCAGCATTTTTATTAAACCCCCAAAAGGTTAAAACTGCGATTAGTTGCTTTATGGGATTACAACTATATTGTCATTTGTAGATATACACCTATATTCTAAGTAAATGTTTTAACATAAAATAATGAAAGTACATTTAATAACGTTTAAGGAAAAAGTATTTGCAGAATGCAATTTAAAATTGTTATCGTTAGGAGCTTAAAATGTTGCTTACACGTATAATTTCTTTATAAAAAGAAAAAAACAACGTCCATCTCATACATGGTACGAGAATATCCATTAAATGTTTTAAATTTTTCTATAGAATAAAAACAGAAAAATAGAGAACCTACCGAAATAAGTTTTTGCGCACAATTGTATTATCACATTTTTTGTTTTTAATAATCGGTAATAATTTGTAGCACATGCAGCGTAATTTATAAAAGCACAGGTGTAGTTAATGGCATACACAAATGCTAATACTAAAATATTAAGTAGATAGAAATGATTTTCTTTAGCTTTAATTTCTCGATTATTTAAATATTTAATGAGTTACTTCGGTGAATTGTCTTATATGGATAACAATAAGCACAGCGTGTACTTCACCCTCACATGTAATACTTGGTGGACACAGAAGCATCGCTGCTAATCACCGCATTTATAAATTAAGGTCAGTCTGCACATAAGTAACACTTTAATGCGAATTAGTCGGATGTTACTCTTTTTAATTATAAATTTGAGACTTTTATCAAAATTCTTAATAATTACATTTAAATTCAATTTACAGTGAAATTATTTTTAACGATAATAATATTTTTAATATGTCAACTTACGCATTAATCTGGTTTTCAGGATAATATGGTTGAAGAGATCAATTTATCTACTGAACAGGCAAAAGATGATTCACCACAACCACCACCAAGTACTCCGACAAAGGCACAAAAGCTACCATCACCATCTTCTATGGTAACTCCTAAAGCAGTAAGACATAGTCTGGCTAAATCTCCTGAAACGGTACAACCAAGGAAAAGTTCATCGCCTCTTGAAACTATAGAGGTAGAAGATGGGAACAAACAGAATTCAAGTTCAGAAGATAAAAACGTAATAAAAAGCAGAACGGCGAGATCTCCCATAAATTTAGATTCTCTTAATAATCCTCGGTTAAAGAGCCCGGAAAATAGAACAGCGAAATTGCCTATTTCCCCGCGTACTCTTAATCATTCTGAACTAAAAATTTCCGAAGAGAAGACAGTAAAATCGTCGGTTTCTTCGCGTCCTTCTAACTCTCGTTCGAAGAGCTCCGAAGAAAATATAGCGAAATCACCTACTTCCCCGCGCCCTCCTAGTAGTTCTTCGTTAAAATCCCCAGAAGACAGAACAATGAAATCTCCTACTTCGCCACGTCCTAGTAGTTCTTCGTTGAAATCTGCAGAAGACAGAACAATGAAATCTGTTACTTCTCCGCGCCCTCCTAGTAGTTCTTCCTTAAAATCGCCAGAAGACGGAGCAACGGAATCTATTATTTCCCCACGTCCTTCCAGTGGTACTTCGGTAAAAGGTGTAGAAGACAAAGCAATGAAATCTCCTAATTCTCCACGTCCTCCTAACAGTCTTCGATTAAAGAGTCCAGACAAATCTTCCTCTCATATGTCTAGAAAAGCATCGCCAAGAGAATTACGGCTTCCGAAATTGGCACCCTCTCCTACACCACAAGAAACTGCTATAGTTTCTGAAATTAATACTAAAATTAGTTTACCGAAATTAACAGAACGTGTTACACATTAAAACAGTGTTTCATATATTTCAAAATAAATTTATTTGTTATCGAGATCTTTCAGAAGAAGAAGTTTCCTCCAACTATGAATGATTGTTTGTGTAAATTGAATCTAACAAACCAGTCGATATGAACGAAATATTAAGTCAATAAATATGCGCTTTTTGATTAATGATTTTATATTATTTTGATGCAAAACTCTTTTAAGTAGTTGTAATATAAATTATTGTAAGAAGAATGGGAAAGTGAAAGTGATGAAGTAAAAAGGAAAGATTGAAGTACATATTTCTAATTCTAATTCTTTCTAATAAAAACAATCCTATTTTAATGTCACATCTTTTATTACAAAGGTGGTATTTTGATTAAGATCGAGAAACGTAATATTTACAGCACTTAATATCGTAAATAAAATTTTGCAGATTATAATATGAACAAAAAATATTTATATATTATCAAGAATATATGTATTGTTATGAAGAATAATAATAATTAAAGGTATAACAATTTTTAAAGTAACGTAGACATAATAAAGTATGTATAAATGATTTTTAATGTACATATCAAAATATATATCTTTGTTTTAAAAAACGTATTCAATATATCGGAATTAAAAATACAGCTTAATATAAGATTCCAAAAATATATGTTTTAACAATTATATTATTGGCAGTTTTACATTGTATGAAGAATTACAAAACACGTAGTAACTTAGGAAATATTATATCTAGATCAAGTTTTCTTTGGCAGTGGTGGTGGAACTAATGTAACTCCAGTAAAATAGGGATGACTCAATCCTTTTTTCGCTGTTATCCTTTGATTAGGGTCGTAAGTCAAAAGTTTCTGTTAAAATATGTAATATTAAAACTAACATAAGAAGATTCGATATTTATTTTTAGTTCTTATCAAAGCGAATCTTACCAAAAGTAAATCTTTGGCATCAGAATCAAAGGAAGGTACAACTTCGTCTAGAGGTCGAGGTTCCCACCTTGGAAACATTGATGTGTAATCACGTAACTGTGACACTCCTGGCCAAATATTCTCATCGGGTGTACCTAACGTACGGAATATCCTGAAAAGTTGATCTATTTCTGAATCGCCTGGGAATAAAGCTCTTCTAGTTGCCTGCAAGAATAATGCGACTGTTTTGAAAAAGTAAACTCATTATTAAGTCTTCCGGCGGCGCAGCGTGCCGATGTTCGGTCGGAACGGTTAAATAAATGACACTTCTCTTTTATACAGAATTATTATATTATTAGAACTATCATTACCATTTCTGCAAATATACAACCTAGACTCCAAACATCTACCGCATTGGAATACAATTTAGTTCCTAAAAGTATTTCTGGTGCTCGATACCAAAGGGTTACTATTTCATGAGTATATGTTCGAACTGGAACGCCAAATGTTCTGGCTAATCCAAAATCTGCTAATTTTATGTGGCCTTCCCGATCTATCAACAGATTCTGTGGTTTTAGATCTCTATGTAAAATACAATGAAGATGGCAGAAGGAAATTGCTTTCAATAATTGATACAAATAACTCTGTAAACATAAGAGACCTGTCTTTGAACAATGCATGCATTTATTTTCAACTGTAATTTTTTTTGCGCAATACCTTGACGAGAGCTTGATCTAATCCTCCTTTCACAGAATCTAATAACTTTTTTAAATCTTGTTGTAAAAATTCAAAAACAAGATAAAGATGATTGTCACCATCTACCACATCAAATAATTGAACAATATTTGGATGTGTAAGTTCTCTTAATAATGATATTTCCCGAATAGCAGTGGATGGGACACCCTCGCTTTCCCTGATGTAAATTAACATTACATTATTAGTTACATATATTGATCACCAATGATAGATTATAATATTGAGTTATCCTTTTCCTTCAAAAAATTATAATAAATACATTTATTTACACATAAAGCAATTAATAAAGATGTGTAAGTGAGTTTCAATAAATCCAAATAATAAGTGCAGTATGTAAATTGTGTAATTAGTATAAAATTATAAATTTGTATAAAAATAGGTATCATTGGAAAACAAATACACAGAAGAAAATCCCATTTACATATATGGTAAACAAATTAAAAGGTTTAAAATTAAAAACCAGCTGAGCATGACACAATGGGACAAGCTGAATAATGTGGTGCTACGAAAATTTAGTGTAACGTGGCCCCTGCAGATTCAGCTGACCCCAATGTGTAAGTTAGCAGATGTGTTAGCAATGCATATAAGCAAAAGCTTAATCAATATGGTATTTTATTTCACTATCTCCAGAAGTTATTTATATAGTTAAATAAGAATGATCGCATAACAATAATTCTGTAACCATAGATACGTGCAAATTACTTAAATGTGTGCAGGATAAACAAACTATTAATTCTACAAAAATATATCTTCATTCTGAAGAAACATATGATTTCAATTCAATAACAATTTTGGGTTATATAGTATAATCTATTACCTAAGGTACCAGATCATTTGAATATATATTTAAAGTATATAATATCCAGAACACTGAAAAAGCAAAACAATACTATTTTCTTATTAAGAGACAAACAATTCGTATAATATTAGTAATTAAAATAATTGTTTTCTTTTATAAATATTAGATGTATATTTATTCAACATATATACAAGTAATATATACATTGACTTTTCAATCAAAAAATTGATTGAAAAATTATTTTGCTACAAGTATGAAAATTAGGAATATTTATTAGTTATATACTAGTTATTCTATACTAACAAAGAAAAAATAATACCAGTGGGTATCCGCCTAGATTAGAAACATAGACTCTATAAATAATTTAATAGATTTCGAAATATATATCGTGCAGATTCTAGTAACTTAAATTGTTATTAAAAGTATTATATGTCCATTTTGCGGTTAATGTAGTATGCTAACAATACAACACCCGGCAAAGATATACATTAAATTAAGGATTCCAAATTTTTATATATAAATATTACAATCGACGTACGTCTCAAGACGAATTTTTTTAAGTGCCACCAGCTTTCCAGTTAACTTATCTTTGGCTTTATAAACCACCCCATAGGTCCCTTCCCCTATTTTTTCAATCTTGACGAAGTTGTCCATAACCTCAACGTCACGTTCGACGTTGTCACTACTGTTTTGACACTCCGTCGTAATTGCAGATTTTTTATCACCGTTCCGATATTTTTCGAAATTTTATATCGATAAAAGTCGACAGACAACAACAAAACTTTTTAGTAGTCGTTTTATTAAAATTCTTTGTTTATCAACACCAATAACCCACTTGACATGCGTGCTTCAAAGTAGCCATTTTTATTAAAATTTAGAACAATCGATTCGAGGAATCGATAGAATTACACGATTGATCGCTTTATTAAATAATCACTAATGTAACAGGTAAACGAACGTAATAATACACACATTTAGTTCAGTTTAATTCATTTAATTGCTTAATTATATAGAACATAATTATGATTAAATATATTTACTAAACATTTCAATAAAATGTAACTGAAATAATCATTGACCGTAAACAATTTTATTTGCAAGTTTTATATATATGTTTATTTGAAGAAAAAACATTACAAAATGGAATAATAACAATAATCGTCAGTACCAGAAATGTGATAATTAAAACTCGTCGAAATTAATCGCAGCATATAATTTGTTATGTTTGTAAATATTCCTACCGATTAAAAAATATTTAAATCGAACGAAACATTTTAAATTAATGTTAAGTTAGTGTTAAATTAATGTTCTTCCGGTATATATCTTAATATCCTACATCGTTTATGTATTTTTATATCATATTCATATTAATACTAACGTAAATATACCTTTCTTCAAAAGAAATGTATTTAATTAATGTTTTTGTAGTTTTAAACATAATTAATATAATTTATAACCATAAATAATCGTAATTAATATATAGAAAAACTTAAGGTAGTAAAATATGCATGTGTCTATATCATTAATTCATATTCTTGTCAATCTGTGCTTTCGCTATAAATTATCTTGGGATTTCTAACGAAATTTGAAAACATCATATCATGTGAATTGCGTTTTCGCTTTCGAAATAATTACGTGTATGAATTATATCATTGCATATATTATTTATTGTAAGATATATGTATTTATTTATACTCTCTAATATGATATTCCACACTTAGAAAAATTATATGACGAATGTTAAGTATACATTATAATTAATTCATAATTACAATTATTAATTTATATAAAAATAAAAGAATATGATAATTGGAATGTTAGGTTAATGTTTTTATTAAATCTTCACTGCATAATTCTTTTCACTAAATTGTTCGTCAATTTCTTAAATAATTCTATTTACTACTTAAAAAAATTTATGTGTTTTATCATGTTATTTCTTATTTAAATTAAAAAAATGTTACTGCTTGCACAAAACAAATCAAATGTGAATATGCACAATGTAAGCATTTATTTTAATAAGATATTTATTGTATAATGCAATATATAATTAACATTTCAAGTATAATAGATAATTATGATTGTTTTTTTATTTAAAATTTAAATTAATTATAAAATTAAATAAATTCACGTAAACATTGAACATTTTAAACTTCTAAGCATAATTTGTTAAAATAATGATATTTTATCTTTAGGTAGAATAATTCAAAAGCTTTAATTGCAATATTTTTTAAACACATTACATATAAGATTTAGGAATACAGTTTAATAGATCCTTATAATGAAAGAAGTAAGTATAAAGATTAGAGGAAGCAGATTATAAATTAAAAATTGGTAATAAAGTGATTTTGAAACCATTATTATACATACGGCAGTATTATGATAATATCTCAAGATTAAAGAATTCTATTAATTATTACGTTATACTTTATTGTAGGATTAATGTTTGATTCATTAGCGAAATATTAACTATTAATACTTCATAATACACAATGAATGTATTCTTTCATTATATTTTGATAAAAAATAATTTGATCTAAATTTGTCTGATTAGTTCAAGAAAGAAATATTTATTTTGAAAATTTCACAAATTAAATAATTTGCGAATGTATATTGCATTGAGAATGCAAAAATATAATTTTGAAAAATATTTATGATTATGATATTTAAATTGGAAGAATTTATGTAGATATATATATATTATATAGATATAACATAAAAGGATATACGTTTTCTAGAACATACCTGAAATCATTTCTTTTAAAAGCTTTGTTGACAGAAAATAAAAATTTGATAATGAGAATTAGTGAATCATATTATAAATTATGCTGCATAAATAAACAAAGTTTTATAGAAACGCGCTTGCACAAACGTATCTAAACATTAAACTACAAGGCGCATTGAGGCTTAGTACGATTGTTCTAAATGGATGACTAGAGCACACATTTTAACTATTAGTTATCTATCCGTTCTAAAAATCTATAACTGTTTCATTTGTGCTGTTTCGTTTTTTCCCTGTTGAGCGTTATAAACTGTAGTGAAATACCAACAGTTTCTCAAGAATTATATGCAAGTATTATATGCAAGATGGTATTTGTACTATGAAATAAGAATTATATCTTGGCTATTAAATAACCTAATATTTCCAAATGCAAATCAAAGCGATCAAAACTTTGATTACAACTAATTCACCTATTACTTATTAGAATCTAGTTTTAATTTGGAAAAATATTTGTATTTAAATGATATAAAGTATGTTGAAAATAAATAAAGATATATTAAGGAAAAATAGCTTTTGAATGTTGATATAGTTGATTTCTGTAACGTTTTGCCAAGAAAGCTGCAATCACCTGGAAATTAAATGTACATGGTTTACACCACAAACCAATCAAATTACTTTTTAAATTTAGTAAGACTAGTACATATATTGAATTACATAAATGCGACATGATGGTATGTTATACATAAAATGTGGCTGATAAAAAATATCCTCTTAAAAATTGATATATAAAATAGAAAATCACAACATGAAACCACCCACCATCTATTAGGAGGATCATATGAGGTGACAGAGGACATGGCGATGATGTTAGACTAGAGGAAAGCACTAGGATTAGCTCGTGGATCTTTCTGATTCCTGTATCGCACGGTCAACCAAACACCAACAAACTGCAATGGGTTCACAGGTTAATGCTTACTAAGTAAATCACTGTTATCTCTAACAAACAATTGAAACAATTGAACAAATGTAATGCTTTTAAGCATTTAACATTGCATTCTTTAAGTGAGCACATATCAAATACATATGGTATATAAAATAGTTCATAAATCCTTACCTCTGTAAAGCTGAAGAACAATCCTATGCTGCCACATAATTTAAAGGCATAATCAATCGTAGATTGTAATTTTTGCATACAAGATGGGCATTCACAATCAGTATTTGTAGGATATTGGCAACAATATTTCTAAAAAATTAAAATATTATTATATGTTATTAAAATTAAATTTATTTGTTATGTGTTAAATTATACTTACAAGTTTGCAAGATTCAATAAATGGATCTGAATTATTCATATATGTGATTTCAGTGCCATTGAAACCACAGCATTTGAAAGTTTCTTGAACCTTATCTATTAATTCATTTGCGTGCTTCCAACCCTAAAATTAATAAACTAAATATTTGTCCTACTATCAGGAATAATGATGTATATAAAATATTAATATTACTTGTTCTGCTAATTGTTCTTGTTGTTTGGTATTAACGGCAAGGCAAGCACACGCGATACTAAATTGGATTAAGAACAGTAGAAATAAAATAAGCATGTACTATAAGGATGTTATTAAGGATTATAATAAGAATATTATGTACAAAATGTTTTTTACATACATAAATATATATGATAATACCAACAAGTATGATATTACTTACATATTGTAAATCTATAAAAGGATACAAAGAATAATAGAACTTGATGATGTTTAACAGCACCAATCAGTCCAAGTATAGAAATTAGAATCAAAATAACACCACATGCTAAAATACCTCCAATTATAGGAAGGTTTGTGACTAATGCAGAAGCTCTTCCATAAACAGCTACACCAATTAAAATAAATGCAACAACCTAAAATATTAAGATATAATTTTCAGAATTCGCAAAATTAAAAGATGTGTTAGAAAAAATTTAAATGTCAGAATTTAATATCATGTAAATTCATAATTTTTAACATTCTGTGTATGCATTTATGATGATTATTATCACATTTTTTGCAGTTACATTAATTATTAAAATAATTGGATGTTGCTATATGCATATAACGATATTAAAATATTTAATTTTCCATATAGAAATGCTCTCTATAAAATTTTATTACATTTGTTTAATTAGCAATACATGGCAATTTTTTCATAATGATAGCAATTAAAATATTATTTCGTAGCGCGCATATTATAGGATTTTATAAAATATCCGAGGCTGAAAGTAAAATACGATTGAAACAAAATATATTTGTTCAAAAGTTCGGTGGTGTACGTAGACTTGTTTCCGGAAATTCTGCTTACGATATAAAGGATGTTTAAAGCCGTCAAAGCATTTTTAGAGCACGTAAAACCACCACACATCTTCGTATACGGCCTTTGTTCCCTTTGGTGTAGTCACCCGTGAGGATTCGTTCAGTCGTCGAATCACTATTTGAAGAATTTGAATACTTTATTGTTAATACCACGGATTAATAAGAAAATCGCATGTGAGTTAACTGGTACAATGAAAAAATACCTCACTACCCTTTCGCCGAGGACAGACAATTTACGACTGCTAGCACTGCAACGGCTCGAATACATTGGAACGAGTTCGACCTCTCGACGTCGCAGCTTCGGGCGCGAAATTTCAGAAACAGATTCTTCCCGCCTGATAAACGCATTCATCACACATATTTCTTTATAAATACACTATAATAGTGTTAATCTGTATTAGTATATTTATACAAAATAAAAAGGTACAGAATACGATAGAATGAATTACGTTTTTATAATTTTAAGGTTCAAGTGGTATGTAATTCTAAAATGTATATTGAAAAAATGAAAATAATTTTTTTTAATAAATATAAATTGATAAAGCTCTGATAAACTTTAAACTAGGATGCTTAATAATTTATATGAATGTGTTTGTTCTTATCGAATAACTACGTTTTGTAATTGCTAAGGTAAGTTAAAATTCGACGTAGAATGTTCTTTATGTTTCTAAAGAGTAGTTCGTTTCCATGACACAAAAATATAGCCATCATAAATGTATCACGATAACATGCGCAGAGATTAAATATTCTTCACACGGAATTCCAATTAAACGTCAGAGATAACATATATATGTATGTTTATTTGCTCGTTATACATAAGACTTTTATAAAATATTTGGAAGATATTTGAGTTATTACCGCTCGAACGTTCAGTATCATAAATTTTAAACACCACAATGATATACAGTTGTCGTTTGTTTGTCGTGCTTTCAAATTTCGAAACGAATAAAATGGAAAGCTCGCATATTTCTAAGATAAAATTGGAACTATTTAAAAAACAATTATATTATTAATACACAATGTAATAAATTATGCGTATAATATAATGAACTAATAAAAAATTGTAACAACAATTTTAAGAGTGTATTAACTGACAACGAAAAATGAATTATTTCTTTTAAGTACTTAATTTGTAATTCCTTTTAAAATATTAGTTTGTTTCGATTCATATTACCTTGAATAACGTATAGATCGTTTCAATCGTGTAAAATTTACTTTGTGTATTTTACTTTTGCTGATATATGGTATCTTATGAGGAATTTCATCATGAAAATCGTACTCTCGTAAAACTGTTCGACAAGATTTGGACGATGTCTGTCAAAACAATTAGAAATCATCTTTGAGAGCTTTAAAGAGGAAATGCTTGGTTTTTGTTCTTATTTTTTACACAGCAACCTTCGTTTTTTTTTTTTTTTTTTTTTTACAATGACTCAGCTTCCTCGAATAACTCGTGCGAATTTAATTTTTAATAGCATTTCTCTGCTTTTTGTTCCTCCAATAAGAGATACCATAATGAAATACGAATTTAGATATTCTAAGAAACTATATAATTTACTTATTCTATTTCGTTACTATAACCTTTCACTTATGTATATTTCATATTGTTCCCATCTTTTCGACAAATATTTTGTAAATGAAGTACCCTGATACGTAATGATAGTACGTAATCCTGTCTAACAGATAGCTGCTATGCTTCGGCTATTTTTAATAAATTGAACGTGTAAACTATGAATGTTTCATAATTACTAGATTCGTTATCAGTCTTGTTTGATCTTTATATTTGCAATCTCGATGCTTGTATTAGACAGTAAGTACAGTTTACATTATAATTTCTAGATTACTATGTTCTCCGATATCCTTGTTTCTTCTTTCTCTAATATTTCTAATAGTATAACATTATATCGTGCTCTCAATTACATAATTTAGCAAGCACAATAAGTTTATATCTATAAATGGACTATTTGTGTCTATAAATGGACGGCTACTTCTCACAGAAATGGTATTATTAAAATTTCATACTCTGAATGTACTGTGTATACGATGGTGTAGTTTCATCAATGCGATGAAAGTCAGTGGAACGTCAGGACGGTCGATGCTTAAAGTAGAACACTGTGTATTTTAACATTTCATTTCACTCTAGTACTTTTCAACGGTGCCTGTATTTTACCACTGTTGAGAAAAATATACTGATATTTCATTTGCGTTTTGAAGAAGGAAAAGTATACGTATATTCAGCAGTCACGTTAATCGATACGCTTGTATAAAAGTTAACATATTCGCGAGTATATGGCGATTTTTTCAAATAATTATATTAAAAGAAATTCTTTACATATTTAATATTTATATCTTTCGATAAATTTTGTAAAATCTTTATTAATAACTTTCGATAAATAGTTAAGCGAAACTTTAATAGGCCGTTCGATTTAAAAAAGTAAATAAGCGAAGAAATAAATACTGAAGTTATAAATATTTCGAGCGTATACCTGCTCAAATTCTCTCTTTTCCCCTTCTAAAGCTTTCTTCCTTTTTATTTCCGTGTCTCGAAAATATCAATAGGTTTCACTAGTCGTAAGGAGGGGCCTGCGTAAGATTCGATTGTGATAACAGGGAAACTGATAAACCGACATATAAAGTGTAGTACATCGTGATTAAACTCCCATTCTGTTCACAATGTTTTAGAAAGAGGTACGAAGAACAAGAGCGTAAAACCGTCGTTCTTCCTGGTGGCATCGTCGTGTTTCATCGTTATTTCTGTAAATATCGCAATAAATACCTATTAATCGTTCATCAGAATTTAATGAATATTTTCCGTTCCCTATAATCTAATTTGACTGATATTTCTTATCGATAATTTAGGAAAATATTTTCATTAGATGAACAATTATTTTATCGGATCAAATGGGAATGATTTTGTATTTTTTTTTTTTTTTTTATAAATTCTATAATTTATAATATTTAATTGAACTACATGTACTAACTTCGTGAAATATTACAGTCCGTAAAAGAAGAAATAAGAAAGATGAACGAATCGCGCATTAAGTGGTGGCCGCAATATTTAGCAGCGATTACAGGTAATTACAAACCGTTAGCAAAAGAAGAAATTAAGTTTTTCATTTTAACATTTATTTAATAATAATCATGTATTGCTGTTACAATGATTACACTAACCAACAAGATTTTAATATTAACGTTATACTGGTGACATTACGTTGATCATTGAGTGTAATTAATGAAGTGCTGGCATATGTAAACGTATCGTTTTATGCAATTTAATAAATTAAATTTTTAATTTTAATAAACATTAATTTTAAAAGATACGACAAACGTCGTTGATTATAAAGTTGGTAAACAAAAAATGATATATTGTAATATTTGCTCGTGGTTTTTTTCAACCGAGGAAAGATTAATTACAAGATAACATTTCTCAAATGCATACATAAATTCCAGAACTATTTTCGACTCACAAAAATAGGTACGATAACAAAACAAGATCAGAATATAGATTCCATAGTTAAATATATCTCTATTTTCATTTATTAATCGATTAAGCTATTAACCGCTATGATTATTTACCTTATTCTATTTTCATTTTTTCCCTGGTACAGCCACCTTATCTATGGCAACTTCCGGTTCTCATATAGGCTGGACATCACCGATTCTACCAAAATTAAAGTCTTCAGAGTCCTATATGCCAATAACGTCGGACGATGCCTCGTGGATCGCTTCGTTCGTTCTTCTCGGCTCGATACCTGGCAATATTATCGCAGCTTTCATCGTTGATCGACTGGGTCGTAAAATGTGCCTCCTGCTTGCAGGAATACCGCTGACTGTTAGTTGGATTTTAATCATCGTAGCCTGGTGCCCTTACGTCCTCTACATTTCAAGATTCATCGGCGGCATAGGGCTCGGCGTGGCTTACGTCGTTTGTCCTATGTACATCGGTGAAATCGCTGATAAGGAGATCAGAGGATCTCTGGGGTCTTTCATAAAGTTAATGGTAACTTTTGGTGAATTATACGCTCACGCGATTGGCCCATTCGTGTCGTACGAGTGTCTAGCTTACAGCTGCGCTATAATCCCCATAATCTTTTTCCTGACGTTCGGTTGGATGCCAGAATCTCCTTATTATCTGTTGATGAGAAATCGCGAAGATAAAGCCATGAATAATTTGAAGTGTCTTAAGAGATACGCGACGGAAGATCAGTTAGAAGAAGACATAGAACAAATGCAAAAGACCGTATTGCGAGACCTCAGCGATAAAGGAAACATTTGGGATCTGTTCAACACCCCAGGTAATAGAAGAGCTGTTGTGATCAGTTTCGGCCTCCAGCTAGTTCTGCAATTCAGTGGTCTAGCCGCTATAGAATCGTATACTCAAGAAATTCTCGAGGAGGCTGATACAGATTTATCCGCTGGGATAGCAGTGATCGTTCTAAGTGTTCTTCAGTTGATAGCCGGTATCGGTGCGGCAGCTTTAGTGGACAGATTAGGTAGAAGGCCACTGCTTCTTGTCACTACTTTACTCGGTGGATTGTCCTTAACAGTCACCGGAACATTTTACCTGCTAAAACACTACATGTTAACGAATATGACCGGTTTTGGTTGGGTTCTTCATGCCTCTGTTATATTTTACGAGCTCATTATCGCGTTAGGTTTGAATCCATTGTCCTACATGATGCTCGGAGAACTTTTTCCAACTAACGTAAAGGGAGCTGCCGTATCTATAGCAAATATGTGGGCATCTTTATTGGCGTTCTTTGTTTCAAAAATGTACCAAGTCATTTCCGATTCTTGCGGTGTTTACACCTCTTTCGGTTGGTTCGCGGTCAGCTGTTTTCTTGGTATTGTTTTTATACTGTTTATGGTCCCAGAAACTAAAGGAAAATCGTTGTTAGAGATACAGGAGGAATTAAATTGTAAAAAGAAAAAGCAACAGAATAATCGAAAGATCCACGTTAATACACTAGCTTAAATCAGGTGAATGATGAAACGATGGTTTCGATTCGTATCGATAAGTTAACCAGGTAAATTTCACACGACTAATAGGATCAACTGGCATTCGATTTGTCATAATATAATCCTCTAAGAGTTAACGAAAGGGCGAGGTCGATGCCGGGGAAAATGAAGAGTGAAAATAATGTCAACTATACGAAATTGAAATATTATTGAATTTTTGAAACGTATCGAAAAATATTCGGAACGAACAAAGAACCATCGTTTCAGTGAAAATATTGAAAATCTCTGAACAGCTTTTTTTTAAAGTACGTCTCCCTCGTATTTTCTGAAATCTATATGACACATACATGTATCAAGTATATTTGGTGTTAGACTGAAATTCATTTCTTTTTAAGCTCGAGAAATGTTAAGGCCGTTCGTCAAATTTCAATCCAAGAGGTAATTTAACTTATTGTTTCTAATACCAAGAAGTGAAATTTTCCGAAAAACGACGTATTCTTTGTATTTTTTAATTAATAACGTAGGGTGTAAGATTTTATCTTTTTAAGCGAGGGCCCTTATATTCCACATGAAGGAACTTTTTGCTTCGGTCGAAATAACAAGATCGTTAAAAAGGTTTTCGATTAAGATTTCATCGTTGATCAGCGAAGACGGTGCGCGTTCTTGGTGAATTCATTTAAAAAATCATCTACGCTAGTAGAAACAAACACAGGTACTACATATATCTTTTATTGTTAGTCAAACATTTACACAGAAATCGTACGTTATCCCGAAAATAAGTAATGAAAAAGAGATAGCGTGATTTAAAGCAGATTTATGCGAATATTTGTCGACCGTTTATTATAGTTGTTTATCCACTTATGTGAATATTGATCGATTATTTAGATTATTCGCATGAAACGTACGATGAATTCTTAATCGGTATACCAATAATAAGCGAAGCAATTTTAATGGAGGACAAATGCGAATTTTTGTTACACATCATTTCTGGAAATTAGTTGGTAAAAATTTCCAGAAATCATGTTGTATTACGAGTGCGCGTTACTTAGGGCCCCAATTGTGAAAAGAGCACACTCGCATGACCATCTTCTTTCCCTTTTAGGCAGGGTTAAACGTTGAGACTGATAGATTTTAATTAATCGTGAAGCGCATATTTATTTATCGCCAAACGACGTCACATTATGGCAAAATACTGAACTGATTTATTACGATGACAGATTTAGAAATAACGAGATTATCAAATTCTTATGAAATTATTCAATCCGTGGATTATCAAAATATATAGAAGCGAAATGTGAAGTAGCTCGCTTTTAGTTGAACTGTTAGTTTAATCGATACGACTATAACGCGATTTTAATAAAAATATGACTGTAATTTAACCGATTTTTATCTATACGAGAAACGATTCTCTTTAAGTGCCAGAGTAGTCTACGGATTAAATACAAAGATTCTGAAATGTTCCTTGTGATTAGTTTGGTGATTAGAACCATCTTTTATCCCTTTCAGGCAGGGTGCAAGAATAATAATACGATTAAATATATTATCAAAGCGCGTCGCGAATATTATCGCGAGTATTAAGAATTTCGCGCACCAATGGCCCTGATGCAAGATGGATTTAGGTGAGCACCGTAGCATGACTAACTTTATTTATCCCTTTTAGGCAGGGTGAAACATATTACTATAAGAATAGCTTCGGCGCAGAATATAATCGGCCCGATTATAATTAAATATTTCTTATTATTAACGTCGCTAATGGCAGACAACAAACATTACATATGGAACGTATGGTTTTATCATAAAGTAACCGTATGATCGAATCGATATTGTCATCTGTTACATCGATTTTTTATCCACTTGTCGATAGCATATGTAATGAATTTATATAATATCATGAAGCACAATGTACTTATTGTAAAATGGTTTTACTCTTATTCTAAAATGTTATGTTCACGCAATTGCACGACTCTCTACAAGTCCCTTTAAGGCAGGGTGCAAGACTTAAACTTAAAATGTATTTCTTACAGATTTCTACAATGTAGAAGTTTGCAATTTACGTTGACAATAAATGTTATCGATTGAAAGAAAATTGAGAATTATTTTATTTACAAATTCGTTCGTTCATTCCTAAACGTAGATATGGATAATACGGTGTATCGAAACGCCAGACGAGTATTTAAATACAAATTGGAATTGGAAATAACGAAACATAGTGAGAATGCAAAGATGGACAACTAGTATGTATATTTTTTGCATTATAATAACCATTATACATAAATGTTATTACAATATAGAAACATAAATCTTAATATTTCATCCATTAACATCTTACAACATCGTCAATATGATACACATCTCATTGTCGAGATTATTATTATGATTTCCTAAGATAAATCCTTCTGCTTATGCCTGTTGTATTAAATACGTACTCGTTTCCTGTCGTAGATAGAAATGTTTAATAAAGTGTTATCTCTTTGAATAAAATAACCGCTTGTTGCATGTGATCGCAACGAAGAAATTCAGATTTATCGTATTAGATCGTACGATTCGTTTCATTATTGTTAAAACTTCGAAATCCATTCTCCGATCAATATTTTATTGGAAAATGCATAATATTCTGCGTTGGCATACGGTAATTAGTAATTTTCAATACTCGATGCTGGTTACTTACCTCCTAAATAAATATTTTTATCTTTTTACAGCGAGTCGTGGAACGCAAAATTTCGAAGAAACGAAAAACTGATCGTATTAAAGATTAAAATTCGAATAATCGCACACCTAAAATATGCCGAAATTGTGTCTTAAGGAAATGAAAGAACGGAAACGGTTTATATTTCAATTTCTATAACGAATGACAAAGGAACAACTGCATTTTACGCTAATTTTTATCATTTTTCTACCTTTAGAGAAAGGCAAGAAGACAAGAGAAGAAGCGGGGACAATGGAACCTGAAAAATTAATCACTTCGCAATTTAGAAATACCAGAAACAGTTCCTGCATCGCATTAACAATGCGTAGATCTCTCTTTCTTTTCCTTTTCTTTACTTTTTTTTCTTTTTTCTTTTTTTTTTTTGCAATACGACATATGTAAAGCATTCCGAGCGATAAATTGGCATATGTTCTTATTTATTGCACAAAAATATGCACGCGATACAACATACACTGCATTTTGATTGTCGAAGGAAAAAGTGACGCTTTATACAATTTTATTTCGATACAATAATGACTTTTTTTTCATTTTGGCACACACGTTGTCTCCGTACAGACTAGACTGCTCGCTCGAAAGTTCATCGCAATTATCTTACATACTGTTATAATGATACTTGGCTTTACATTTGTGAACTTCTTGGCGACGTAGGAACAGGATTAGCTGGACATATAAAACTAAACATTTTTTCCCTAGCAGTTATCGTTTCTTTCATTACAGTATGTATATTACTACTATATTACAATATTATATTATTACCATATTATTTGACTGTATGTGTGCAACATTATTGATTATCATTATATTATTATTATTACAAAAACAATAAGATATCATTGTTTTCAAAGCCTAATGGGACTATAAACGTTTGTAAATTTATTTTACGTAATACGTATTTCCAATGTGCTCCGAATCTCTTCGAGATACAGAACTGAATAGAGACCAGAGCGAGCGAGGATCCTTTCCCAGGATTAATTAAAGAAATATACGTTTTATTTAATTAACGATACTTAAATCTGCGATATTAATTTACCGTTTTAAGAGACTTTATCAAAATTCGCGTGAATGTTCAATGTTTCTTCGCTTCTAAGTTTTATCTCTTCTCCGCTTAATTCAATACAAACGAAATCTAAAGATCGAGATACTTATTACTTCCGATACAAATTTGAACTTACTGAAATGGTAATTTATATAAATGTGCACGCTACTAACGACTAGCGCTCCTACGTCACCGTATCGACAACACGCTAGTCTAGATTATCTCATTGAGAATATACAGGGTGTTATAAAAAATTTAAAAGCTAAAAACCAAGAAAGATAAATAACGTTTCATCGACTCAAGGTATCGAATGAATAAATTTTCTGCAAAGAGATAAAAAAGTTGCAACAATAAGTAAAAGGCATATGTATATAGAAGAAGCCAAGAATGTTCGAGGGTACGCACTCATCGATTTTAAGTTCCATGTTATTAAGCACTGTTTAATAATTTTATCGAGCTGTTAAAGTTCCAGATTTTCATTTTTTTAACACCCTGTATATGTATTGTGAGTCAAGACCACGTGATCGCTCTTCTCAATTACAGATTCACACTCGTCAGAAGATGAAACTAACGGCAGAAACTTTTCGCGTTAGGCCAAATTGTTTAATCTCCGTCTCTGCGTTTCTCTTCAACCGAGAACGTTAGGAGGATTTTTTATACTCGAACCATTTCCACGTATATACAGACGAACACACACGTACACGTTGCATATCACAAGCTATGCAATGCTAAATACTTTCTCTCTCGATTGGAAAAAGTCTGTTGACGGTGATATTAAAAATATTGCCTATAAAATACTAAAGTAATTACGAGAATGACTAAACGTAAAAGATGGCATTATAAATATTCAACCATAACGAATGAAACATTTAATGTATGAAATTAAATTATAATTAGCGTTCGATAAATCGTAGAAATATCGTTAGAATAAACAACGTAAACAGAAAAAGCAAGTAATATTCTAATCGAAACTTTATACTCATTTGTTGGAGAAATGAAAATCATTCGTTATGCGTCTGCGTATAATATTGTATTTATACTGTACACAGTACCTCTGGCATAAGTGATCACATTTTTCCTCGTCACGTTCCTTTTTTTTCGCTACAAGCAGTATTCCTGGCTTGAACAACGATTCTTTGAGATTCCAATGAATTTTTTATGGACACAAAACTGCCGTCCAAATATAAGTTGTCAAAGAAAATAGAGAAACGGAAGAAAAAGAGAAAAGGACGAACGAATGAGAAAGAATTAGGAAGATGCGTTTAGGCTAAACTTTAGCGTCTCCTAGCGAACTCATCGGAATAAAACTTCCTATTCAGCAAGCTTTAAATTCTTGAATAGCTGGATGGTGGAGATTAGATAAGAGGGCATACTTGCTGTATGAAAGGCATAGTTTCGAAAATTAGTTTGATGCGAGTTCTCTAGTGGCGAGCGTACACGAACCGTCACGAAGTCTATCGTGAATATTCTACCAACGACCAGTATTACACGTGCGATACACAACGTAATATGTTCAATTTGTCTATACAACTGGCATATTTTATAGGTATATATGTGAAATTGCGACACACGTCGTGCAAGATAGCTACGACAGAGCATAGGCTGTAGCAATCAATTTTTTACACATCACGACGTGTCGCTTGGTAGAGAACATTCCATGACGTTTAAAATCCATAAGATTGCTAGACCTAGTCTGCCTATAGCACCTCGCTCCGGTTAGTTGGTCGCAATTAGATCCCTTGACGATCACTTTTCCAAGAAGTACTGTATTTATCCTCTTCTTCCTCTTTGATATTAAACTGTGTTCTGTGTCAGAAATCAATAACTTAACATTTGTTGCTTATTCGTAATACCGAAAATATCCGGGTCGATTTCAAGTAGAAAAACGGGTCTTATATATTTTTTTTTTTTTTTTAGAAAATACGCACGATAAATATCTATAGCGATGGCCTACTAAATATATCGACCGCGAAATTGTCTTGACAATGCCGGCCAGAAAGTATGAACGATCTACGATTACAGTTGTAACTCTACACGCAGCTAGCGTAAGTACCGATGATTACACTCACTGTTCGTAACAACGTTTTATTCGTCATCTAACAAAGTGCAACGGGTCGTCGAGGATTATACTCGTGGCGATTGAATTTTCGATTTTCACGTAAAGAAGAGAAGATAAAAAATCATCTTACGAAGTCGATAATCCCTTGTTTTTCGAGATACAATCACCTAGTCCTACGAGATATTGGAAAATATCGACGAGCAGGGTCGATGATGGATTGTGCGACGCAAATACATTTTCGAAAGCTTCGATAATACCTCGATAATCGGCCATTGTTTTCTATACAACGTTTCTTTAAAGAGTGCTATACTTTAAAAATTTAACTTGTCTATTCAACAATTTCAATAGAATGCGCTAGGATGCATATTCAGAGAGTGCCTTTACGAGCACGAAAATAATATCGAATCGAATAAAATTGACTATTAATTTGAAAGGCTCTGCTGCTGATAATTGAAAGAAGTGGTAAAATGATCTTATAAGGAACAAAGAGCTTACAGAGGAGAAAATACTTACAGAAATATTACGTATAATTTTTTATCAGTTTAACAATGTAATGAAATATTCTATCAACAAATCATTCTCTGAATATGATCTCTAATTTCGAAGAATCTCGCGACATAAGCTTGCCTGTTCGACCTTTCCGTCTCCTGAGAAGAGCAACATTTCCTGAGGACGGCTGCCTTTAGAATAATAAGAGAAATAGTACATTAGCAAAATTGATAATTCGGCGTAAAAGACAAGAATTGACAAGATAGAAATTGGTCGAGTATCGATGGATAAAACAATTCATTTATCGAATTATGCTTAAATATCATTTCACAGTGTGATTGCTAATATTTTATACTAAACTAAATATTCATATAACATATATCATTAATCTCTAATAACGCGTATTATTCGATATTACAAAGTACGTATGAATTATAACCTAGTAAACATTATCTTTTACGGTTCGTTCATATTTCGACACGATTATTTCAATATTGTTTTATTTTTCGTGTAACAAATTACACGTATCAATATATATATATGTGTGTTTTTTTTTCATTGATATTATTTTCGATTTTTAATCAATAGCAATGGTGTATACGTACAATGCGAATTAATTGCGTATACACTAGAAAAGTAACTTTTATTTCGACTTGTTCAGATTGAGCGGAATCGCGCACGTGCTGTATTTCGCACGCGTTGAATTAGTGAAAGGATCGATTTGCTTCGATCGAGAAAAATAGTAGTGCGTTACGTCAATTATCAATTAATTCCTCTTAAATCGAATTCTCGTACGACATCGTTTCGATCCATCGTTTCGACGATTATCAATTAATCGTTATATCGTGTCGAACGTTCCTTTTACGATTTACGATTTCTTTTTGGCAAAATTCAGAGTTACGTTTTACTCGTTAAATTATTATTTCTAAAAGGCGAGGTCTCAGAAACTACCGGCTTATATCGTAGTTAAACTATGAAAGTTATACCGATGCTTGCCAATGATCAAATCCATCCTTTGACTGCGACTAAATCTGGAATGACGATAAGAAACGTGGCATGCATAAGATTTTCTCGAATAATATATTTGCGATAAAGCTATTGTTTCATTGGTACGCAACCGATCTTGATATGCATCTTATGGACAAACAATCAAAATCAAACATTATAATCGTCGATAAATTTATCATCTCGGACATTATATTTGTATTATTTTGCACGATTTCAATTATGCGTGCGATAATTACATCAACCACGATATAATACTATTATCCAAGGGTGAATCGCATGTATTAACAAGAAAATTGTCACGATTATTTCAGATAATTTTTTATAGAAATTAACTCTCTGTGCATATACGTACAGTAAAATATATAAGTGCATAGGAGAACAAATAATTATATTTGTTTAACCGTTTTGCAAAGAAGACCATTCTCTGATCGTTAAAGTTAATAAGTTTTGAATACGCGTCAAGTAGAGAAATTTTTTAATCGCGATAATATTCTTGTTAACTAAATCCTGTTTAAATTCCCCCTTAAAGCGATATTAAGATAATACAATTCTTTAATGAACGCCCTTTCTCGTAACGTCCGACAGCTTGTATTTTACAAACAATTGACAACAACGATTACTCTGGCTACTTTTCTAACGATCAATGCTTCGTAATAAATATTTAATTCGAAAGATCTGTCATTCATGAGTATATTCCTTGGGAAAAAGGAACCCAGCAGTTTCTCTTCTTAACGACTATTTGTCACGTTAATTTCCTCTAAAGTGGAAGACTTTTATAACGAAAATTCTAAAAATACATTGCGGTCCTACGTGAAAATAAATTTGCACGATCGAAAGACTAACGACTTAAAAGAGGGATAGATAAATCCATAATTTTATTCCTTGATCGTTAATAATTTGATGTGAATTACTATATAACACTTAAAGCTAGTAAATCACGATTGAAATAGATTTTAATCCAGCGTTATACAACTAAAAAAAAAAGAAAAGAAAATAATTTTATCTAATTTTGTTCGCTAATGTAATACCTTGAAACGAAATAAGAATAAAGGTAAAGGGAAATCTGTAACAAACCGTCATTTACACATATCCATAGAACGACAGCAGAAATACCGATATTTTGATTTCTTTTTCCAACAAGGAATTTAAATCGAGTTTCACGAACGTCTTTTAAACGTTTCTTTTCGTTGTCGGTATACGAAATCTATTCCGCAAAACGAGTCGGATTACATTTGTTATTTCGAATAAAATTTTCGTGCATTGAAAGAACGTACAACGCAGTTTCATACATCGTAACAAGGCTCACACGGTCATCCATTTACCGCGCCAATAACAATAACGAGCTAACAAAGGCGACGTATATATGTACGATGATCGCGAGTAACTTTTTTTGCAGATTTTTCTCATTTTCTTTAATACGCTTTTTTCATTCTCGACGTGATTATACCTATACTTGACTCTTCCCGAGAATGTCCTCCAAATTATATAATTCAATGAAAAAGACAGAGATGGACGTACCTTCGAAACAACGAGGTTAAAATTATAGGACTCTATCTGATTATACAGATAGTTTGAAATTCGTATTTTATCGGTCGAGTCGAAAAATTAGCCTCGTGCCGCGTCGACATTGACAAATTAAATTCGACCTGTTCCCCGCTATATCTAAGATGTTTCGGGTAAAATGGAATTGTAATAAAACTTTGCCTGCTTTTGAGAAACGACCTCCGATCCTGGCACTTCGAAGTTAAGTTTTTCCTCGCGATACTTTTCCTCTTCTTCCGCTCTCTTTTTCTTCTGCCGTCTTGCCAAACTTCTTCAAAAGGCGCATCAAAACAAGCCATTCTTTCGCCTTAGAACGTCTTCTTTAGAGAGGCATTGTCGAGTTTTCGGTCACGAAAACTCTGTTCAGGGAATTCAACAGTTCCTCGTTCTCTCTGCGCACTGAAACCAATTAGGAAAGTGTATCGTTAACTGATTTGTAATTGGCATTATTTGCATTGACCTATTCGTATGTGAATTATCAGAGAATCGATACTGTTATAACTCGTTGTATTAATCGATAGCCCGATAGTTGCATCAAAGGAAAATCTGTATGATTTTATTATCGTTCCAATATTGAACGTATGCAGTAGCTTTGAAAAATTGCAATTCCTTTCAAACTATTTTAGTGGATAGTATGTGAAAATGATAGTTTACGTCTGAGCTCGATGCTCAGCAAGTTCCTTGGAGCCCGTAGCCGGACTCAAGAATGTGCTGTGAGTTAATGTAACCACCACCACGAGAACGGAAGCCGCCAAAAAGAAAATAAATGTTCCCAGGATGATCATAGCGATTCTTCGATGGCGCCTTGTCTGCTCTAAAGTTTGAGCATCTTCTAGGACTTTCTGCGTATCCTTCGCTTCCGTTTTTAGAGGTCGGACAGAATCCTTTCTACGAGCGGTGCTCCCTCTTCGTGGTTTCGTTCTTCTACTTGAGCTACCTCTTCTACCATTGCCTGAAGATTTTTTGTCTCGTTACCTTTTCGTTTGCTACTTTTAATTTATTTCTCGATATAGTTTGTTTCATTGAAATATTTCGTGAAATTTAAAGAAAAGGAAATAGACAGCCTATCCAGTATTTAAAGTATACCCGATTCCTGTCAGCTTATAATTCGCCAATCAATTTTTTATAGGCGTGCAAATTGAAAAATGGATTGGCGCGCGACAATGACAAACCAATTTGGTTTTAGCCGAAATTCTTTCTGGTACGAAGCGATCCTATCGATTAATCAGCCAATAAAATTAATCGAAGCCGAAATCGTCGCGTTACGTCACTAGACGCGAACGGTAACGAACTATGTGCGTTTCTCATCGATCGAAGAGTCTGATGACCCAATTGTCTCCTACCTAACGGTGTTGGCCTGCTGCAGCTGTTTGTCCTCGAGCGACTCGATTGTACGCTGGAACGACGACTGGAACGTTGATCGAGTTCAGAATTGTTTCTGGTCTGTTTCAAGTTACCAGTTTTTGAGCGGCAGGAAACATTCGGTCGCTGCTCGTCGTCAGGGCTCGACAAATAAAAGGCCGAATGTTCGTCCAGCTGGAAGCCGATTGTATCGGAGTTTCGTGGATAAAAGGACGTACGATCTTCCGAAGGACATAACATGTGGCAATTATCTGTTCGTTGGTAGTAATCTGGGGGTGGTTCGTGAGAGATCTCGATCGACGTATCATCCGCATAGGAGATTATTCGATCGGAAGACGAGCCGGATAATCGGCGATTTCGTTCGTTTTCTTGCGTAGATTTCATCGATCGAGTCGACATACTGTTACAATTGCTTTCTCGATGTTATTAGTTGTATCTGTCAACGTCAATTTCACATAATTTTATTTATTCGATAAATTCAAACATTCTCGACAGATCATACTTTCGTTCGTGATCACATTATTCGTCATATCGTTATAGATCATATTTTTATATTGAACCCTGAACTTGTGCGTTCTGTTAGGAGTCGACCGAAAAATTGGCGAAAAAAATAGATATCGATTAAACGCTTTTAAGCATAGTGAATTTAAAAATTCATAGATTTTCTGGAAAAAACTGAAGACGATATCAAAGCTGGAGGTGTGGGTGTTAAGCTATCAACGTGTTCTTTGATACGCGGGAAAAAGTGGATGAAACAAAATTTACGCGAGTTTGGTTAGCAAGTTCTATTACCTGTATCTTGTTTTTTGACTGTCATCCTACTCGACTACCTCGTGCATTGCTATTTCGTTACAGTAATGGTATGACAAATTTATTAAAAAGCTGCGAAGGATTTGTGAAATCGAAAATGTTAACACATTTACCGAAAATTCAGAAGTATGTTTGACGTATTAATCAAAATTTCGATATAGAATTTAGCATGCAATTATGAGATGATTTAGCATCTAATTGTCATTTTCCATTTTAATTAATTCTCCGTTTTAATGATTACATATTTGGCCATTAGTACAGAATTGTTAAAGGAACATGGAAATGGTATTGTACTATTTCAATGATGAAATTCAAATTCGCGTAATTTGTGGAACGAAGATTTGTCAGAGGCAAGATTTATCTTTCTTTTATTTTCTCATAGACTTCGAGTTACGTTTGCTCGTTTCAATGTTACTGAAAACTATAAATCTTAAATTTCATCGAATGATCTTTAATTTTACGATCTAGTAATTTCTTTAAGAAAATAATTTAAAAGATTTTACAGGATAACACGTGCATCTTGTCTGCGAATAAAATTACAGAAAAGTATCGTAAAGATATGTTAAAAAATATATATACGGTATTAATCTTGTACTCAAACTCACATTTTTACAATGACGCGGTGCGTTTAAATAAACTCTATGCATCTTCAGCGAATAGTTATGGGACTTGTAAACATTCCAGTGGGACGAACGAGGCGAAGTTTGACCTGGAGCATCTCAAACTACTTTCCCAACCATTAATTCTAAATGAGCTTCATTAGAGTCATTCACTGCGATGCTTTAACATTGTTCCTTTGAAAGTTTCTATGCTGCAAAACAGCATTATTCGTTTTTACTGCGGTAATATATGTACATCCAATCAGAGAGTATGTTTTAATACGCAGTTTGTAACGAATGAAATTCTATATAACATCGAAAAATTATATACATCCTTTGGATATATGACATATTGAAACATATAAAATAGTCGTAGTTGAAAAATATGCTACAATATCATATTTTACACGTATATTCTACCCGTTTAAGTCCTGAACCTAGAAAATAATTCCAGTTACTGTTATTAATTGCTCGTGATCTATACCTATACTGACGCACTACGGAGTCCAGATACGCTATGTCAACAAACTATGTAATACTTGGGAAGTTATCCATTTACCTAGCCTAGCTTCGTGTATTACGTCCTGAATTTAATTGACATTTATGACGCAGCTAATCGATTATTCGTTTGTTAAATGTCAGAATAGCGTATTGTCGTAATTAACTAAAACCATATAGGTGTAACAATAGATCTTGCGTATATTGATACATTAAACGTTTAACAATTTTCCCTTAAACGTTGATTAACTGTTTGTATATACTTGAGAAGAAGCTATTCTACTTGCGAGTAACGTATAATACGCTTTATAAAATAATCTAAAGTGATTTCGACATAACGCAGAACCTACGAAGGAATTCCTGCGGATTGTGTGCATCCTCGCGATTCAACGAAAATTTACCTTTACGAAGACTTTTGCGACTCGGATAAGAGATTTAGCTTTGGCGTAAAAAGAAAGTTTCTTTTAAACGGCAACTCGAAAGAAGAAGAATGAAAGTATAACTAAGGACAGCTAAATACGTCGTATCTATATAGTGGACGTCACCCTTGAGTTTATTGCGACGTGTATTTTTAGCGGCGGATCTAGCAGGCCACCTATCCGCTTTCCATGTCTCTTTCCTCCCCTCAACCCTTGTGTTGCATACGGTTGCGTTTATGTGCTTGTGCCTGTTAACTCGCTCATACGTATATGGGTAGCACGGACATGTCGATAAACATACTCGGCCAAATATTTAGAAAATCCACGCCTACCGTCAGAGTTTGAATTATTTGAATATTCGTGCGATGAGGAAGAAAATCTAGAAAGATTGCAGTAACCATATTTTACTGCGCTACGATACAATCAAATTTCTGGTCGCGTGGCAAAGTATTTTTGTCTTTTTTATCATTTATCTTTTTGCTTTGTTACGGTTTGCCTGAATTAAATACAACTTAATTTAAATTTGTATAGAATTATTAACGAGTAATATTTCCATAATTGGCGTAGAATTTTCTTATGAATACCGAAATGCTATATAAATACGAATTCATTCCCATAAAAGGTATGTAAGCTGTGAAATAAAATTTTTTTTACACATTTTCCCCCATTATTTATATCTGCGGAACGGCATTTTGCTTCGCCAAAAAGAAAAGTTGATAAAAGAAAAATGCGCCACCGAATCTTGGATTTATTGCTTTTTACCTGATAAATTTTCATAATTTTGTATCTTAATTTTTAAAAAGGAATTAAAATTTCGCAAATTACCATGTATATGATTTTCCAAGAATTTTTATACCGAGCTATTTACAGGAAGATGAAAAATTTTAAATAGTGTTAAACGAAGAACTTTGAAAGGTGGAAAGTCAATGCGCTATTTTTAAGAATATGCTGTTCCATAATTAACTCGCTTCTCGAACACCGATATATCTATATACGGTTTTTATTTGTTGTAAATATAAATTAAGAAATATACGTCTTTTTATTAAGATAAATTAAAAATTGATTTAACGATATCGATCGAGTAACAATAATGGTGTATTACAAAATTAAATTGCCTTAGCGTAGATTGTCTAGCCTACTACATTAGTCGCACGTTTCGCTTGGGAAATTGATGGCCAGAAGAGGAAACTGGCTTTAATTGATTCGTTCCCTCGGTTTTGAACTTTCTGACGTACTAACCCATTCTCTTTCGTCGTTCTCCGATTCTAAAAGCGAAAGACGAAAACTTCAGAATTTTGACAAAAAGAAAAAGACGGATAATTTCTTTTACGTAAATCATATCTTACACGATCAAAGAAATACGATCACGAATAGGACTAACGTTATTACCAGATTCCTTTCGCTTTCTTTAAGGTATCATCGCGATGAAAACGCCGCCTCTGATCTTTTTTGAAAGCTGTTAAATTTAACCAAGATAGTTTCTAAGGGGCAAAATGAATTCAATAAAAAGTAGAACTGCAATTTACTTTGAAAATTCGGTGATTCCGGGTCGTATCATTTACTATCGAATGGAAGTTCATAGGCGACTTGGTGACGTTTATTACGGACGGAACGCCCGTAGATGTTTGCCAGGAAAATTTCTGTCGAGAGGAACGCGCATCGCATCACTAGGAAGAATCCGAAATCTCTTCCCAGTTAGCATATTGCTCTGTGATTCCTCTTATTGTAGAGCGTCAGATATTGATAATCGATAGTACTCGTGTACTCGTTACCAATATTAGCGTATAGCAGCTCTCGCTGTTGTAAGGACATTCGCATAATAATGTCAACAATGTTGGAGAAACGGGGACAACCGAGCGACAAGCGTAACAGGTGATATAACCGCATGAAATACAACCGGAAATGCAACGACTTCGTTGTTAATACCTAGAAGCACTTAAATATATTTTCTACGACCAAATAGAAAAGTCTAATACGTTTTTCAAGGCACGATCTATCTCCTTTAAAAGATAAGATTGAAAAATTTCTTTCTTCGTGTCGTGTGATCGATAATGGATCATGCGATACGCGTGAAATGTCTGCAGAGAACTTTGATAATTTTAATAATTTCGAATAATTTTAATTCGCATCGATTATATCGGTCTTAATAAGAATGATAGTTTCCTTTTCATTTTCTAGTAGCGATTTGATACTATTCCTTTCCTATAGTCTGCTAGCGTGTAGTGAACCTTTAAAAAGTCCTGTCGGCGAAAGTTAGCCCTGACTAGACTGACCTTTACGATCTTTTTACTTGAGCAGATCAGGCGAGATTGTGTATTTAAATCCCTCGGTAATCTTCTAGATTTAAACTATAAGTAGTTGAATTAAGAACATTGCACGATTTAAAGGCATCGTTTGTGAATGAACAATGTTATGTGAAAATTTGTATTTGTATATTATATGAAAAGAACGAAATACAGTGGGGAAATCGTTCGTTAAAGGAAAAGCTAAAAGAAGAAAATAAAATGATATAAAAATTTATATAACGATAATTAGACGCAATGGCAACATGGAAAAATACTTGATCGCCTGTTAAAGAAGAAAAACGACAGAGAGTATAAAACCGTCAGCCTTCGAATGGACTATTCTTAAGATTGCACTGGGAACATCGGTACGCTTTCGTCGAAGCAGTAAATTCGCTGCGCGAATGGCACGATATACATTTCTGGCGTGCGGTATGCGTCGACGGAGGTGATGTCGAACATTTGAGAAATTGAAGAAGAAGCTCGGTATACGCGATCCTATTGGACTTGGAGAAAACAGAGGCATCCGTGGAAAGCTCGGCAATGGTAATCCCAGTTATATACGCTCTTTTAATGACGTACATCAAAATCGAACAATGGAGAAGTCAGGCATCTGTAGGCTTGACCTGATTCTAGAAGAGTGCATAATCGTGTAAACATATCGCGGAAAAGTGTCGAATCGTGTGCGAGAAACGTTATGTGAATGATTTCGCAGGTGCAACCTGCGCCTCGCGATCGATCTGAAAAGTAAGCAAACCGTATTTTATAGTTGTTTTCGTATCATACTTGGCACAGACCTTTCTATTTCTTCTTTTTTTTCAAATTATACCTCGAGATTTTATCGCTGCGAAATCGGTTAGCAGTTTCCTATGAAATTGAAAAATATTGAAAGTATTTTCAAATATTTTAAATCAAGAAAATATTTAAACCCGATAAGTATTATATATTTTTCTTTAAAATTTATTTTTTGAAAGCTATCTCTATCATCATTCGCGTGTGATAATTTATAGTAATATTAAACGACGTATAAGTTGCTTTTCAAATTTTACACTTAAATAACTAAACATATAAAATACATATAAATAACTAAATATGTAAGCATTCTGTATATTTTCCCCAGAGTCTTCGTTCAACCTTTTTTTATCTTTAGGAGGTTTCCGATTATTATATTTACAGAACTAAATGACCAACTTTATCTGCATAGAAGAACAAAAGAAATAAATGAAAGCGTAAAAGTTGAGACAAAATCTCTATATCGATCCTTTCTCTATTTCTTATTTTTCTAAATGCTAACTTAAACGATTGTCTATATATATATGTATAATGTATATAATCATACGAGTGACTACTAATTAGTAACACTTACTTTGAACGCCTACAATTATATCCTTTGTTTCTGAAGACGCAAATTAACGACGAAACAAAATAATATTTAAAACAAATTATCGATTTCTGTAACGACTCGAGTATCTCAAACACATCCTCAACGCCTGTACATCAAACAAAGCAAATGCAAACAAAAAGAAATTTTTACGTAGTAGCTTCCACACCTCTCCAACTTCGATCATTAATTACATACCTCTGGACTTTATCAATTCTCTATCGATTCACAGCCGATGAATATTCTAATTTAAATATCACTTTAACGCGTCAAACTATACAAAGCTCCTATAATAAGCGAGCAATTTTTTACATTTTTAATAGATCCGACGTACTGACTATTGCAAATGTAAAACCTTCGATAAACTACACGTGACCATAGGAAACTTTCGTCGATCGAAAATAGAACATCGACATAAGCGAAGCTGTTTGTTCGAAAGAAGGTACTCGCATTACTTGGAAGGAAACACTAGTCAACTGGTGCTCCAACATGGATATAGCGGGTATCAGCGTTTCGAAACTTCGGTGATTACTGTGAACGGAACGAGAGGCCGAGAACGTTGAACGTTAAAACGCGAAAATGAAATCTTCGTGGTGGTTCCTCCACGGAAATCCGACGACTGACTGGAGAATTCGCAGACGTGCGCCTTTAATTTAGAGGCGCAGAGCGCCCTCGAGTTTTCACGCTGCATTCTGTCCGATGTGTGTACGTGTAAATTTTCTGCATGTGCGCGTATTTTCCTGTGTACACAAATTCGTGGTAAAAGTGCTTTTTCGCGCTGAATATCGTTCCAGGAGTACTATCAACCGCTACACGATTCCGCTGGTTAATTGGTCAAAGTTTGCGGCAGCCGTTTTCTCAAGACAAACTAGGTTGTTTGTAGTATCGTATAGTTGCTTTAAAATCAGCCGATCTTCGTTTCCTTTCTTTTTGACAGCATGCGACTAGAACACGCACAATTTCCGAATGACGTCTAAAAGAATGTCGAATCCATCTTTGATAAGAATTATAAGCTACTCTATTTGCTGAATCTGATGCGTTGCTTGTAAGTGTACAGAAAAATATTAATGGGAACGAGTGCTTGAAAAATACGAGCGAACTTGTACTTTGGATTATCGATATTTTATCATCGATAATTATTACTGAAAAATAATAATGTACTTTAAGGTGAAAAGAGATATTTCGTCGGTATGTACCTGCTTGTTTCCTTTGGCCTATATTTTAACGATACCGTGGTTTCTTGGTGCGAACGAATAATTGTATTTTCGACGAGATTTTCTTTCAAGCTTCGAATATAATCAGACAACAAACAAATAGGGTTGTATCCGTTGCTTGGGAAGACAAGGAAAGTTATTGATACAGTGAAACATTAACACGCTATAATTCTAACTAGAGGTTACCTCCCTTGGGATTGCTTGCATATTTTATCGTTAATTCAAAGAACCTTCTCCGGAGGCGTGTCCTGAATACCTAAATTCTAAATCTCCTTCTGATATTATATTACGAATCGACATTAAACGTCGAAATGTCCCTCGTATAACGTATTATGACACGTTGCATTTTAATGTAGGATTAAGATTAACATTTGAGTATTAATCGTTTTTACAGAATGATTTTTAATCCACCAGTTAAACGGTATCGATTCTAAGATATATAACGACTTTACATTAATCATAGTGGGATTTTAATATTTCCAACAATGCGATTGTATCTTTTCCGGTATGATGATTTTATCGGATATAAATTCTTGTGCATAATTTTTTAAATAGTTAAACTAATGACATACCCATATCGTCGATGATCGGTGCCATTCTGAGCGTAACTCCGACTAAGAGTAAAGACATTGTAAGAAGGAGGCAGGCTGTTGCAACGATCGTCCAACGAGCGCGTGGTGGAAGTTCTTCGGGATCGACCAGTTCTTCTTGAGGACCCGTATTGATAACTTTGCGTCGTTTCCGTTTCCTCTTTCTGCGGGGCCGATGATATTTCGCCCGAGGTGCCTCGATCTTTTCGGTACCGCTCAAGATCTCCTCTTCTTCCAACTCGTCCGCTACGTTCAACGCCACATAATCGTCGTCGTCGTAGTGGATCTTTCTGCAAGAATAAAATAAGACAAATGTTTACTTTTCGCTATGTGCATCATCTGGATATACGTTTGGTACTTTAAAGTATGTCTACTTATGATCTAATGACGCTCAAGGCTTAACTTTGTAATTGAAAGCTTATTCCTTTAAAAAATCGTTCGATGTAAAATTGTAAGGGCCAGCATAGCGTTACATTCGAATATCATAAACGTTTGGCGAATCGTTTCTAATTAAGAACTGCGTACAATTACACGCTCGTTTGTATGCATCATTAGAGATATAAACCTATCAAATTACACACTGCGTTACCGATGCGAAGCTGTAATGACGTCGGATAGTTCTCCCGCGCTGGGTTTACCATTAAGTTTGATTCCGTCCACGACACGATTTTAGAAGACAAGTAACAATATCCTAATGTACATATAAGATTTCCGAATCACAAAACAAAAACGAATGTTTAATGATTCTCGGAACAGATGCATTTGACAGATACAGATGAGGAAGTTTCGTTAACTGCTGAATATCGCAATGTTTAAGCTTTAGAATCTATATTTACAGCAACATACTAGGAGAATGAGAGAAGGTACGAAATTCTACTTGTTTGTAAACATACATTAAAATATTCAAGGAAACCTTTTTACTACGAGATGAAATATCCTATACTCATTTACTTCGTTAAAATACGTTCTATGTTTGTACATTTTTATATGCTTTTGTATAGCGTAAGATTTGTGTAAGCTATGTATTTTCTTCTATATTTCTGTGACTGACTTACATGTATGCTTTCTGCATGAGGTATGATGCGAAAATACTTGTAAGGCGTAATTCTTTTATAGGCGGTGGTGTTAAAGCATGGATTATACGTATAAAGAGGAAATCTTGTAACCACACTACATTTTATTCCGCAATTTTCAACGTTGTACGATGCATTTCAGAACTTTTCTTTTTCACCACGTCAGAATAAAAACATACAAATGAAAAGTATAATATAAAATACATATAGAAAAACTGTGTGACTTTACAAAACTTTACAAAATAAATTAAGATAAATCGATGATTTTTCTAAATTAATCGAATTTAATCCTTTCTGTGAAATAAGCTAAATAATCTACTAAGCGTTTTTTCCGCGTTAAGAGATTCAGAAATCAACGAACGTGTAAAATTTGTCGCAATGTCGTTTTAAACTTTAACGGATTAATCCATAATTAAAGATGTCTCGACTTTCGTACAAGTAGCTCGATCCAGAAATGTGTCAGACAAAGATGCTTGATAAAACATCCAGCTGACGCATTCGCAATATAGGTCATGCCGTATTTTTCAAGCATTACTTTCTAAATTGAGATTGAATAAAGAAAAATGTATATGTCTAGCAATCACACATACATGTTATGGAAAGCCTTATATTTTTAGAATGTAAACATGTTACTTGTTAAATATATGAAACGTTTGTATTCTAGAATTACGATAAATGAAAATGGCTTGTCTGTTTATCGAACAAGTAAAATTCGCTTTTAATTCGAATCGACGTAAATAGTAATGCTTACAGAAAATAGGAATTAAATTGTAAGGAAAATCAAGAAGTCTTGGAAGAGCAAAGTCGTAATTGGAAGAATCATGATAAAAATATGGATGGAAGTGCTTCAATGTACAGCAGCTTGAGGGAACCACATCATTACGTCGAACAAAGGAAATCTCGTCGATCTCATGCCAGCTATACACGTAGAAACAACGCGGAATACCTATATCGCTTGGACTCGTAAGAACGCGTAATTTCCGTATAAGTTTTAAATCTGCTTGTAAGTAGTGTGACCCAACGATAGGTCAGACCGTTCCAATACTCCAATCCCGTATTATACGTATACATATATATTACGTATGTAGTTTCCTTGAGCAATTACTTCGAAAGGATACAAAAGATATAAGCGAACGAGATACACACAGGGTGCTAAATAAAACAGGAATCGAAACTTTAGAAGCTCAGAAATATTCGCTAAACAAATATTTAAGCAACAGAGATTTTTAAATCGATACTTTCAGATATTACGTTGCTATAAATATGTAACTTTACGTATTACTTGTCTTGCGAACAGTCTGAAAACACTTATCGAGACAGACTGATGAAAAAAAGGCCCGCGTGTACAAAGGCACGATGACGTTTCTCCTTGATCTTTTTCCCTAACAAATGTCACCGTCGATCCGAGTTTCATTACACAGTCGAATACGCTTTGTTCGCCAAGCGATTCTAGTATGAAACCGTATTGGATGAACATCTAACGAATAGAGCAACGACGTGCAACTACGCACCGAGATGACCCAGTTTCGCAGTATATTGCACTTACAGGAAAATCGAGTTCCTTTCTTCCCGAACACGCCTACGAATGTCCCTTCGTCAGCGCACGAAATTGCGATATTCAAGGAGATGATACTCGTACCCGTAGACGGAAATAAGGAACCCGTAACGCGAAACTGCACGAGAAGTTTGCCACAGATACGATTAAACTAAAAAATGTAAAATGACCGAAAGCACGTAGCAGAGTTAAGTACACGCGCGATCGATATAATTCTCAAAATCGATTACTTTTTATTCCGTGTAATAAGTTAACTCATTTTCTTTGATCATAAACATAATTTAAACATAATTTATTCGAAATTTAGGCGTTTAATGTTATATCATTGACTACACTTACAATTGAGCTGTACTTTGGGGAAAGTAGGAGGCACTTCGGTGCAATTGCGAGTATTCGCAGGAATCGCTGAGAGTTTCTCGAGTTCTTTCAAAGTTTATCAATGCAAGATCCTGATCACCGTCCATTCCAAAAAGTTCTAAACGTGAATCAAGACCCGTTTGGACGTCCTGTACCACGCCGTGAAGAATATTCGGGCTTTTCGAGTGTTTGCGCTTTTTCCTTGGACGTCGTGGACTTTCCGATGCTCGTCGCCTCGTTTTACCTGCAACGATACATATACATCGTGTTTTATCATCTCCGACGCTTTCATATACATAAAATAAATGCAGATTTTTAAGATACGATTCACGAAGTTAAAACGGTGGGTTCAAACGAAACGTTCTGGTAAATTTTATGAACGAACACTTTCGTTACAGCGTAACGTATGTATTTATCGATTCACGCCGTAATCTTATACGAACCATTCTTTGACGTAAGCTAACCCTACGTCAAAATATAAATTGCATCGACGCACTCTACATAGAGTAAGATTTATTTTTACAATAACACGGCGTTAATCTTAGACACAAAGGCATTAAAGGTGCAAAGAACATGTATTCGGATACAAAATATTGAGAAGCCTAAACACGATCTTACTATGTTTATCTTGAATTATACACGTAAGAATACATCGTACAGAAATAATTATTCTAATAAAAAAAATTAATAAGAAAGGTTCGCCATTGCGTAGACATTTTCATTTGTAAAGGTCGAGAATGATTCGACTTTATACTCGTGACTGAATATATCTCGCACGAATTCGTGTTTGAAAACATTTTCGTCGAAAGAGTCCCCCTGATCGACCGGTAATAATTTCATGAAAATCCGATGGAAACTACGAATGTTTTAATTTCTATCGGAAGCTGATTCGTCGGACGCCTTTAATAACTTTTTAGATTTATGATCGGTCGAGTGTGGGTCGATCCTGGGTCATTAGACCTCCGTCTCATTCGCTTTCGCACTTTTTCATGCTCCAAAATCTCATAAAGAAACAAGGTACCTTCGTCGAGGGGTTAGGCCATCTTGACAGCATCGAAATTGATGCTACTTTCATGAATTTTGTTTCTTTTCTCTGCGATATAGTTCAATTTTTGTATGCCATATATCGACAAATCAACGTAAATTCCGAAAGAATTATAGCTATCGTAAGAATATATTTCGCGCAGACGCTTCAGGTACGTTAAACGTTACGCATTCAGGAAGATTCAGAAATCACGAAGCATTCTCTGGAAAGAGCTTAAAAGACAATTTAGCCTTCAAATAAACGCGTCCTTTATGGGTATCGCGTTGTTTGAAGGGGATAAAGAGGACTCGAACGAAGTGAAAGTCAAACACTATCGTCAGAACATTAAAGCTGCGAGAACTTTTGCTTTAAATAGTATAACTTGGTTATTACTACGATCTAACTAACACAACCTCCTTTGTGTTATTTTTAAGGGTTTATCTCATCATCTAACGAGGAGAAAATTTAGATCTTTTCGAAGCTGCAAAGATGGTGCCAGCTTTTAGGTAATTCCCTACGGAGTTACTACAGAATCGCTTATCCAACTAGCAGAGTACCAAGAAGAATAATGCGAATGTGAAATAACGTGAAAAATGGCTTCGGCTACAACTAAAATTAGCGCTAAGCAAAATATCTTACAAATTGCGTATACTCCAGACCATTATATGCGCTGTTATATACGAATATTAAGTCTACCTAGGTACATACAAGTTTTTAAAAAAATATCGAAGCTTAAAAGGATAGGAAAAAATTGTACCAAATTAACGATACTTACCGTGATGGACATTATGTTCATGATGTTCCGTAGGGTCTGCGATGAAGTCGTTGCACGGAGCGGAATCGTGCCTCTTACGATGATGATGGTGGTGATGATTGTGATGGTGATGATGATGATGATGATGATGACCCTTTCTTCGATGTTGGTGATTCAGCGAAGAGGAGGCAGTCGATGTTGAAGTCAGTCTAAGCCGACGAGGACTAGCCGGTGCGCTACCGGAACGCTTGCTCATAGCCGAGGAAGCTTTAATCGCCTCCACCTTCGTTTCCACCAGAGCAGCGAGGACGGCTTCGAGACGTGCCACCTCCATTCCACTGCCACCATCGTCCGTCGAGACTGCCTTGTCAGCGACATCGGAAGTCGACGGAGTCACCGTCATCTCTTCACCTACAGTTGTCACATTACGTTCACCACCCTCGATGGTGACCACTTTGTAATAGGAACCGTCGCGGGACTTTTCCAAAGCCCGCTGAGCAAACGGTCACAAAACCGACACGCTAGAGTTCGACCCCGCCTTCTTCTTTCCTCTTTCTTCCGCGACGCTATCCACTGAAAGCTCTCGTATAAATCGGGACAACATGAAGCTGATTATCTTTCTCTATTCCGCAGCTTCGCTTTCATCCTTCGTATCTAAGGAAACGCGTCGACCAAACGAGGACGTTTCGCAATTTCCCACGCAAATTATACTTGTCGATTTAACGTCACATCTGATAGCTCTCGGAAGAAAGAAAACACGAATCTTGCACGTTTGATGCCTCGTAATTCCGTAATGATCCACGATCAATGGGGTTCACCGGAGAAGTCATTAGACCATTGATAATACGGTCTTTATTCGTACTTCCTTCTGCTTCTTATTTTCTTCTTCTTCTTCTTCTTTTTCCTCGCCCAAGTAACATTCACTGGAGCAGCTTCCCATTAAAATGAACGACGTCCGAGTAAGTCTTCCGTAAATATAAAGATAATTTTTCGTTTCCTTTTTTGGCGGAATAATCTTTGCTTCATCGGGTTAACTTCATTTTTCGTGACCGTTCGTTTTCGAGAAACCTAATTGTCCCAATTGGAAGTGAGCAACTGTCAAGAACTTTCTTTTCATATTCTTCTATCTTGTAGCTTAAAATTTCAACCATCGCATGGGAATGAGATAAGCGACTCGTTTAATTAAAAAAGAAGATCGTTACGCCGGAATCAAAATTATTCTTATCTTTTAGTTTACGCTTCCTTCTGTATTTTGATGCGGTGTATTTCGTTTCGTCGTACGAATTTAAAGAGCAGCTCGATTTATTATCTCGAACTTGATCCCTGTTTAAGGATCTTTTTAAGCACGAATAAAAAATATGCCGGACGATCCCTTAATAAGCGCTTTCCCTTTCTCTTACTTCGACCAACTTCTACCTTTGGTTCAATCGATCAACGATTCACCGTCGGTGCACATTATCTAACGACAGTTATCAAAAGAATTGTACTCTTTAACAAGTTGACGAGTTCGTATTTAATTTGGCAAATGCAGTTCCGTAGAATTCGCTCTCCGAATTCGATTTCTGCCTCCATCGTAGGTGACGATTTGCCAGAATTAGTACCGTTGCAATCGGTTTACAAGTGACCAGAAGCGATAGATCGGATTGTCAACCGTTTCAATCGCATTAAAACGTCCATTCTCCTATGGCTTCGAAACCGTTGACTCCGATATAAACGTTCCACTCGATCGTTCGCATAACAGCTACCCATTGAAAGAAATTGGCGAGCGATCTCGATCGATCGTATAGTTCGGAGAGCGTCGACTCGATGGAAATATCGAACTACGAAGGATTGACCGTGGTGACATCCTTGCGAAATAAAAGAAAGGCCCCGACGAAAGTGCTGCGGCAGCTTATTCTCGCGTGACCAACTTCCCTCGACCCTTCCTGGTTTCTCGCGTACCTAATGACCTGGTTCCTTTGTGAAGCGCGAAACGAAGATTGGTCGAAACACGTAGCCATGTCAGGCAGCGTTCGCTGTGAAACACCGGTGGCCCGTGTTTGTGTCAAGTATGTTGTCGAAACTGGGAGGGGAGAAGGGGGCGGATGTCAAGAAGCAAAGATCGAGGGAGGCTATCGCTCTAAATTATCACTGAGAAATCTACGATAAAAATTCATTCGATGATACGGTAATAATCCACGTTCACTCGTTACCAGTCTTATTCGCACCGTATCGCATCGTTCGAACAAATAGTACTCGGTTCGTTGGTTTCGTTAACCGCGGTCGAAGAGACGACAAAATCACGGGAAAACGATTTTATTTCTCAGCTTAATAGGATCAGGGGTTGAACGTCGAGGTACGTGTAAACAGTCACTTCCGTATTAGCGAAGTTCGTTAATGCGATTAGCACGTGTTTCTCCCTTTATCCTGCGAGCTTCGATTAGAAGTTTCTTGTTGGTTGATGCTTGCATCGAAAGTTTGATTAGGTTAAAAAATACTTTCTAAGTCAATCGAGACGCGGCAATCCGATGCTATACATTTTTATTACGATGATTGATCGCTCCTATCGAAAACACGTAATTCCAATAAAGTGATTTTCTTTCTATCCGGTCGAGATCTCTGTGAAATCGTTGAATAACGGATCTGAAGAAAATTGCGAATTTTCGCAGAGCTTTCGGTATCTTTGATAAGTCTTCCGATATAATGAACGACCAAAATTTCTTATCTTGCTACAATCGATTCGACGAGAGTGGCAAATTTTCGTACTATCTATAACGTCCTTAACGAGTCTTCTGATACGATGAACGATAAAAATTCCTCAACTCGATGACGATCAACTTGATCAGTCGAAAATCTTCGTATCTTCCGCGATGCCTCTAACGACTCTTCTGATACAACGAGCGATTAAAATTCTTTAACGTGCAACGATCGACTCGACTCTCAAAAAGAGAAACGCTGACGGGGAATCGAAACGAGCATCGTTGCCTGCGAAAGTCAAGCGCAAAGAGTGCACGGCACCTCGTTTGACCTATTAAAGCCGGTAAACATTAACGTGCTTTCTCATGTAAACGACCACAAATACCGTTTATATCGAGTATACTTCGACAAGGTCATTAATCATCCTCGAAATACCCAACATGCACCTCGAATCGTAATTTTCAAGTACGATACAACCTATATCTTTGACCTTCTATGAACTTCGCGATTTCAAGTCTCTCCTCGAATCATCCAAACTTCCATCCGGCATCTCTTCCAAGTAAGACGGCGCGATTAAATAGAACAAAAAATGGGAAACGTCGCATCGTGTCGCATAAACCGAAATCGAAGCCGAGAGATTTCAGTGGAAACCTGCGATACGAAGTTAAAAGGCTTGCTGACGAGGAAGTTGGGAATTCGTAGCATCTCCGACATCCGTCGCGATTGCACAAGTATCGTGTCCTTTAGGGGCACTCGTAGGATACCAGCACAGTGACTTCCGGCGGATCCATAGCTCGGGCAAGCGGTGGCGTTACGAACAGGCGACGTACGACGGCGATAGTGACTTCTCGCGGTCCTGTATCGTAGTTGGGTCGAAATTTTGGGGGTGGCGTGTACCGAACACGGGGGCAAAGAGCACGAACACGGACACGGACACGGTTACAGAAACACGGCACGTCACCTCGAGCACGTTGCCACTACGTTAGGTCGCACGTAGTTCCGTAGTACGATGTGCGTCGATGCGATGGCGCGATCTACGCACATCCCCGGCCGAAGGAATTGCGTGCGCGAGTTCTAGCGATCGCTCGAATACTGGGAAGCGTCGTGGAGCAGACAGGGTTGGTAGGCAGGTGGCCGGTCTGGCAGGGATGCGTTCAGCCCTACCCCTTCCTATACCGACGCTTGCCACTTCCACCACCAGCCATCCCTTTCCTTCGCCGCCAGCAGTGGCGTCCGTGGCTCCGACGACCTCCCTTTTTGCCCATAGTGCGGTCACCTTTGCTTATGTATCTGTAATCGTAGCGATATCGCATCGTGCGTATCTTTCTTCCTTTAAAACTGCCGTTCGTACGAGTATTAGAACGCTTGACAAAAATGGCACGAACTGGAAAAATTATTAGGTCATTGTGAAAACCTTTGGAAATTCCTAGTACGCGTTTGATATTTTCGATTAGAAAAGTACATGGTGGAATCTCGATTGTCTGAACTAATCGTGTATGCTTAAAGAAAAACAAGAAATCTCTTACAGAGAGTCTCATATTCAAATCTTATATTGACCAGTGTTCCAATAATCTGTCGTTTCGTTAATCGATGTTCCGATAATCGGCTCTACTGCATTAACATATTTTTGATGAGATACGACATACTGATATTTGCGTGCACAATGCGGAACTCCATTTATCGAAATGAAATTTTAGCTGATGTCCGATTAAATGAACTTCTGCCGATTGAATCCACTTATCTGAATGTGGACTCTTATGGTATGAATTCTAGTTATTTATTAATCTCGTGGATTCCGATAAAAGTCTATCGTGTACATCGGTTTACAAAATTATTAAGGAATTTATAAAATACATATATAAAAGGAGCAAGAAATTTGACCTCGGAATTTCCTCTTCCACTTATTTCGTCATTTTCCCTGTAACAGTTACAGGCTGGTCACGTAAGGGATTAAATACCTTCTTAGATAGTGCTGACTCAATCCTGATCAAAATTTAAAAATGTAGGTAGAATCGTGGGCTTTACTCTTTACGAGAGAAGCCATCTTCTCTATCGTTGCCGCCATGCCGAAGAATCCCAAGATTTTCCTCGACTTCGTTATTTATAACTTAATCCTAGCGTTCTCCAGACGCAGTAACCCGTGATATAAACTTTATACCTAACCACATCACGAAACTCGTACGCTGTGAATAATGAAAGGAATATAAAAGAAACGACGTTATGTCGAGTGAATATTAATAGAAGTTAGCGATATAACTATTCGATATATATTTAGATATTTAATATTTCGCGTTATTTATCTTATGCACGCGTAAACGAACGCGTGAAAATGAATTTTTCGATAATCGAATGCAGTCAATATCAAAATATTCTATTTCCGAGGAATATCAATTTGTCTGATATAATTTAACAACTAATTTCTATTCTGTCTTTTATTTGTCTCAAATTCAGCAATTGGGGAGAACGGTTTGATATCAGGAAGGGTCGGATAATATATCCTTACAATTTCATAATGTCTGGTGAAAACGCTACTCCGCAATATAAGCAACAACCTAATATCTATAACTTTTAACGATACTTAATGCTACCTTCATAATTTACGAATTATCTACTTTACAGCATGGTAATAGCTAAAACACATTTGCGCAATAAAGTCGTAGGGTCAATTTACCTTGATTTATGAAAATACAAATAACGTTGTTTCTGCGTTATGAAGTCGTGCAAGAAGCTATGAGAAAGAAATTACTACCTTAAACGCAGGATTGCAGAAACTTATAATTCCAGTCTTGCAGTTTACGAATTATACGAAAGAATACGAGCTAATCGAGTTTAGGATCATCTTTCTTAGAAAAGTATTTACAGAACCAAAAAATACATACATGCATATTACAAAAATACAAATATACATATTACTATGAAGAACTATGTAAATTTTTAACGCTAAATATAACGCTATTACTGCGGAGTAACATATTGAATTGATCGGACAGTAATATTTGCCTAATGAGAGTTTGAATCTAGCGACTAGCGTCGCGACGGTCATCGATGGCGCATGTGACATGAAATATATGTATTATTCAACCAGAAATTGTACTTCTCAAAATGACATTTCAAGAACACAAATTCGCAATGAGTAAAGAATAGACATTTATCAAGAAAACCATTGTGGAAATAATTTAACGACAAAATAGAATCTAGGACAGGGTCGTGCTTGTGAATAATGCCCTTATCAGAAAAAAGAAAAACGTATATGTAACAAGTAATGTTACGAGTAAAACGTGAAAGTTTGGTAGCGCGTTATTGAAAGAAATAATTTTCATCCTTCGTGAAAGGAAGAGTTACATGATGCAAAATTGTGTCTATCTGTCAGATTAATTTTTACAAAAAGTGGCAAAATCAACATACTGCAGAGAAATAGAAACGTAACGCTACTCTAGACGTCTGCAAGTTAAATGAGAACTTCATGCGATTCCTACCTGTTGCCTCATATCGATGGAATGCAGACTAATCGAAATAAAAGGGAATCATTTTGAAATTAAAAGACCATTTCTTTTACTCTGTCGTTACTCGGAGAAAAGTTTGAAGACAATTTTCTAAGGTACGGTTTAAAGTAAAAAATATGTACGATAATTCTCAAGAAAATTGTTAAACAGAATTTTATGCCAACCTGCAAAGAACATTCCTTTTTGTACGATATTATTTTACCAGTAAGTATAACAAGTCCCAAGCCTTGAAGTTTATTGTTTCAGGCGATATCATTAAAAGGTAATGTTTGTCTGCTTAAAGCGAAATATATGTAGATTTAAAATTATAACAAGTAAGTTTCGCTACACGTACGAGCGAATTAGAAAGAAAAAGAACGTTTTCTTCGAGGAAGAATATCTTATGCTATGCGATACGTTAAACCGAAAATGAGTATACGTACACACAAATATGACAAATGAGAGAAAGTTTGACGTCGTCTTCGCAAATTTTAATACAGCTAAGATATCAACAACTCTCAATGCGCAGCATCGTGCATACTTTTCCAATATCCTCCAAGTTACTCCGTTCTGTGGAAAATCAATCTTGCATGAACAAACAGATACACCTTGCAACGTAATATATTAAAAGGAAATAACGTTGTTCTGTAAATATTCACCTTTACGAAATATTCGATATATTCCTGCTTGGAAATTACATGAATATGTAGTTGCATGTATTACAAAGTATGAAACAACTATCATATATTACGATAGTAGCGTGCATGAAATGCACTAGAACACAGGACGAGATTATGCCAGGATTGTTAAAAATAGTATAAGTTGTAGGACACTGTCGAATATCATATATCTACCCTCTTTTTTTCTTTTCATAGCATATTGAAATATTAGAAGAATAATTAAAATATAAATGTTCATAGCTAATAGCACCCAGTACTATAGATATTTTATTAATTGAAATATTTACAAAATTATTGCGACGCGTAAATTTTTTTGACTACGGTCTATCCTCGATAAATTCATAAGGGAAGAAAGAAGATATTCGCAAAACTTATTTTTAACGAAGCAACGTCACATTGTTTCTCTATTCGTATCTTCGCACTTGGTCTCTATTCATGAAAATTCTTATCAATTCATCGTATACAAGAGAAAACTTGAAAGTATTTTTTTTTCATATTTTCTAAGAAACCGTGTCACAAATCCGAATGTCTTATATATATATAAAGTACGTAGTTATCGCAATAAAAGAACAGACGCAGTAGTCGTTATGCAGGACAAATGAAAATTCTCCGTCGAATTTACGACACGGGCTTCACGTCGTAAGCTAAAAAAAGCAGCCAAGTAATTTTATTGATCGACTTGTAGATTCTTGAATGCTTTAAAAATTCGTTGTAGCGATCCAATGTATTTCTTATGAGAGAAGAAACAGCGAGTGAAAGCGGATATTATATAAGACGTTGAATTCAAATTTCTATAAAACTTCCATACGAAACGTGCGAATGAAAATATCGCATTATGCTTATTTTATCATTAAACGTCAAGTGTTGATATATTTTTTTCGATCTTTAGCATCGTCTCCGATATTTTCTGGATCGTTTATCTACAAGAAAAGAAAAGAACAATACATTAAAATCTAAAGGAATACACGGTATTTTATTTTTTCTGATAACTTTCTAATCTGATATTTTAGTTGAAATAGAAAGTGCAATATATAAATAAATAAATACGCGAACTACAAAATCATTTACTTTCGTTTTTATCGATACTTTATTTATACTGGCAAGGATTATTCTTTCGGTTTTCCAAATAAAGTAAAAGGCGAGCGTGTCGCCGAGTGCTTTTGCCGATAACCTTTGTATAACGAAACCACATTCACCATATGCGATTCCTTGGATTCGTATAAAAGCAGGTTAACCTCGGCTAGAGCAGAAATCGATTTCTAGAGTTCCCATGACGATAGTCTCATCATAACGCATATCAAACTTTCTCCGACTATAATCAATTGTATTCTAGTATATTTCATATACTAGAAATGTTTTTTGTTTCTAAAAATTCTAAGTGCTAAAAAATTCCGTAACTATAATATTAAAAAATTTTTTTATGGACTCTGTATCAAACGCAGGCACATGGATTTTATGGAAAAATAATGAGGAAATGACATCATACGCCCATGAAGGTAAATTGCAAAACATCAAAATGTTATTAATCAAATACAATTTTTGAAGTGAAAAAGAAGGAGATAATGCAAATTCATACTTGCTGAATAAGCTGTTGGTTGGCAAGATAATCCCGACGTTGTTCCTGTGGGATAGAAATAGGCGGCGGTTGCGGAAAAGTTTTATCTTCCGAGTTGTTCCTTAATTGCAGAAACAAAGAAGTCACCAGAATGAACGGTAGCGACAGTATCGGCAATTTCAGCTGTGCATAAAATTATTTAATTCTTCATTTTGATTCTTAAGTTATATATATACATATAACATGTTAGATTCGTTCAAACCTTTATCTTTTAAAACTCAGATTTTATTACGATTGATATCGTCTTCTTAAGATATTGATTAACAGGGAGAGAAATCTATTTCATAAAAAATAAAAATATTAATTTAATTACATCTCTAAAGAAGAACAATACGCCATACTGCACGATCACAGTGTATACGATTGCTACGATCACAGCTACAGCCGTTTGTCCGCTAAACGCAAATAAAGTTCCTAACGAAGCTCCCGTCAGAAAGGTGTTGTAGCCCCATAAGCCGGCATAAATTTCATCGATTTGTATTCCAAGCATTAAACCTACGAATAACAAGAAACTATGACAGAAAAATAGAAAATACCAATATCTTTGTCTCAAAAACATTTGCAAGCTACGTTGGCTCAATCTCACGCTCGATAAATTCAAGGTTCATACACAAAAATAGTATAATACCCGCCAATGAACCGATGAGTGCACCCAAAAAAGCAAAGCCAGCCGTTATCGGAGAACAAAGTAGACAAGCTAAATAAACCACAGCACCCATAATAACGCTTTCAACTGCTAACACCTGCGACGCTGACACTATAACGCCATGAAACATCTGAAAAATGTACAGGATGCACACAAAGAAATTGATTGAAAAATGTCTTACAGTTAATGACATTGATAACTATATAATCTATTATGGCATTTAAAACATTCACGATATAGTTTAACGAAAGAAAATAACGCAAGATGTTGCTTAAGATCCCAAGATATTCGAGTATCCGAAAATGTCTAATACTTTCAACGATGTGACACATGATCGAATCGTGAAAAGTGGAGCAAACTTTACCATTCCCCAGTCAATGTGTATCCCTGTCGCATTTTCTCCGATGAAACTGATATTGCCTGTCGTCGCATCACTTGTTGCATTGTCCTGGAAACAATAAGAATGTACTGTATAAACAACTGATCGTGTATGTACTCGCGACACACATAGCACGTATATGTATACACGATATCTTTGTTCGAGTACATATAACCCTGTGCTCAAAACTGGGCTAGTTCGTCCGTTGATATCCACGATCGAAAGAAAGCTCAGGGCAAAAATATCCTTGAATAAAAAATCGATAGAACTTTCTTTCTATGACGAATTTATTTAATTCCACGTCTAAAAGAAGAACGCGTGACAATAATAAGCTAGGAAATAAGTTTTCTCCATTCCTAATCCGTTGAGTTAATCATACCTTCTAAATCATTCACATTTTTGTATTTGCAACTCAATGCTGTCTTTGGACCTCGTAGTTTATGTAGCTTATACGCACGTAATCTTACATTACGTATATTTTTTACTTCCTCTATATATTTTACTAAAATTTTACTAAAATGACGAAGAAATACAAATTTAATGTGATTTTCGTCTAAAGAAAAGGGTCGACGAATCTCGGGTGATTTTTCATCTTTTCCTATCTCGCTCTAGAGACAAACAACAATAGGTAAGAAGTTTGTATTGATCGTGTGCGTGCCACACGACGACTAGCGGAATGGAAGAGACTTTTAAGCATAGCAACTTAAGTTGGACAACGTTGTTGGCATAACTAAACTTGAAATTATCGCTTTCATCTGTTATCGATCGATTATGTAACGCTCAAATGTTACTCGCTACTGTTCGTGCTGATGTGATATAACGATAAAAACTGATTGCACCGATTCTATGAAACTTCGATCAAAAATGCGATCACGTAGTCAAGGGTATTAAACGCATAACACGTATAAACGTATAAACGTGAAACATATAAACGACTGAATATTTTCTAAAAATATTAATAACTTCGAAAGTGTTAATAGGCAAAATCGAAGTATTTTAAGGTATCATTTCATTGGCTTAACTTGTTGCTTTTTGGAAAGTAAATATGTTAAGAAGATTTTAATGTTACATTCAGATATCGTTGATGAATGTGTAATATACGTATATACGGCGCTACGTGACATAATGACAAAAATTTTGTAGCAGTATACGTGTAGACGTGCGTATCAAAATACATAAATCTTCGTAAACTTCTGAGCACACTGCGTTATCAAACGATATCTTTACGACAGAGAGTTTTCATACTTGTTACATAGAACATAAATAGAAGAACGTCTCCAGTTCAGCGCTTGAAACAAAATAGAGAGTAACTTCACGTTTAACATTATAAGTTATATCGTGAGATCTAATAAATAATTAGATTGTAAAATGGGAAAAAATTACATGATTCCGTTTCAAAAATTCATGATAACCTTGGATTTACCATGGAAAAAAATATTTTTGAATTGATTATATATTTTTGTCGATATGTGTCGTGCACAAAATCTTGGTCAATAATATTTGTTACGTTACGAATGACTGAGAAACGTGCGGTACGTTAGAGTGTACCATAAATCTTACATCTACGATAAATAAAAATTTTATATTAACAGGACTTTTAAAGTCTATAAGAATCTGGACTACTGGTACCGAAAAACAGAGTATTTATCTGTGCAATATTTAAAGAATCGCATTCCACAACAATACGAAAACTGAATGCTCACAACAAAATCTATTACCATTCTCGTAACTGGTTGCAGTTCCTCCGACGTATCAAGTCCATTGTCTTTGGTATAAAGGACCAAGAGCAACGCAAATTCAGCCAGATTAAACGGCCACGCTATGAATGGTAACTTATTGTTTGTGAAAGAGCGGGTCAAGTAAACACTGTAAACATTAATCATTAATTACCGATAAAGTTAGTTAAAAGCGTTCTATAATTATCACTGTTGTTTAAATTTAATCTACGTTGTAATATAATATACTGTCGAATATTTTTGTAATGGTAAGATAAAATCTATTTAAAAGATTAAATGAACTTCTTCTTTTAACATTAAATTTAAGTAAATCTGTAAGATTTGAAATTTTATCGAAAATCTTACATATCATTCTACTCTATTAACAGGTGGAAAATAAATGATTCTCTAAAAATCATAAAAGAATTGACTGTCGAGCTTTGTTTGAATACTTCGTACGTCACACTCGTCACTTTACATTTACAACGATATCATAAAACGAGTAACATAAAGTTATCTTATATTCGTAAGAATTACTAAAATGCTAATACTGCGCGCTACAGCAAATATTTTATAATAAAAAGTAAACTTATAAGCAGATATTCATCAGTTTATTGAAACTTGCCTAAAGATCGTTCCCAGAATAATCAGTAGTAGACTGAAACCATCGAATGGTCCATAGATACTTGGTATTAAACTAGACGATATCGCACCAACTAATAACGGATTGAATACTGTTAACCCATTTGCGATATTTTCCTCTGAATCTCGTATCAGCTGCGAATGAAATATATGCTTTCCAAAACGTAATGTGCGAATTTTCTCATATGACGTATCGACGAAAAAGCTCCGCAAATGGTATCGCGACGCGATCGTATTAATCCTCGCAAAAAATACCGCATTGCAGTCATTTTGTTTACTTTTTGTGAAACAACACGGTATCATGAGATGATCAAATGAATAATAATTACAAAAGCATGAATAATCGAGTCATACGTCACGTAAATCAACAATGCAATTAGGCATTATTTATTCCCGTTAAATATATACTAAGGATATATATATATATATTGGCATATATTTAATGAATATGTAGGAAGCACATAATTCGAAGTTTTCGAAGTAAAAAATAATTAACAAAATATAATTTTTTAAATATTTGACGTAACAATTACGTACCACGGATAATAGAAGACCTAGGGAACCAGTGATTGCTGAGAGGAGTAACGTACCTGGTGCATTAACTCCTAAAGAAATCGTTATCAATAATCCACTAATTGGATTATTCGCAAATACAACCTGTAAATTTATATAATCTGAATATGAATATCTTTCGATCGATTTAAATATCAATTTAAATTGTATGTGCATATCTTTTTGAAAATCTTGTAGACGATCCTTATATTTATAAATCTAAGATTTGAAATAACTAATGTTAACTAAAAATAACATAACATGATAAATAAATTTGTATCTATGAACTTTTTCATTATATATACATTATTTATAAAAGATATATAAGCTGCTTACTTGACTGAACCCTCGTAATAAATAATCGAATAAGCGTACTATGCTCCAAAAAACGCTTTCCTTTTCTAACAAAAATTCTTGCCAAACGGTGAATGTTCCAGTAAAAACGGCCCGAGAATAGTCCTACATATGAATTATATTGAGAAATGTAATGTTAATAAAAAGAAATTTTATTTTAGGTGCTACATATGTATACCCAATACAAAAATATAATAAAACTTGAAATACATCTAGTATTTAATTCTGGTTTCATCTAGTTTTATGATTAATTCGCACTTTATGACATATGAAAAATATCTCATACTTGTATCTTTTTATTTATCTTTCAGTACTCACATGGCGCGTAGATCCCTTTAATCGTTCTCTCGCGCTCATTCTATGATAAACTCGCGTAAAACACTACAATTCCATTTTAAAAGTATATCCTTTTAACCACAGTGTGGAAATTCCCCCACCATTTGTGAGATATGTTAATGATAAAGAGCAATGTGCACCTGTGTGTCATTCGATGTTTGATATTTCTTCTAAAACATTGTGTGGTATGTGAATGTTTCAAATTTCTAAAAGAACTATTTATTCCACATTATAAATTAATATGTATTAATTAATTATTTAATTATTATTATTAATTAATTTTTAATTATTAATTAATTAATATTAGTATTAATTATTAATTAATTAATTAATGTATTAATTAATAAGTAAGTATTAATAATTGAAATAAAGATATCAATTCAAAATTATTTTCAAATACAAAACATTGTTGAACTTTTCTTGTTACTTTTTTCTTACTTCCACGTGTTTACTCGTTTTAAACATTGGTTTCATGTATCTTTGCTTCAAACGAATGTTACTTTATGAGAGCATGTGGAGTACATAATTAACATAGCAACCTACATAGCAATTAACACGGTTAGCGTTACCTTATTAACGTATTTATGTTAAACTGTTATAATGTAATAACTTTAGTAGTACTTAAATAAACAGTCAATGGAACAAGTACGCTGTATATTAATATAAATATTTATTTTTAATTTAAAATATATAAAAAAATATAATGGTGGGTTGTCTTTGATTTTGAATTATAAAATCTAGTATTTTCAATGAATTAAGGCAAGTAGAGGAACATTTTGGTCTGATTACATCAAATAAGTAAAAAATATTTCCATACAAATACTTTAATCTTGTACCATCAACAATGTGAAATAAATTGTATTATTCATATGCGAAAATAAATTCCAATGTTTACCTCTATTTACCATTACTTTATCAACAATTGTGTAATTGTGTAAAAGTTCTTAACGATACTCTTATATTAAAAAAGTTTAAACATCAATAATATAATTAGGATGTACAACAAGTAAAGGATCATTTTCTTCGTCTTTCTCATCCCTTGTGGTTAAAGGTATTATAATTTGATCCTGAAATACAATTAACAAAAGAAATTAAAAAATGAATCATTAATAATAAAATTCGAATAATTTTAAATAACTACTTTTCTACGTACATGATATGTTAACCTATCGATAATCTTTTCAATAAAATTTTTTCTTTCCAACAACTCTTCCTCTGAATCTATTTGATCCTGTATTTGATCAAGATACCATGCGACCAGTTCTGATTTCTTTAATCCACCTTTAGTGTCCCCTGTAGAAAAGAGAAAATTATAAAATAAATATTTATATAAATAATAACTTCAGACACGATATACCTGTATCAACAGTTTCACTTTCGGCACGAGTTTCTTCATTTCTCATGTACAACACTAACATATTAGATAAATTTTTATACTCTTCAAAGGACATTGTTAGTTTCTTCTTGTGTTCTATAAATATAATATAAAGAAGAAAAGAGGGATATATAAGACTAACTACTACACATAGACATTTGCATAGCATTTAAGTGTATATAAGTGATATAATTTACGTGTAGGAGTTTCTGCTTCCATATCGTGATCTAATGCGTTGAGAGCCTCCATGATAGGTGGAGCATCATTCATATCGACATCCATTCCATCATCTTCGGCTTTTTCTAAATCTATATCCGGCTGTTCTACAGTAACGATACTTTTACTTAATAAACGTTTTGCTTCTGAAACGTGTTTTATAGTAACTTCATCTGAGCATTCTAATTTAGCCATGGCTTCCGATAATCTAATAAGGCTTTCTAATTTTCTAACGGTAACTCTCCATTTGCCGGAGCCACTACCAGTTTTTTGTCTAAGCGTAGTGTAACTATCAACTAAAGATTCTGCCGCTTCCTGAAATTAAAAAAGGAAATTAATCCAAATAATTTAAATAATGAATTTATATTTAAAACGATATAACAATACCTGATTTAACATAGGTTTAAAATGTTTGGCAAAATTAATATATCTAGCGATCTCTGATTGCGAATATACTGTATCAAAACCTTGCCAATTATCGCAATGTAAATCAATAATTCTTTTAGCGATTGCATTATCAACAATTTCATTGCATTCATCAACTATAATAAAGAATAAGTCAAATCTGGACATAATTGGAGCCGTTAATTGAACATTTTGTTGTAATGACTTTTTCCTATCATACCGTCCACCAACGGGATTTGCTGCCGCTAATATTGATGTTCGGGCATTCAAAGTTGCTCTAACGCCAGCCTAAAAATATATATATTTTATTAATGCTAATATGCATATACTAGAAAAGTTTAATATCAATTATCACTCGGTATCGACAAACCTTAGCTATTGAAATAGTTTGTTGCTCCATGGCTTCGTGTATAGCCACTTGATCCCTAATATCCATTTTATCAAATTCATCGATACAACAAATACCTTGATCAGCAAGCATCAAAGCACCAGCTTCGATAACAAAATCAGGCGACTCTTCGTCTCTTACTACAGCAGCAGTTAATCCAGCTGCGGAAGACGCCTTTCCTGAAGTGTAAATTGATCTTGGTGTGATGTCAGCAACACTTTTTAGAAATTGAGATTTCGCTGTACTAGGATCACCAACAAGACAACAGTTTATATCCCCTCGCAACGAGGTACCCTCTAACGTTGTTTTCGCCACACCACCAAACAACATTAGAGTAATTCCCTTTTTAACTTCATCGTTACCGTGTATAGCGGAAAATAAACTTTGTACAAGATTTTCATACAGATTTTTATCACGACTCATTTCATATATACGATTCCATTCTGCTTCTGACATTCGCTTTTTCATCATTTCTTGAGAAATTTCTTCCATATTTGTTTCGGTACCACCAAACTAAAAAAATATTAATCATATAAAATACATGTACATATATATACACATTACTATATTATAATATGCAATGTACATGTATATGTACATATGACACAATATGTAACTAATTTGTTATACCCTAAAACTTGTTGGAGTAACGCTACAAGCTAGAAATGCTGTTTTATAGGTTAATTCGCGTGTTCCTAGAGCTTTCAATCCTGTTATTCCTTCTCCTTGTTCAGTAGGTTTCCGACGTGCTGCTTTAAGATCAGCTTTCGCACCACTAAGCGAAAGAACCGATACATCCGGTACCACTATCATAGTTCCTGTAAAGTCATACCTAGAAATGTACAAATAAGATTTATTAGAACTTAGAAAAAGCGAACAAAGCTATATAACTAATTTTAATATAATATTGTATAGGTATTTAATAAAATACCTGTCACCAGGTTGAATAGTTTCTACAGCTTCTGCTCGTAAAATAACTTCAAGCGAGCGTGGAATGCAGCCTCTAGGAAGTTCTGCTTGCGTCTCTTGTACTCTGATTTTTTGGAAATCAACAAATATGGAATTATCTACATCTAGCAGGAAACGTCTCCTATTATTACATACTGGATTATGACAAATTGTTGGATTGCAGAACTGTAAATAATTACCCAAATTGTAATAATTTCATTACAAACATATTCATATCAATGAGGTCATTTACGTTATACCTTAAATTGTTGTTCTACATTTTTTATTACAGCATTACAGTCCATACAAACAAATGTTCCTAGCACCAACTCTGGATGGACAGGATGTGTTCTTATTACTTGACCAGATATACGTATTAACGTACCCAGTTTCGAGGCATTTAGTTCTCTTAATTTTTGTCGTATCGGAACTTCCACAAAACTCACATAACATTCCTTTTCCTTCCTCAAATCTGCAACATCCTTGACATAATTACAAACTGCTTGGCATAGGTATGGATAAACTCTATAACAAAAGAAAACAATTTATTAAATAGAAACAAATGATTAAACTAGTGTCGTGATAAAAAGAACATCCTAAAATCTCACCTAAAATATTCTTCAACAATGGTTGTTGACAATACTTGATTGTATTCATCTACATCGTCAAAAGTCACTTCTAATGTACTATGTTCTGGACTTACAAGTTCTTTGGCTGGTTCAAGGTATTTTACAGTTCCATGTTCCTTAAAGCTAATTAATAAAATAAGAATATATGATTTAAATGACAAGTTTGAGGTATCGACTGACTTTAAATGAGGTGTAAAAATTTTACTCTTCTAAAAAATCCTGGAACAGCTTTTGACATTTGATCCCAACTTCATCAGGTACACGTGAGCGAAAATTTTGCGTATCTCCTACATCCATTCTTCGAAATAATTAATAATTACTTGTCGGAACAATATTTTAGCGCGGCGTTCAGCAATGAAACAACGCGCGAGAACAATTTGGCGGGAATTAAGTTTGGGCGCGTTTTCAAAATTGGCATCCTTTGTGTGGAATAAAAAATATAAACATAAACGAAAATAAATTTTATTCTTTTGTACAATGTTCACATGTCCAATATGTTAATATATACAGAATATTATTATTCTAATCTTAATTATATATTTCTGATAATGAACAGATACAAAATTGCCAAAGTTAACGAATAAAATACCTATTACTCCCCTCAACTTTTAGAATCTTCCCTAGCAGGGTTACCGACACGAAAAGTTGGAACCGTTATACAGCGCACTCTATGATACCACGAGAATAAACAATGTTTCTATACTCTGTGCTTCTATATCGCTTATACGAGTATCTTCGAGTTTCTTTCATCTTTTTTGTTCTATTATAATGTCGTTATGTTATTATTATTTTTACGTATTATGACTGTAATGACGAATAATATTTTATTCTGTCATCGCTTCATAAATAATGAAAAAACTGAATATTCTTTGTAATACCGAAAAAATATCTTTAATTAAAGGTATGATATAATAACATTTTAAATCATATACAATAAGAATGAATCTAACATATCGTTCATTACTTTTTGATACTCTGTACGTAGTACGTATACCTTATTGAGAAAAAAAGAATTCTGCACAACGAAAATGTAGTATAAAAGTATAAAATTTTTAATGCCTAGGATTTCTCAGATGTCGACGTATCCACCAGTAGTGATTTACCTTTGCACATATATGTAATATCTCTCACAAAAAATATTGTCCGATACTGTATACACACAATGGCTGGGCATGATTCAAAAGATCTCGTGCAGAATCGTAATGAAGGGCAATTAGAGATTTCACCACATAAAAAAAGAGGAGAAAGTCGAAAAATCTTTTAGTATGTAAATAGATACGTACTTACACGGTGTATACATTTCCTGCGACGGACAAGACTTCGCTCTTAAGGCAGGTGGTGCTATAGGATATAAAAAGCACTCCCAATGCGTACTGCCGTTTTAGTTCCTTCAAAAACCATCCAGAATGTTAGTCAGTGTCGCAGACATTCTTGCTTTTTACTTGGTAAAATTGTACTCTTTTTTTCACACTCTTTTAATTTGGCAAAACTTTATGTAACTTTAATATCATTCACGTCTTGAGGAAGATTATCAGATCAGATCGTTTATATACAATAAAATCAATACTGAAACGATAAAATTGAAACTGATATTTAATTAACTTAATAACAGTTACAAACGTAATATACACACCAAGTTCGGAATAAGTGAATTAATTGCCTACTAATATTTTATTTACTTTTTATATCAAATAGATTTATATTTTATGTTTGTTCCTAAAACGCGCCTGACAAAATGTAATTTTTAAACGATAACATTAAAGTTGCGACAAACATTAACTTTCATCGGTTTAATTCGTTATTCAAATTCGAACACGGTGACGGTACTATTTCGAAAAATGTAGAGACGTGAAAAGTGGCATGATAATAATTGAATGAAAACTAAAAACTGTCCAATTCAGGTAACGCTTGCTTGTTCAACCAGTGGTGCATTGACAACAGAAGTATCTCGGGATATCCAACCAGTAACAAATTTACAGCCACCAGCCTTTAGTTATCTTCCAAGTACGAACGTTGTGTTTCCAAAACTTCCTCAACATGTTGTTTTCGCTGAACAAGCTTCGGACAATGGTTTGGAAGATGTCGGGGCTCCAGGTAGAGGTTTTACCGAAAGACAAATACAGGCTGGGTATTCATACCTGAAACCTCTCTTGGTAGATCTCAAGTTACCATTCAAAGATCGCACGATGAAATCAATCAATGATAAGCAAAGGTAAGAATACACTTTTGAAGTGTACAATTGAAAAGTATATCTAATGTTCTACCGATATAATAAACTGCTATTCCTTTCGTTAGACTCGTTCGCGATTATTTGCAGTATTGAAATTGTCGGAGAAACGTTCTCGTTTATTTAATATTCGATCGTGGTTCGTTTAGTTTTCGTTTGTTCATCTTTTTACTAGGTAATTACAAGGAAAAGATAGATAAAATGATAATTAAAATGATAATTTGTAGAAATGAAATAGATATTTAAAATACACGTGGATACTTACGCAGGAGGTTAAACAAACGTTTGTAGAATGAATAATTTGTATTTGGTGATTATTATTAAGGAAAAAGTACAGTTGAAAGTGGATTCTATCACGAATAGAACCTGCCATTGTTAAATTAGGACCATAAGCCGCGCCACGAGTGTAACTCGATATTAGAACGCAAGGGGTTGATATTAACATAAATCACTGGTGATAATCGAGATACGCCCTATGTCGACCCTCGATAACGCGTCGAATATTTGCATTTTAAGATCAACGAACGAAGAGGGAAGTTCTGGAACAAAAGCAATAACGAGGGCAGGTAAATCATCGAGGTCGAGCAACAGGACAAGGCTGCTGGCCGAGGTCGAATATCATCCGCACGTTCCACGGCGATCGTCGTATCAAGTTGTAGAAAAACTCGATGAGTACTTAACGGACGATTCGGATCATGCAGGATTGCCCTATCGTGGGAAGGCTCAGACAACGAATCCCCATCGTAATTCGCAAGACATAACGACGGCCATCAAAACCCTCGATCACTTCCTGAGCGGGGTTCTGAACGATGATAGTTACAACAGCGAGCTACATCCACCGCCCAATCCTGTTTTAGCCCTTGTCCTGTCTCGATACGGGCGATACGTGTCCGGAGCACGAAACCCTCGCGTGTACGCGTACATGGCCGTAAACAATATACACAACAACAAACCTTTTGGTAGTTATAAGTTGGAACGCGAAGAGTTGCCCACCTACGATCGAAGATAATGCAGTAAAGATTTTCCTCTCGCTTAGGAAAGATTCTTACCTGTTGGACCCTTAGATTATCCCGTAGACGTCTTATTCTTAGTACTTGTGTGACATAGGAACGCGCGAGAATTGTTCGAAACCGGAAAAGAAATACGAAGAAGAGATAGTGGGATATGAAGAATGAACGCGGGAAAGATGAAAAATGTTGATAAGTATCGAAATATTATCAGAATCAAAAATTTTTTATCGAGAATCTTTCGTCTGAAAATCTGAATAGAAACTATCTAATAAATAATTTTGATTTATTCGTTAGCTTCGTATTCGGCATTGGAAATAACTTTCGCTGAGCAGCGGAGTCCGGTAATGTACATATAAACGGCAGTGAAGTTAATTAATAGTTTACACGTCGTTAACGGCACGTTTAATCGCAAATACCGCGCATTATCCAACTCGGTATAATTTTCAATTCATAGATTCAATTTTACTCGAATTAATCTGCTTTCATTCACTGATACCGCTTAAACCACAGACACCAAGTTGAACTAAATCGAAGTCGCGAAGTTTGCCCTTCGTTGATATCTCGCTGATTAATTATCCAAACGACACTTCGGATACCGGTATTAAAGAAAACTTTAGAGCACTTCCTTCATAGCTCATTCTAAATTTAATCAATATCGTGCGGATTTACCCTTGAATCTAGCGGCAATCGGGCTTGGCGCGAAGTTAATTGGAGTAGTTCGAGAAGCCGCTCGAGAAACCCCGATTAAGCACTAAACTACTCTCATTACACCTTCCTGTCTCTCCGGAAACCTCTCTAGATACTACTAACTTGATTTCATTGATGAAAGCCATGTACCAGTCTAGACCACTATTGCTCTTGTTCGGAATACGTCCATCAGATAGGTACATGCTAATAAACCTTTTTGGTCTCGTGCACCCCATGTTACTTCGAGTAAGAACTTGTCGTTCGATCGACAAGAATTTCACGACGATCATTACACGAGAAGATCGGAGGAAACATGATACAAGAGAGGAAATATATAATTTGAAAAGTCAAATTTTAATAGAAAATCTGTATGTTTCCAAATATTAACACAGCTTATTACATCTCATATAATTTTCACCTGATTAAAATGTCTAAAACTGACATACTCGTATTAACGTTCAGCGGAATACGTATTTAAATAAGATTTACCGAACGAAATGTTTCTTTAAAGTAAATAATTATTAAATCGGATATTCGATTAAATTCTATTAACATCGCAATTTAAAATTTAATCAATCGAAACCCTATTTGGATTTCTCCATAACGTCAAGCGTACTTTTACGTATATAGGATTTGCACTCGTAAACGAGTCGCAGATTTATTATAAAATTATAATAACTCTAATAACGAGAGATTTACACATCTATAAAATTATTACGTGTCATATATAGTTTAATGAATCATTTTCCGCGAAAAAGATATTTTACTAAGCACATCGATCTCTATCGCACTCTGATCACGGTTCTCGCGAGTACATACACATCGAGGAATTTGAATAGGGGTGCGTATAAATAAATACATCATAAACATCGCAGTTACGGACATTTTCAGAGGTCGTTTAATTTTCCTATCTTCGGTATACTTGTTGCGGGATCATAAAACGAACGACGAGGGCTTAAGTGGTGCTTGATTGCCGTCCGTCCGCTAGGAAACCAGATTGTCTGAAAATTGTATTTTCAGGATGGCAGTTTCCATTAGCTTCTTCGAGCTTTACCAAAGGAGATCGGTTGGCAGTAATAGCTTTACTAATAGAGCATCCAGGTACTTGGAGACTCTTATAATTAGTCGATATGTTCGAGCCAATACGTTCTCCTTTTTGATTCTTCCAAGTTCGCGCTTTTAAACAAGTTGCTTATTCACATTTTTAATATCGAGCGAAATATACGTATAGAGCATCGCACGTAAATATTTACTCATTCCTCTTGCTTTATGTAAAAACGTGACAAATTTTTCGGGCGAAATTGGTTTCTTTTATGACAGGTGTTCCGCGATCACACCGACAATGTTCGCCAACATGTTCGGAATTTTATCCCAAGGAAAAGATGTTATTCTAACAACTGGTTCAGACTATATCTATGCTCCAAGTGAAGTTAACGCATTGGTTGTCGGAACTAGCTTTCACTTTTCGCTTGCTAAACTTCTCAGAAACTTCTTTCCATTTAAAGAATTGAACTTAAAGAAAAAGAAACTCTAGAACCATCTGACACAATTGAAGAATATTCTTGATGTGTAATATTCAAGAATGGAAGGAATTAGACAAGGTCATGAAAGTATTGGAATATTTGTAGACACCTTATTTATATAACATGTATATCGCACGAAACATTTTGAAATTTCAGTGGCATTCGGCCATCATCATTATTATTATATCGGAAAATTTTCAAACAAACCTAAAAATGTACGTAGAAGCTACGAGATGTTTAGTGCAAGCACAGATTTTGCACAGATCACAAAACTATTTAAATACTTTCGCGAATCATCTAGTTAATTCTACAGTAGACATATTATTGTTACCTTATCTTATCCTTTTTATTTCATCTTCGCATTCTTCGCATTTTCAACCTTTTTATTCCCTCTCTTCGCTATTTTCCCTTTACAATTTCAAAGGGAAGCGTTTGTATAGAACGAGTAGACTCGATGAACTTTCTCGTATCGCATATTGCGTATTGTACAAGAGTTGTCGGAGATTTCAAAAGAAATATTACACCGATGCTAAAGAAAAACGTGGATTTACGGGCTCGGCGGAAAAGTCGGAATTTACGTTTGCGTAGGATAACAAGAGAAAAACAGGTAATCTTTTGCGTTTTGGCAAATATCGTACACGGTTCAAATTTTCTTTCGTTCTTTCCCTTTTCCCCTGTTCTTTTCCTTTATTCGCAAGAACAACTACATCAGAATGTAGGACAAACGAAATGGCTTGTTCGTCATTATTTCCAGTCGTGATGCGCGAATTTCTTTGCATTTCTTTCCGTTCTGGTAATCTTTGGAATTTTTTCGAGACCCTTCAAAGGTTGGCAAGCACGGCTGAAACTGCGGGGTGCTCGGTCTAACATGAACCGCAGTTCAGTCGAACCGCAATAAAAAGCAGCGAGCTTGTAGGAATAAAATATGAGAAATACGTTGAGATCTTTTCTCCGTGACGGGGTAGGAAGAAAACGAGATGAAGGCGCAAGATGGAGGCTCGGAAAAAGAGGAGACCGCATTAACGCGATGTTTTGCAGCGAAACGCGAGATGGCAAAGAACGATATTATTAAACGCTATCTTCTTTCGTGTTTCATGCTACGCTATCGATACATTTTTTTACTTGTTTTCATTTTCTTTTCTTTGACAACCTTTCGGTTTAATTTTAAAAATTGCGTTACTACTGCCAAAGGCTTCCATTCCAGTAGTTTATTCCTTAAGCATTATCTTTGGGTATAAGTTTCACAAAAAAGCTAATTGAAAAATATCGTAATATTACTTGCAAGACATAAAATATTATTTAGAGTGGAATCTTTAAATTTTTGTAGATCAGATACTGCATCTAAGATATATAATAACAATTCTTTTTCTAAAATATAGGACCACTGTGGATAAGTTGAATGAATTGCACGGGATTAATACATTTTTGCTGTAGATTAAATTTTGACCGAAAGATTTCGGAGAAACGTCGTGGGATAAATATCTATGTCATTCGAGAACTATTTGCTTTCAAAATTCCCTGCAGATAAAATAAGTGCAAAAAATTACTACGCACTACAGAGTCCTTTCATCTGACAAACGTCGAAGGAAACCCATTTGGGAATAAGAATGACCCCGAATCCACAAACCTTTTTCTGCTACCAAGGTTCTGTCAATATTTCCATTTTCTACACTTTCTCCGTGTAATTTTAAACGGACATTGGTCAGAATTTGTTCAAACGGGTCACATTTTCTAAAAAAAAGTAAACAGATGAAAATTTGACATGAATCAAACATCTAGCTTTCTCTACCAAACATTGAGTATACGATTATAGATAGAATATTTTTGACATTATTGAAATGATTTATTACTTCTCACTCATGTATGGAGTACTCTGCACTTCTTCTATATTAATTAAACTGATTTAGTAATTACGATGTATATCTATACAAATTAATTCGAATCCTGATATAAATTTAAAAAGTGTAAAAGTATTTATTGTAATATTTGATTATGTCCAGCTAAGTAAGATATATAGTCCTAGGTTTTGATGGTGGAAATCGGTAGATGGAAAATGGTAGAAACACACGTTGCAATTAGTTGCTTTGCTTTAAACTAGCTGGTCTATGTCTATTTCTATGTCTACAGTTAAATGTTAAATGATTCGTTCGAAAACAGGTTTTACGTCTTAGGTACTGGATTATCCTGTATCGTAGGCGTCGCGCATTCTAGTATCCTGCAACTACGCTCATAAACGTACTACTGATTGAACGGAAGTCGCGATATCGTGACGTTTTGAAGATTTATGAGCATTTGTACAAAGTGAATCTACTTAATGTCATATTGTTCATCACTGAAACTGAATATGTTGATACGTTAGTATCTACTTAAACAACTTGACTAAAACTTTAATGCGTGCTTTCAAGCAAATCTGTAAACTTTGGTAAATTTGTAAATCATATCATTTTATTGTTCAATATTATATGTAATATTGTGTAATAATATCTATTCCTTCAGTTTAGGAAAGTTTAAACACGAGTACCGTTTAGCGTAAACGATCGTAATATGTATTATAATATTATCTATTGACCAGAATTTCATATTAATTGACATAATTAACCAATGTTGATTTGCAAACAAACACCGTTAGTAAACATAGTCGATACAGTAATCGACGTAAGTAGTAATAGCGTAACAACATGATTTATGTAATATAATAATACTATTATATCGTTATATGAATAAATAATCAATTTTGCGAATGCAATGTGACGCAATTTCTTGATCCCCGATATGTCACGTTATATTTCGTAAACAATATAGAGAAACAATTTAAACGGATAACGAAGAAATATAGATCGATATTAATCCACTGTAAAATACAATAAATACCAAGTACTTTCTTTAGTACTTCCGCTTTTTGTCATGAAAAGAAGTGTCCTCAAATATTCCAGACACTTGACGCGATTCATGAATGAATAGTTTCAATCAATGTACAGGCACCTGAGCCGATATCATTTGGTGGGAAAAATAGTATCCATTGAAATTTTGATTGGTTAACATCGATACTCTTTGATTCACGAAGCTCAGGGGAGCGAGCGTCGATTTGTTTTTGGTGTCGCGCGTTTTGTTTTCCCGGGCTTGTCCATTAACTTCCATATCAACGCAGAACACGATTATCCGCATCCGGTGATCTGTCTCTATCCGGCGATCCATGTCAGCTTCAAAATGTCAGTAAACGCATTCGCGCAGAGAAAAGATATTGTTTCATCTGCAAAAAAAAAAATATTATTCAAAATATTTTGTTGGATCACTAACAACAGGAACGTGAATGGACGTGTTAAACTCTTCACGTTTTTGACGGACCATGACGATGTATGGAAAATTCCTAAACATAAAATAGTTATGAGCTATACGTGTCTATGTAGTACAAAAATATCGCAAGCGAATTAACGAAAAATTGCTAAAAACAATGAAAGATTATCGCGTAATATTTTCTAAACTCTACATAACGCGCATTTTTTTACAGCGCGAAGCTATATTATTTCTCGTATTTGAGCTTAAATTTCACATATAAGGAAATGAGACCGATTTACATATGACGTATGACGATGGCACTTTCGGTATTCTATGGTTGAAAATCGTGAAGCAGTTGGCAATGGAGAATGAAAAGCATCTCGAGATCGCACACGTGACGCGTTCGAGTAGCCACTCATTTCTAGCCGAGTTCCTTCTCTTCGTTGTATGATTCTAGCTCAATTACAAGCGAGTAAAAGGTGGTACGGTGAAAGCAGCTGGGGTGGTGCGGTTGCGGTGAAGAGGCACCGGTTTCTTCCGCGGTTGGTGCAATTCGAGAGAAAGACGAGAATGGAGGGAAGAGAGCGAGAAAGACCTGGAAGGAAGTGCACGCACCCATGCCACCGTAATTGCCACGGTGTTTATAATTGTTGCACACTCCTTTGCTCTTTGTACGAATGCCTCTTCAACCTTCTGACTCGTAACCCTCCCGGTTGCGGGCCACTCCGCCGTGCACTCTTCAGAAACGTCGTGACGCGGGGCGAGACGAGAAATTAGTCTGCGTTTTCACGGAGCCGACTTAATAGAGAAAGAGAGACCGAGTGGAAGAAAGTGGCCCCGGCATTGTTCTCGCGTGAAATCGGGCTACGATTCTTAAGATGTCTCGCGGTCCAAGGAGCTGCATGCCGTCGTAAACGAGTTTCTACGAGGCTCGCGATGAAAATTGTCGTCGACAATCGTACGCTGGTCACTTATCGCGTTCTCACGAGATCCGCGAAACAAATGCCCTCGTTAATTCTTTTCTGTTTGAAATCCTAATTCGCGCTTGTTTCTCGAGTACCGTCAAATTACTTCGGTTTGATCTTTTTCAGATCCTCAATAGATTTCTCATTGGGTTAATAGATTAAATTTTTATTACGGCCATAAATTTGAGCGACGTTGTTTTTCACGCTTATCTAGCTGCAACGAATGGAAGCTTACACTCGAGAAATTGATGCAATTTCAATTACGATGCGTGTGTTATTAATGCAATTACTTCGTCGCATCGTTATTCGAATTTCACGAGTTAATTTCGATAAGAGCGTTGGAATTCTAGACTCAAAGGTGCATAAACTGGGATATAATCGTTTTGCGTGCCAACACGTAAGCACGATGTTCTTATCAATCGAATGCGAGGAGACGACATCGATCGATCGTGATGTTATGGCTTTGTAGGGAAGGCGCTGGAACGCTGCAAGGCAAACGTCGTCGCTAATTTATTCGTGGAAGCACCAAGAGCGCCGACACCCTCTCCAAATTTCCTCTTCCGACGTACGCGATTCGATCATGTCGGCCTACGTTATTTTGCCGTCGGAACACAGCACAGGAACCACTTATATTTGTGTTTATTACGTCGAGATGTGACGTCATTTCCTGAGGGAAGGAGGACGGAATAACCTCATCACCGTATCCCACAGACTCGGCGGCAGTGATTCCCCCTTTGAATGGAGCCAAGTGGTTCGTGCCTCTCTCTTTCCCTCTCGGCCTTCAGCTGCTTCCTTGCCTTACAGTCCGTATTCTTTCGTTCTTTTCACTTTCTTCTCTAGTCTCTTACTTTTCACGCCTTTATGCAAAAATGTCGCTGGAATTTGTCGCATTTTGCTCTATTGTCTGAAAGAATTCTTAATTCAATTTTAAAAAGGTAATTTCCAGAAATTACCTATTTCGTGATTCTTATCCTAGTATGTGCGATAGAACTTTGCATTGAAATGAAAGATATCTCAGAAATAAATTATCGTCATTAGATATATTATGTTTCCACGAGATAGTAATTTACTAATGTGATATTTATTCCCTATATGCGTTATTTTCACAACGAAAATCAGATGCTTGGTCCACAGTTTTTATTGTCCAACTGCGGAACGCTTCAAACATTTAATTTAACCAGAGGCGTTCAATTCAACCTTTCTCTGCTACGAAATTAAACAACGCCTGTTTCGTTGAAATTGATCAACTAACTACCATATTGGAAAAAATTGTTCTACTTCGACTAGTACGTATTTTTCTCCTAGGCTGATACAAACAATTTAATTTTATTCGTGTGAAAATGTTCAAATAAAATATCTTTCCAGCTCCAATACCTAGTCGCGTAATCAATCGTAGTATAATAAGAAGGTAATCATCGGTAGAATCTTACAATTTTCGTATTGCAATTGACTTAAATTCGAGACTAACGATCGATTCGTTTAGGATTCGACGGTCTGTTATTGCCGGATGGAAGGTAAAATGAAATAATCATAATATTCGTGGATGAATAGCCGTAACATAGGTGTACACAGACAGTTAACTTGATATTCGTCTGACAGGTCAGTCCTTCCCTTTAACCAACTATACCAACCTAGCTATTTGGCTAGCGGACCTCTACCCTCGGCGATAGCGCTATTTAGCGTCCCAGTGGCGCAAGTGCAAAGTGTCGTGCCATTACAGGGTGGCAGACGCGGCGCTCCATTAAGCAACGTACGTTTCGCGTGGCCGTATAGAGACGTGTGCCGTAGTAGCATGGCTGTGAAACGAATAGAAGGATACCTACCAAGGGAGTATGGGTCGAAGCGTGCAGGAATAGCTGCATTTCGGGCGAAACACGCCTTTAATTAAACCGAAAGGGGGACGTGTATTGTCATTTTCAAGCCAGACTACGACGTATCCAGTGCGTGGTACTTGGCTGGCCAGTTTACCGGAGACTCTCCTACGGTAGTACGTGCACTCTCGCGAAAATTTGCGCCATTTCGTTTCATTCGCGAAACTCTGGCCGACAGGGACGAGGCAAAACCCATCTAACGAGATCTTCCGCTCGAATTCTCGAGAGGGAACCGAACAGTTCCTTCTCTCTCTTTTACTACGCTACATATCTATCTGTCTCTTCGTTTCTGTATCCTTTTTTATGTAATCGATGGCATTTGATCGAACCGCTCATAGCCGCCAACGTTTTTTCGTTTTATCTTCTCGAAATTCCTTTCATCTACGAAAATTCGATATACCTTTATACGTTGATACACACGGAAAAGATTATTTCATAATGTTTCGCATTTATTTATACATTATTTAAACTGCATCCTTCTAAATTATAAATAACTAGAAATATGTTTTATCAAGAGGTAGGTAACGAATTTGATTTAAATTTATAAATGCGGTGTTGCTCTTGTACCTTTTATTTTTAATGTCTTTAATTAGCATGTTTAAGTAGGGCACGGAATACTTAACTCGCAACAAAATTTTCGTAAATATTATCGAACGGCATAAAATTTTACGATTAACTCAAATGTATAGTCTATGATTCGTACAACGTTATAGAGAATTTAAAAAATATAATAAAAGTTTGTATTTATTCGAACGTCGATACTCGGTGCTATTCGCTTTATTTCATAATTTCGAAAGCAAACAACTGCACATTCACAATGGAAAGTTATCGAATAGTGCATTGTAAAATTATACAGATCGTATGCAGAAAATTTGATTTTGCAGGAAAGGTCTTCCACTGCTTTTGCCGGCATTTTAATGGCAGCATCGGCATTGTTCGTCACTTTTAGAGGGGGATTCCCCGCGCGTACATACATATGTATAATCTTGGATGCGTGATGAAGACGTATACTTACAAAAGCAGGACTTCCTGGCCGAAATGCAGAACACAATTGAAAGTGATTGCGAGAAACGAATGAAACGATGATCTTGACTGCTTCATTAGAGTTCTATACAGAGCCTATTGATCTTTTTCTCGGTATTAAATACAATAATTTTGGTCCAACAATTTCTATTTTAGAATTTCCGCTTGATTGTGAAATGAATCGGAGAGCGAAATTTGTTTGCAAGAAATTGGTTAGCTTTTTTTCAATTTATTGTTATTAAAAAGATGACCTTACGATGCAGAGGTAAAAGGGGGAAAATTAGAGAATTCATTTAATCCTTCAGTTATAATAAGATATACATCGTATGTATGTATGTAAGGGATAAAATAAATAAAAGAGTTACAAATATTTCCCAAGGAAAATGTCGGGAATTAGCATTTATTCTATTCCCGTAAATTTTAAACCTTTTAACACTTTCGAAAGTTGTAATATCGTACAATTGGATTAACGTTCGTTAAAAACTGTAATAAGTACAGTGCCGGAGCGAAAATGTGTGGAATGGGGAGCAGAGCTTTGGCGATATAACAGTACATACTTGCGAGGTAAAGTTACATTAGGGCGGTACATGTGAAATGTCGTTTTCCCAAACTTTGTAGTTGGCGCGCAGATAACATGCCATAAATTTTGTCCAATATTTAATCGTTAGAAACGATATTAGAGAGGAAGAAAAATGAAGAAATGGAGGAATTCTATCGCAAAAGGTATTTATATTAATAAAATTGTTGTAACTTTATTATCGAAGTTTACCGAATTATCGGGTTATTAATGTAACTTTTTTGAAGTTGAGTTTAAAAGCTGTTAAAAGCGTAAAAGCATTTATTATTTGCTCCAACTTCAATTTTGGTTGTGTGTTACGTATTTTGTACTTTGTGGAAGGGTAGATATTGAATTGAAATTTCCTGCCGGTAAAAATTTTATTCCCACGAATGACGCATTGTTGAAGAATTATGCGAAACTCGTTCGGCTTTACTAAAGTCTTCCCCTGGTGAATCCGATACTTTTTTCCTCTTTTTTCCTTTTGACAGTCGACTGTCGTCATTAGGACTTTACAAGCTCGACGCGAACTCTCCGAAGGGATACGTGCCGGGAATCGCGACTTTATACGAGCTTCGAGAAGAAAGCTTCTACGATTCTAAAGCGACCGTTATACATTTTGCGGGGCGGAAAGGTTTCGTGACCTCTTATTCATTGGGAAATCGACGTAGCGTGGCTTGAAAATAAACCTAACCCGAAAAACTTGTAAATCCGTCTTTGCTTGTCGTAAATGTTAATCAATACCCTCTGCTGTTACTACAAATAGCATTTCGACGATCTAGATATTTCAGTCGAGGGTGTGCATCACCTTGTCCGTTTCAAACGAACTCCTTTTTTCAAATTTTACATGTAAAAATGTTCTTCTATTCGAACTCGTGTCTTTCTATTAATTCGATCAAATGAATAAATAATGATAGATCATTTCAGATGGCGACTCGTATTGAGCCATCTTGTATAGAGTAAATCTTGAAATATCATGATACTTTCTAATACTATTTTTAATCGTGAACGTACAAGATAATAAGATCGTCGAGTATCTCTCGAATGGTAGTTATTGGACGTCGTGTGTGTCTATAATTACCATAATCGTTACCTTTAACTGATAAAATTGTAGTATTGCGGATGCTCCAATATCCTCGACATTCTTTCAACCTTGAATTTAGCGTTCAGGGCCACAAGCTTGATAGGGATTACAGTTTAACTGTACACTGAATTATATCGACTGTAACGAGTTCGTCGGCGAAAAAGGAAAAGAAGAACAGTTTTACAATGGCCAATCACGGTGCTCACGATTTAATTATGCTAATGCAACGTTAGGCGTCCGGACAGAGCTTGCTCGGGTTTGCAGTACCGCTGGATCGACGTAATTGTCGCTGACTTCTTAATAGCCCGAGCAATTATCCCAACGAAGTACTGGGACTTGAGGGGAAGTTAATTCAGGTCGACGTTGGAATACAATTTCGTCGTGTCACGGTAACGATTCGACCGTGGTGCTCTTACATATTCGCCGACCTGAAATTCTTTTTCGCCTGGCCAACGGAATAGTGCCGCCGTTTAAACGAGTAAAAATCTTCCGTTATACGGTTGATATTCTCGCTTCGAAACTAAGAATTTCCTCGTTGGTAATTTCCGTCTGCGAGGCCGCGTCGACGTTCTCATTGACGCGTGGGTTGCCTGAAACACCGTCAACCGCATGATGCATCGCAGTCTCATGTGGAAATTCAATTCCTGAATACGCCGCGGCAAGGTTAAGTATATCCCGTCCTGGCTGCTGCTGAAACACGGATGCCTGCTTCAACCCTTTTCACTATGAATTAGTTTTTCTGTCTTTTATCCCTTAGACGGTTTACAACACGTATCGTTGTGTTTAGCACGAGTTTCATTAGCCGAACTAAACTGTTCTTTGTCATTATGTAAGCTTGGATAAAAGTTCGAAATATATTTAAAAAACAGTTTACAAATCTAATCGATATCTCAAATGAAAATTTTCTATAAACCTGCTCTTGAATACGTCTTTTTTTTATAACGATATGCACTTTATTCATTTTATCAAAACGTAAACAGTTTCAAATCCGAGAACAGGAATATTTCGAGGTTGTAGAAAACGACAACTTCTCGTGTAAATATTGTGCTACTACTACTGCTATTACTATTACCGTACAAGTTTAATATTTGATGTGTATTTAAAGGTAAGTCAATATTTTATTACCGCAAAAAGATATTACCACTTCTATAAATGGAACCATACTCATGATACGAATATTTGTGTATCAAACAAATATGTACATCGTGATACTGGTTCGTGTGCGTTGCCTGCATCTTAGATTATAATTTAACGGTATTTCACAAAGGATTCTCGGCAAACCATTACATAAACAGTTATTACTATCGTTTATAATTCCCTGATATAAAATAAATTTTCTTTCCTCTGATCACATCGTAAGTTCTTATTTTCGCTTTTCCTTTATCCAACTAATTGGATCGTGTACTACTCGCATCGCCCAGCTTCAGTGATTTATGCTTTATCGCGAAAGATGAAACCACCCGTACTTCCAATCTTCTGGCGTAATGTTCTGCCGACACATTTATGCCTTCCGCGTAGGAGGGTCAAATACATACTTACTTACACGCGTCAGAAACCGAACATTCTTCAACCTCGGAAATTTTGCTAAAATATTCGAGGAACATCCTCCTTTAATAGGCAATGAAATAAAAATTCAAGCTATTATTACGTAAAGTAATTAATAAAAATAAATGAAACGCCGCATAAACATATTATTATTAAAAAAAATCGTAACAAAAATATGAAATATGATGGAAACGATAAGAGATTTACTGTTTAATACAGTCGAATCGCAGGTAGGTAGGTAGATAGATGTGTTTCCTTTTGATTTATCCAATTACATGTAATGAAGTAAATTAAACAACAGATTGATATATCGAATAAAATTAAATAGTACCGTATGTACGTGGATATCTCTATCGATACAAGAACTTAAAGCTAATAAATTTATTCCTCCTTTCCCATACTTTTTTCTATATTATTATTGTAAATATTATTTGTTTATTTTATTATGTACTCTGATTAAAATCTCTCTTCTGTTCCATATTTTTATTAGAATCTTTTAACAAATCTTTCGGATAACTCTTATTTTGTATTTATTTTCACATTATTTATAATTCCAAACTTCAATAACAAAGTTTACATGAAAACCTGTAGAGTACTCTGTATAAAGTTTATTGTAGAAAGCCATCATCCATTTCGACGTAACGAATCTGTGTTAGTAAAGTCATTTCCATTCATTTTAATACAAACGCATGTTTTTTAAGTACTCGATTCTGTTTGCATACCATCTACATAGGAATATTCAAATCTTCCAAATGATTTTAGCATACAAATTCTTCTTTCGTATTATATTAAGTCTCGATTTCCACGGTTCAGAGACGCTTTTCCTTTCGATGATACGAAATCACGGACGAGTGAACAGAGCCGAGCAACGATAATCTTTCCGAGTACAGCATCGATTTCATAATTGCATAAACGCTTTATCACGCGAAGAAATTCCATTCTTTATGTTGTCGCATACACAGAATGCCGAGTACTGGGTATTGAATAACGTACGCACCATTACCTAAGGGACTTGTAATTCGATGCGACCAGTAAACGTCGTCACCCTTTCCCCCTTTGCTTTCTGGTTGTAGCACGACGGGACAACATACGTGATCCCACGCGTAACCATAGGTTTCATTGATCGTGTACACTGTTCGTTCGACCATGTATATTGCACCGTTGACGAACGCTCTTGCTTCACTTTATGCACTGTCTTCCATACGATAATGCGACATTGGCTTCCACCACTCTTGACTTTGGGAACGCGCACCTACTTGCCGGTACACGTGCCTCGTCTAGTCTCATGTACACGCACTTTGGATTTGTAATCCCTCCAGTAATGAACAACGTAGATTGAACATTGCGAGGGTGCAGCTCACCGTGGTACCACGTGATTAGATTTCCAAATGCATCGAATTTTCCTATTCAAATCAACCAACTCCTCGTCCCACCTACTTATGACTTTTAGGCACTAAAATTCTAAATATTTAGAGGAAGACGCATTTTATATCTTTTATTCTTTCTGAATATCTTCGTGAAATGATATTATGGGCATGAGATAATACACAATAGCAAATGACATATATCATATTATAATATGCATCTACCTAGATTCGTTGCAAATTAGCCTATCAATTTAATATTCGGCTATTGCAACTCATGGCCAACGCGACAAATATTAACATCGTATCTCATGATGCTTTATTCAGTGACGATCGTATCACTTTAGCTGTTATGGCATACATTTACGCTAATAATTTAGATATCAAAGTCGCAATAATGGTACATTATGCTAAGCATTTGTATTGTCATAGCTCAATTTCATTCGTTCCACAGCAGCCCCTGTTCCTCGATTTTTAATCTCTTTTAATCTTTGCCACTTGTACGTCCTTGTTACCGAAAGTATTTTCAGGTAGAAAAGTAGATCAGGTTCGAAAGCTTCATAGAACCTATGAACGGGGGGCTCTTTAACGTCTCTTGGTGCACGTACACGTACACATATAATGGGCTTAAACCAATTCCGGCTCGCTCGTACAAAGTACTCGCACGGAGCCGTCTGTACCACCCACTTAAAGCATCGTGCTTCTCGGCGTGGCAGCAACAGCGGTACCAGCTACATCAGAGATTGCGAGAGCAGCTCCCAGTTAATAGCATTGCGGCGATGCTGAAAGGCGGCATATCGATGTCTACGTATTGGTCAGTATGCTCGTCGAAAGAGTTTCTAAAGAAAGTCACGCGCTAATCGCTTAAATATCAACGAGGTATTCGCATCGAATCGGGGGTGACCACGGTCAGGGTCGTTAAGTAATTGACACCACGCTTCGTTGCGTTTACCATTTAAAATCTAGTTACTTTCTACACATAATATACAGTCCGATTTCTTTCGTTTTTTTGCATACATTAGTTTTTAGAGAAAGTACGTTTCGCTTCTTCCTTGAATTGATATTATTAATGAACTTTTTCAAATCACAAATTACAGATTACCGGTGCAAATAAATTGTTTTGCGTAAAAGAGATAGTAGATACGGTATTTATAAATTATACAAACGACGAATCGAATAATTGTCTCATTCGACGAGGAATTTAAAAAATCGTTTCGTATACTTTGGCAATAATCGGTTATTCGAAATGAAGAAGGTATTTTAGGTATCGATACGGTTTACGTAGAAATGGTGTACAGTAATACGAGCCGGTGACTAACAGCGCTAACTCTACCCCAGCATTTTCGTCAGCGGGAAACACTGATCCCTTATTCTTGATAACAAACAACGAAAGCAGCATTGTGTATATTACGCAGACGGATATGAACGACCATACGAAATCCTGCTTTAAGCATGAAAGTGACGGGAGGTGCACGCACGCCATTCAAAAGAAAACGTTTGGAAAAATGTGTTTTACTTTTCCTATTTGTAAGTTTAACAAGATTCAGTGGGTTTAATGTATGGAACGTAGCTGTCCCATTTCGTATATTATGCTATAAATGTACGTGGGATAATCCTCGGAGTAAAAATAAGTTGAAAGTACGGGAAGATTTTCTTTTGTACTAGATGTTGTTTGCGAGTAAGTTAATTTTGAAAATCGCGATGTATGTACTTGGTTAACAATGAGAAGTTCGATGTTGTTTTATTTAGACCGAGAACTGGAACTAAATACGCGACAGTAATTTTGCGAATTCTTCACGTGGTATGCCATTGCGAATCACGATTTAGGTAGATCCCATGATCCCGTGTGGGCTTAGAAAACTACCCTCGCCGATTGTCGACGATTTGCGGTATTTACGTCGATTATCGTCTTCCTGCGATTACAGTACAAAGACCTTGTCCCAACGATATCCGGACTCTCGCGGTTGTACTCTTCGAGGAGGCTGCGATATTATGCTACTCATGACGGCTTTGTTGATCGTAATCATAATCTCTGACTATCGAGATATGTCTAACGAAGGATTGAACGCTGCTCGCCAATGACCAAGAAGCTGCTTCCCATTGAACGAACGTGATTCTCGAGACGGTGGTTCTGGATTTAATCGTTCTTTCAAGTACGCTACTGATTTATACATATGCTCGCGCATGGCGAATGAAATTCTCGACGTGATTATTATTGCTTCAGAACATGGCTTGATTTGATATGGCATGGTATTATGGTCGATTATGGTGCCTGATCGTAGACGAAACACGATATCTTACGAAGGTTTACGAAAGAGACTGCTTAGTGCCTGTAGACGATACTTGACCTAAATAAAACGCTACTTCGACGTGACCAGTTCGAGTTCTTTGCATGAGATTTGCCGTTCGAGAACTGTGCTACGTATTTATTTAACTTATTCCGTTCGTATACGAAAATTTCGATAACCCAGAGGCGTATAGTATTTCTGCGATTCGTGCTTAGGCATTCCTAAGCATCTATGTATAAAATTCAACGAACGTTCTATATATTCGAAAATCAAATTTCCTATTAATCATCGGAACGGATAATTTGCCTCGTAATTAACTATAGAAGGGAAGATTTCAAAGAATTTGTTCTAAAGAAAAACCTTTATCTTCCTACCTGTTTAGATAAATCTCACCTTTTCTCTGTTCGACTGTCCGACTAGGACCCAAGTTAGCGAGTATACGCTCCTTATCTAGTCAATAATGATCACGAGACCCCTCATTGCCTCTTCATCCGACCGATCGTACAGAGAGGGAAGTATCCACTTGTCTTGTCACCCCAACATTAGCCGCATCGCTTCGCTAAATCGTTCGCACGAAAATAAACAATCAAATTATTCCTTCCAGCCTATAATTCTTTCATTTTTCTGTCTTTTCTTCCTACTTATTCGATTTCCTTACTCTTTTATTACGACTATTAGCGAAACTACCGCTAGGTCAGCGAGTCGTTGAAAACCGGGATATCAAATACGATATTGCGTTTACCTTGAACGAGTACCAATAAAGTTGGGTGGATCCGATAATGCGTGTTCGTCCATGACGATATAGCGATCAGCTTCGAGGCTGTCATAAAATTAAATGAAGCGTTCCGGGCTCCATTTCCTCCTTCGTTCCTCACCGACGCTTTTTTACTATCCGTGTGACCCGGGGACCTCTCTTCTTCTACGATTTCTATAGTCAAAGATGGAAACGCTTTTTAAAATATACTATCGTATTACGACAAACTTCAATGCGGATTGTAAAATATTTAACTAAGAAACATCGCATCTGTCTATCGTAAGGTTCCATAGGCCGAAACAATAAAGAAAGTAAAATTTTTGTTAAAGCCATTTCAATAACTACGTCTATATACCGTAAAAGTATTCGTAAAAAGAATTATTCACAAATTTACGCTGGAAATTGAAGGAGTAAATACTCCGTTACATATTGTATAAAGAAGATATCGCGCACTACGTATTCGTTTACTTTCTAAAGAAGAAACACCGATCCAATTATCTAGTCGTCGAATATACGAGATCTCCAATTATCCAAATAACAACAGCATCGGAATATATGTCAAGATCTTAGATGAGAGGCGAATTAATACATAACATCGTATCGGTACTTTTCGCGTGGAAGTATCGTTATGAATATAAAGAGATGGATACAGGTAGAAGGAAGATAAGGTCGAGGACGTGGACGACGACGACAAGGACGAGTTTCGGCGAGTGCCGTCCGTACGTATACATTGTAACGAACGAGTATTTTCTGCCGAGCGGAATACAAACTACACATTGACTGCCCCCCTCCCCCGCCCCTTTACACCGTGTGGCTCACTCACCCTCTCGCACGTGCAGACACATTTGCGGGGGTAGCTTCGGATTCGTCCCCGAAATGAGAGTCTGCTTTAGTGTCGCGAACGTGTCCGTAGGTACCCGTCGCCTCCACCTCCTCCGACGTTTTCTCTCTTGGTTTCTCTTTATCCTCTTTTCTCCGTCCCTCCGTTCAGCTATCGTTCCATCGTGACATCCTACTCGCACGCGTTCTTGTTACGTATTTTTATCCTTATCCAGAGTGTCCGCAAGGCACGTTCTCTCAGAGTGCACGGAAACGAGGTGCAGGCTGTCGTCCCGACTGCGCCTGCTTCCTGGCGGAAACGCGACATAATGCGCCTCGTACCGCACCCCAACGATGACCAACGTGCCGTGAAGAGGGCATCGGCCGCGATGACTTTTTAATCACGACGCACGCTAGAAGTTCACCCCTCGAACCATGGTTTGCAGTTCTCAGAGGCTCTCAACGTGGTCCATTGTCAATTCAAAACTGGTCTCAGATGGGACAAGTACCCTTGTATCGTGCCCGAGTTCTTTTTTACAAAGAATCCTTCGATCGACGTACAAAATTACTACACGTCTACGATTATGTCAGAGCGACTTTTCTTTTAAGAAAACGCTTCTCTTTAATCTTATCGCGTCAAACAGTTTATTTTTAAATCAAAGTTCTCGCAAGTATTTCTAATGAAATTCCTATTACGTAGCATACTGGTACATCTTATAGATATACACTTAATAATTTTGAGTATATTTGGCTAAAATCGATGCTCGAAATTATCGGCTAATATAATTTGACGTTTGAAAAAGCTTCAACGAATAAGACTTATAAAATAACATGGAATTTTATGTATTAACACGGTAGACATTAAAGACGGCTTCGAGTCATAATGAACGTACTTGAGCCTAGTCCTTCAGTCTGCGAGATAAGAAAAACATCGGATATTCAGGACTAAAAAGTCCTGTGTAGAAACTGGCGAGACACCAAAGATAGACTTCATCGTTGTGTGTGTTCCGAATGGTTTTCACCGATTAGTGCTGTCTTTGAACAAGAAAACGAGAAACTATACAGATATAGCATAACCGTACAGTCGAAAGGGCCCTGATTAAATTCAGGACGTCAACGAAGTGGAATGCGACGTATACTTTACAGAGACGATCGGTTGCGGTATATTTTAAGCACTACGCTTTTTCTTTTTTGGAATGTTTAACTCATGTTGCCTTGATAACGTTAATGGAATGTAAGTATGTCTAGATGATTTCAGTGAAGGTAGTATTACATATTTGGAGAAATCGGGCTAGGACTTCAGTGAAGAGAACACTGCCGAATATAGTGCTTTCTACCTGTTCTTAGTAATTTGATATTTTACGCTTTATCTCAGAATGCTTCGACTGCTCATTCTTAAAATTGGGATATAAGGATAAAGGGAAATGACATACTTACGATGCACACGGCTGATGCATATTTTTGAATTCAAAAATCAATTCCCTTTCATTCGTATCTTCAAACTTCCACGATACTGAAGTCTTTATTATTATTCACTAACGATATTAAATTTTACGCGATATCGAGTATCTCGTGGCATTTAACTTCCGATATTTCCTGCTTCTAAATTGCCAGCAAGAAACGATACGCGTTGCAAAGAGCGTTACGACAGATGAACGTAGTTCTGTGAAACATCAATCGTATTTGTCTTGTCATAATGGTTTCTCATCGTGTATCGACGATTTGTCCGCTTATTAGTTATACGATTAGCAGGTTGCTACAGCATTCGATTTAGTATACGCGCAGAGGGCGAACACGCCGAACGTACGTTCCAGGATGTAGTCTATAATCGCTTCCTGTGCTAGCGATTGGACGGTAGCAAGGGGTCGATTGTACGTATCCGTCACGTATACACACAGGGGATGTGTTTCAAGGGAAACGATCGATTCGTCGATCGATATTTCCTAATATAACTGCTTTGTTACGATTCGTTTCGTTCCAATCCCATTCTACTTCAAATTCGTGATTCGATATCGGTTTAATTGGTTTAATCTTTCGATCAAAAATAGATTGACCCTTCGAACACGTAAATTACGTAAGCAAATATGTATTTTTTAAATACAGTTCGAATTCGAAGGAACAAGGTGATAAAGAAATTTAGATTATTACGATATTATTAATTTATTAAAAAAATCTAAATATAGTAGTATAGAGTATAGTATCTCAATATTTATAGAATCAAACAAATATATTTTGTGTGTTGCAAAGTAAATAATTTCAAAAAAACAAACCAAAATCAGCACTGTAAAATTATGCAATTATATAGTTTTAATCGCGATGAAATAATCGAGGTAATCGAGAAACCGGTTGCTTCGAATACCAATTCGAGAAGATAGAGATTTTCACACTCGATCAACTTTTTGTCAGGCCGTGTACCGTTAACTTGGTCCTCGTATGTAGAGGAACGAAAGGGTTGAATTTAAAATAAGTTGGTACAATTTTGCACACGGTGATAGCCGTGCGATTCGAACGGTTAACAGATAGAAGGAAAAACAAAAAGTTAAATCCTCTGGCGAAATCCAGTGGAATGGTGAAGGGGCGTATCGGAGGGGTAAATGGAAGGGCAAGGGAAGCAGGGTCGAATCAGTGCGAATGGAAGTGGACGTTAGGTCGAGCGATCGTCCTCCACGCGTCCGGCAGCCGGTGGATGAGTCGAGGCTCGAAGACGGCCGAGAGTGCACGAATGTCTCCGAAGCGACGAACCCTCGGCCCTCGGCAGAGCGTCGCCCCACCACATCCAGTCATACTGCGAATGCCACGCTGTGAGCTTCGCATTCGCGGTATTTCGGGACTTTTCATTTGCTCGATAAATCGAACTTGGTTGTCACGACACAGTGTTTCCGTTTTGTCGACGATATCCGCGTGAACGATAGGTCGTTAGATTTGACTCGATGTTTCGCAGAAATCGGGGTTCTCCGTTGTTTCAACGGTAGTTGTAGTTGCACCGTTGGCGCTGCTTTTTCCAGTTCGAACCTAGCGTAAGCGTGTGCCACACGAGAAGGTACGGTCCGAGTGGCGAAAACCGGTGATCGAGGTTATCGAGTGTTTCCTCGCTGATTTATCTAATTCCGAAATTAACGGAGAGTGTGGAAAGTGCGCAAGCCGGAGAAATCGCGATGCGACAGCGCCGGGAGATGCTCCATTTGCAGTGGCAGCGGCAACAGGAAGGACAAGACGTTCCGACAGCGAGATAGAAAGGTTACCGAAGGAACAAACTGGCGCGTAGTTAGATAGCAGCGTGATTGACTCGAGTCGACCGGTAGGGGGACGCTGTCATTCCTTGTTCGAACATTTAAAACGAGCGCGCGGTTTAGCGGAACACTCGGTTCTGGTTGGTGGGACCGTTTTGTTGTTTACCAACGTCTGTGTGTGGTCAAACACGGGAACGTCGATTACTCGGAGGAGAGAGGGTCGGATAAAAAGGTGAAAGAGCGAAACGAACACGTTCGTTCAAGGTATATAGCGAAAGGGAGAGAAAGATAGAGAGGTAGAGTATAGGAGAACGCGTGCTCGTTGAAGATAGAAGAAGAAAGAACGATCGCTAAGAAAGAGAGGTAAGCAATAACGGCAAGTGGGCGCACGAGATGCATTCCAGATGGACGATGACGCCGCACAGTCTGTAAGACTCGCGTGGTTTCTACGTTCTATCGCGTTTGTCCGTGATTGTCGTGTCAGGACGTATCGACGATCGTCGGGTGGGTTATGACGCGCGCTTAACGCGCTGCGTGCACGAATAGAAGCGAACGTGTGTCGATCCTGTGTACAACATGGAGTCCGACACGGCGACCGACTGGTCGTCGCCGAGAAAGAGCTCCCTCGAGACATCGATGCCGAGGAAATTCCGTAAGGATTCATGTCGAACGACGGGGGGTGCAACACTCAATTGGGCAATGTGCGCCCTCTGTATTACCAGCTTGGCTGTGTCCGGTCTACTCGTGTACAGGGAAATAGGATTGGAATCGCGGATCGCCAATTTGGAGGCTCGTTGTCAAATTCAAGAAATGCCGGACGTTCTTATTCAGAGGCTCAAGAGAGAAGTTCAGGAACCGTTGGAGGTGCATCGGCCAGCGTTCCAGTCGAACGTTTTTCGGATCAAACGAGACGTTTCCGAGTGCAATTGTCCACCAGGTAAGTCTTCTTAGCCGCGAACGCGGTTCCATTCTATTTAATCCTGCCGAGGTCATCGCAGTCTAAACATTTTTTATCCAGTCGCAGCGTTTCCGACATATTTCAGACATCGATATTAAATTAATTACGTTTTATTTTAATTCGAAACTAAACCAATGATTGCTATAGATAGATTAGTCGGCAATCAGAAAAATATACTAATAAAATACAGCGAAACAATGACAAATAGGTAAAATAAGTTTTATAAATATACAGTTGTGTAACTTACAAGTTATGGGGCATTATCATGTAGTTGAAATAGCTGCGATTTATAACAATTAAGCAAATTATAAATATACCTTTGCAACACACGGAATACGACAAATATACGTAGCGAGAAAATGATAACAGTAAAAAGTTGTGTTTAACATGAACTATTCAGAATGCTCGCTTGATGTATTTGTCGTGGAAACGGTCATAACATTCATCACACGTGATACAGTTGCGTTCGAGGCATAATAATATCTTGCAGACGTTTTTAGAAATATTTTCAGATTGACTCGAACAATATGGATGGATCGACTTTTGTTTTTCTACTGTTTTCTCCGTTAACCGATTAATCGTCGAATTTTCCTCGTTCCAAGGACCGTTCCATTCGCGATTCTTTTTCTGTTAATGTGCTTCTAAATTGCCTCTTTTAATATTGCAATAACAAAAGAGAACTTTACTAATACTTTTTGTAATTACAATTAATTGTATTATTTGTAGCATTGTGATAATGTATTTCTATCTAAATAATAGAAATTCTTCTCTTGTTTCATGAGCTATTTTTTGAACGGGATGTTCTTTGTCAATAAACTTTACGATGCATCAGCATCATTTAAGAATACACATTCCCAAAAGGATTTCGCATGCGTCTATCGGATTAGTTGCTATCTCCGCAGGGTTAATATTTGTTTGCCTTGTACTCCATGCTGTTCAAACCTTTCTAAGCGAGGGTGGTTCGATTTCGTTGACTGCTTTCACCGAACGGAACTTCTTGATTATGCAGCGTTTTTCTCGTATTCATTTATCTTCTTCCGCACGTCTTTTCCCGGTCTTTGACGCGAGAAAAAGGCACGCGTGGTACGTAAGTAAGTACAAAGCCCGGGCTAGCGGTCGTACCGAGATCTCGTTGGATTGTCATCGCGTATACATATATACGCGTATGTCTGTATTCGTGCACCTATAGTCAACTATGTGCATGTGTTGAAAGAGGGAAGAGCACGGAAGGAAATATATACGCGTGTAAAAAAGGAAAGAGAAGACCCAGCTTTGTCTTGGGATGGAGCAACTTCGGCTCTCTCGGACAAAGGATCCGCGATCTCTTGAGTATTTCGATCTTGGAGAATGCTCGACAGAGCGTCTTTTTTCCGAGATCACTCTTTGCGCTCTATATGGAGAGGGGATCGTTCGAATGAATTTGCGCCTTCGTAATTCAAACTTTGCATATCCGCAGAAAAGATATCAACTTGCTACGCGCACTTATATCAATTGGCTCGCCAGTTTGCGAATAACGACATTCTATAGAGAAGTATGGATTAGCAGCAACGAGCATATTTGATTGAAGTTTCTTTTTCTCGAAAATCGTCATTTTCTTAGCTCGCCTAATTAATTAATCGTAAAACGAACAGTATTTGCTAAAACCATGCAGAAAATAAAAAAAGTCGTACTACAACCGAAATAACCGCCAGCGGGGTATTATGTAGAATGAAATTCCCGAAATTCTAGCGTTAACGCACAACCAAGTTTAGCATTGTGTTATCCTGGTCGCTATTACACGATGCAAAATCGAAAATCGAAGATTCGTTTTGGTTCTGAAGCTGATTCGTTGATTTTTCTATCACGTCCGTAACTATCGTCGTTGTTTGCTAAATTTTCTCTCAATTTATCTGAAAAGTTCTTCTGACATTTTATCTTTTTGGGATTATTCTTTCCAAAAAAAAAAAAAAAAGGAAAAGAAAAAGAAGAAAATGTGTATAAATGACTATGAATTTATTTAGACGCGTTAATCTTCTTTTCTTTTTTATTCTTTATCGCGTGAAAACATTATCAATCGACAATTTCACTTAGTATACATTATCAATATTGTGACGACAACGTCAATGGAATGCAGAGAGATAAAACGAGTTGTATGCATTTCACACTACACGGTAGCCGTTTTCGCAGGCGTACGTCAAGATACGTACATCTTCCTTGGATAAATCGTACAAAGGTTTGATGCCGTCGCGTCGATCGAACATCAACGAAATGTCAATGCACACTTCGAGAAGTATGCGACGACGCCACGACGCTCCCCGTTTTCGCCAGTCGGCATTCTTTCTGCGAGCACGAGATCGCGAAGCGATACGACGATTCGTCTCACGTTCGCCGATTGATTAATGGCTATTATCAAAGATCGAGCAACGCTCTCTGCATCCGCCATCCAACTGCCGATGCGTAGTGACATTAGTAAGCAACGATAATTTTCTCCAATTCTCGAATGAACGGGCAACGTTGGAATTTTTTCTAACAAAGATTTCACGCTTTTAATTCTCTATAACCGGAACTTATATATATTCTTCCTTTCTTTCTTTTGGCATTTGGAAATAATGCCAATTTGACTTATGAGAATAATGTTCAAAATTGTATTACCGTATTCGAAATGATTAGATAGAGATCCAAAAGTTACTAGGAATGTCTGCTGAAGACTCTTCATTGGGATGCGTAAAATGTACCCCTGTGTCTGCAATTCATCCGTCGAATGATTTACAATTCTACCTTTATTCGTTTCTCTGTGTTTTTTTTTTTCTGAATTTTTCGTCATGGATTTAGTCAAAACTAAAAAATAGCGTCGGCGCGTAATAAATTTCCCTTATCAAAGCGAAGCTGACGATTAAATGCTTTTGCTTACCGGCGTATGGAAAATATCGCATATGTTGTTGAATATTCGAAAACGAAGACTGGATGCGACCGTTTTAATATCTTGCGAAGCATCAAACGCTTGTTATCTATCCAGTTCGATCCTCCACATTTTGAATATTCATGGACGTTTTTTTTTTTTCGCCGATTCTGCAAACATAGACAACATTGCGCGGAAGGAACATTGTTTCTTCCTGGGAATGGAGACAACGGTTGCTTTCCGGCGAATGAATTTGAAACGAGAGAAACCGCGGGGGAGGTGTGTAAAGGAAGAATTTACTTAGGACGGATTCAACTCGAGAATGGAGAGTTGCCACGAAACTATCGAACTCGGAAAGGGAGTTTACCACCGATAAATATAACTTTGACACAGTGGCCACGGAATTACGGTATCCAGACTAAATTATAAAGTTACGAACGTCGGTTATGAGCGGGACTTGCTATCAGGAATCGACTCTGTTTCACTGGAACCCCTCTAATTTCTGCGTTTAATTAGCTACGTAATCGTAGTAATAGAAAATATATAGCGAATAATTTGAAAGGTTCGTAACGGTCTGACCAATTTTCAGAAATATCCTATTTAAAAAATTCTTACGATTATGCTTATTAGTTCGAATAATTGAAGTTGTACCGTAAATGCAAATTGTACGCAATAGTTAATTCTATAAACCGTCCACAAGCTATATACTTTTATCTATCCTACAAATTGAAAAGCAGAGGAAGGTGGAGATGCTACTAACGTTGTCTTCTAAATTTACTTCAGAATTTGCGTCATTTATGTTACCTTTTCGCAACAAAAGGACATACGGAAGTAGGTTATTCGTTTTTTGACGATTGAATATCGATATTATCAACTTACGTTATGAAATTAAGATACCAATAAAAAGCGGAGTTAATTAGTTTTGTCTCTACTAGACTCGTGTAGCATACGATATAGATAAGATTCAACCATCGGTGTACGCGTTATTAGACAAGAAAAAAATGAACGTAATATTATGAAGAATGAGGAAAACTGAACGTGATAGTCAGGATTTAATACCTGTTAATTAAAATACTTGGTCATAATTGAAGGGGTTCTCGACCCCTAAGAATAGCAGACAATACCGAAAGACGGGTAAAAGGAACGTACCGTTTTCCCTGTCTCCTTGCCCAATCCGATCCCTATCTCCAAGCTTCTTTTTTTTTCCTCTTTGTGCCAGCCTCTTTCTTATCGTTTCGTCCTCCATGGTCGTCTCCGGCAGCAACAAAGGGAGCGCCGTGGCTCCTGACTCGCGGCATCCCGAAATTGAGATGTGCGAGCTGACGCACGAGCATCATAAATCTTTCCCTCCCTCGTAGAATATGGCATATCTATTCCCCCCCCTCTTGTATATTCGCTCCCTTTTCCTATAACATTCTGCCAACCCAGTATCTTTGAAGCTACGTGGCGTTACACTGTGAACTTGGACTCTTCTTTGCTCTTCTGACGGATGATTTTCGATCCTTGCCCCGATTTCCAATCTGTCGAGCTACAATAAAACCGGTCAGGTCGAAAGCAGATACCGTATGGATAAATCTATTATCGCGTGTACGATAATAATTGGCAAATTTTCGGCTAGAAGGGAAAAGCTCGATGTCTTGAGTTAGGATTTTGTTTTCTAAATAGATCTCAAGAGACTGCTCGGTGTTAGAGGTTGAAAGCCAGACGTTCTTCAAGAATCTATTTTCAGAGAACTACTGATTCTAATGGTATGATTTTTAGGGCGTCTCTCGGCGCAAAGAAAACTTCAGTCATACAAAATTTTACAAATTATCTATTATGTTGTTACGCGAGTAATCATTACCTTTATCTTCGTTTTACTACAGACGAAAAACAGGTGAAAATAAAGATACAAAGATTACGTATAGATAAATAGTTAAAAAAAAAAACAACGTGCATTCAACCTAGAAGTCATTAAATATCATATGTCATACGTTCTATCTCCGATCGTATTAAGAAGAACTAGGAAAAATTGTCATATTACAGAAGAAACTCGTAATATCGTCGCTTAACTGCCAGATAGACGCTTTTGATTTAATGCGAGGCGAATTACTATTTGTGTAAGGGTAAAAGCACAGTCCGTTTCTCGCTGTCTTGGAAAATTGATGGCCGTTGTAAAGTTTTTATCGAGGAAACGCCTTCTCTTCCCTTCGAAATCGATGTAAAGACCCGCTTGTCTTGCCTAATTCAAGACCATTTGTTTGCTTCTTTAAATTTGTTCTTTAAACGAATCCTTGGAATTCATGAGATTTTCTAGTTGCCTAGATAAACGCGAGGATTATGGTTCCCCTCGAACGAATCAGGTTTACGATCTACCGTTAATTCTTTCACAGAAGAGATTTTTTCGAATACTTCATGCGTCAAAACTATTACAACATTTTCTTGCAATTCTTCAAATCATTTCGTCGTATTTGAAAGAATGTTGGATAATATTTACCGTACAACGTGAAAGAGAACTAACGAAAGAACGATTCGCCGTATCGATATATTCGCTTCTGACAAATGCGTCGCGCAAATTTATATTCTAATATAGTTGCGGAACGGACCTTCCGGAACTTTTAAGCGAAACTTCACGCTTCGTATAGGAATAGCAGGGAAAAGGACAGAACAGGGCGGAGAAGCTGTAACAAATTGAATGTTGCATTTTCTACCGACGACGTTGACTTCGAAAGTTCTCGGAAGAAGGTGCGATTTACGTTTGCTGCACGTGCGTCAACCGTGCAGCTGCCTGGACTAGAAGTTTATGCTGAAGGACCTCTCTTACCAGCGGCGAAACTTACAGGCAGCTTATATACAAAAGAATGGCTGCCCTTGTTTCTTACGACTTCTCGAAATCTTTTCTCATTGAAGTCGTTTACGCTGCACGGATATTTAGCCACTTCTTCGCGTCTTGCGTTTTTCAACGACGAATTAAAAATTTTAACGAAATTAAAATAAAATTGCTGGCTGCAATTCAAGACGAGAGACATGCGTAGACGAGAGGAAATTTAAACGCGAAAAGATATCAAAAACATTTATTGTAATATTTAAGAGGCGAAACAAGTTAAACTCTTAGGTATGGAAATTAGGATGTAAATCCATGGTATAAAACATGGATTTACATAAAATCTACAAATTTGATCTTAGCTAACGTCGTTTAGATCGTGTCTAATCGAATCTCGCCATGTCCATAAACGAGCTTATTATAGTTTGACTTTCAATTCACCGACACGAATCACATAATTCGTAGGAATTGTGTAATTTTTTAAGTTCGATTGTTTCAAACGAATCACGATTTCAATAGGAATTATCATCGTAGCATCGAGTAAGATCAGGAAACATTATATTCGGTTTTCAGTTGGTAAGAATGCGCAGTTCCTCATCGTTTTGAACACCGGATAATAGAACAATAGATTCTATTACGACGCGTATCGACAAGTTGGGTTGATCAATGGGGCCTTCGGTTAACTTGGATGTTATTCGAGACGATTCCCTTTCGGGTCGAAGTGTTCGCAAGGGTTAAGAGTTAAGAGCTAAATAGACCAGAAGCTTTGTAGCTGGTACTGCCGCTGCGCTCGGTTAGTTTGAGGTTGACCGCTGTGCGATGTAACGTGCATTTAGTGTGTTTTCCTTCGCACCCTTTGAACGAATTTTAACGAATATATACTCGCGTTCGAGGGTGAACGGAAAGAGGCGGGAAATAGAAAAATAGAGCGACGGTAAAAGTGCAGAGGAAATGGTGGACCATGCGAGACCGTACTTTAAGCTAAGGACTGGAAGTAATAAGCCAAGTAGTGGAAACGTAAACGAAGACGAAAATAGAAACCAGCGGAGAATACAAATAAAAAAAAAAAAAAAAAAGCAGAAAATCGTGTAAGAGAAAAGCGGAAGGGGATATAAAGAGATGAGGGTAAAGTAGAAGAAAATTTCTTTTTCGTTTCTCTACATGTGAGAAAAAGAGAAACGGCAGAGACTGTCGATGCGGCAGTGGCGGAAACGCTTAACTCGGAAGTGGTTGAATTTGCATGAATCGTAAGCGGTCGTTACGTTTCTATGCTTATCCGTCTGCCTTCCGCTCGCTTAAATGTTGTTTAATTAGTCGATACGGCTTATTCGTGTGTATTTACGACGGTCGACCAATCTGCGGTATTTTCTTCGTTTGATGCACGATTACCAATGGAAGTACGTGGTTCGCTTATGCCGCAAAAAGAGAAGACAGCACGGTTAGATGGAACGCAATAAATATTCGCGATTCGCGAAATAAAATCCAAAGATACGACGTTTCGTTTTTCTCCTTTTCTCAGATATGACGTAAGAGTGGCACATTTAGTCCCCTCTAGTCATATATCTATATAGCTATGACTTCTGAATCTTATTTCGCCTACTTGTTATTGTCTGGTCGTCACGTAGCGTGTAAAAAGTTCTCGATCTTGGTATTTCATCGTGGTAATAGAGTGTATAGTTCGTTTTAAATTATCCTTAATGCCAGCTATTTCTTGCTATATACACGGAACTGACGATTAATTACATTCGAGCGACGGTATATCAAAACGGATTAAAAGGTACAAGCATGCCGACAACTCTTTTCTTGTCGGATCAATCGCCGGAATTACGGTGTGTATGTTAATGAAGGTGTGACTGGCGCGGCGCGCGGTGCGGTGCTACGTATTGCAGCGGGCAGCAGGAGGGTTTTTACGAAACACATATCGGATCTGCACATTCGGATCACCGTCAGAGTTCGAATCGGGAACGTGTATCGAATGATACGGCGCTCGATCGACGAACAGAGAAAGGGGAAGAGAAAGAAAGAGAGAGAGAGAGAGAGAGAGAGATATGGAGCAAGCACACGGCACACCGCATAATTAGAGATGAATCGTTGGCAAAATTCGAACGCGATCGAACGAGGAGAGGACGAAGGCGAGGGCCACGGAGCTATTTCCCGTCTGATTGAATTCGAATGCATCGGGATTCGTGTGCGAGGGCACGGTACATACATCGCGCAGGGTAATGTACGGGCACGTGTACCGCGTGTACCGAAATTGTCGAATGAATCACGTTCCGACGGACAAGTGCTCGCGATTCCCCGATAACGAATTTGAGACCAGTGCAAACTAATCCAGATCCAAGATCAACGCTTCGATCGGGTCGAGATGGTTGACTAACTTTCGCTGTTTTATCGAAAGATTAATAGCCCGCGTTCTGCTTAATCGCGTTCCGATTAACAATCGCATCTTATTTAGTTCTTCGATCTTAAGCTTATTTCGTTATTCGATCGTTTGTTTATTCATTTATTTCCAAAAGCCTTCATCGGTCATTATCAACCTTTAATGTATACCAAGATTTATCGTAAATGATTACAATTAAAATTTTATAGACGGAACGAATAGATAGGTATGGTAATAGTTAATATCAATTTTGTCAACGGAGACTGTCAACTGCATCTTTCCGATAATTGTAAAAATAGGACATCCAAAGTTTGGTAATTCCAGGATGAAATATTTACGCTATAACAATATTTCTCTATTACAAATGCGAAACAATTTCTCACACAAAAGGCGCCTGATTTTATGAATTATTATTTATGATTATTTCAGTAACACTGTAACGATGCTATATATTTCTATTATCGCCATTTTATTACTCATTTCAAAGCGAATTCGACAGGGCATTATGAAATGTATGTTTGGACAATAATCTATCGGGTATCTTTATGAATATTGGTGGCAAATACAAAGTTCGAATAATATCTGCTACTGATTATTGTACTGCGTACAATAGAATAATAATATCCTAGATAAGGCTAATTGTAATAGTCTTCATTCATATACCTATCGCTTTGATTCGAACACTTTTGAATCGCTTGGCATAAATTATATCGCCATTACGATTTTATTGCTCGTAAACTTTCATAAAGATAAGATTCTATTAATTATTTCTGAGATCAACTCACTAGGCAAATAAATTTCCTTTTTTATTAATAAATGGCTAAGAAGACCATGTTCCTCCGAGATATGGAATAGAATCATGTCAATAAATAAAAAAAGCGTGTATCGGTGTGACTTAATGCCATCCTTTAATCTCATTATTGTAATTCCATTATGAATAAAATAACATTTATCGTCAACGTTCATCGAGATACTGACAATTTATCGTCGCGCGTCGTGCGTCGTAAGATATATAATAAATTTTTATGTAATCCCGAGATTGAAATATTTGTGTAAAACGAATAAATAAAATTTCTTGGCATCGACTAACGCGTCTATGGCACGTGCTCCCACATTTTGGCATGGGAAATACACAACGTGCCAGCAACGTGATCGAAGACGGAAGAGTTAACATTCCGATAATGATTCTGAAATTCTTAAACTTTATCCAACCGCACTCGTTAATGCGAAAGATATTACGCGTTATTAAATAACGTTGACTGAGACGTTCGAACGAGCAACTTGCCTTTTAACGGCTGTTAACAAACCTAATATCTACGATTTTAATTACAACGTTTGGAAACAATTTCCGATTCCGATAAAACTTTAATACATTATCGTTCTCGTGAATAACGAATAGATTATTAGTTACGAATATAACGAGTTGGTTACACGCGTGCGCTGATTACAAAGAGACGAATGGAAACGAGATCTGATTTATGCGTCGGGGTTTCCTTTCGGAACGGAAATATAGCTTTACACGTTTGGTGGGAATAATTTCCGATCTAAGTACGTGCGAATCGAAAGTCGCTGTGTATGCTCGGTGTTCCGTAAAACATACATACCGTGGCACCCTTTCCTACTCCCGTTCGCTCGCTCTCTTTCAGGAGGATGTGAAATCGTTGAATCGACGTTTCTCGAAATGCCTGAATACGCCGAGTCTCGTGAATTTCATGATCCCGCGCTATCGAAAAGAAACGAAATTCGTTATAGGTTGTATAAATATACAAGTATACGAGTAACATGGACGCTTTGCAAGTTGCGAACTTGATCGATGCGTCTCCTGAACGGCAGAATGTCTTTGCTGAACGGAACCGTTCCGTTACCGTTCCACTTCCGAACTGATAACACAAACGAACCTTAGTATGGATAACCTTTATCATAAAAAGGAGAAATATTTCCCGTTGACCGCGTTTCCGTAGCCTCTAGCCAATAGAGTCTAGGCAAGACGTATCTAGTCGGTGTGTCTGGCCGCGATGCGATCCTCAAGGCATAACAGTTTCTCCACGGCAGATAGCGACGATGCACGGCGATGCATCTCACGCTGCTACATACTGACAAGCTCTGACGTGTAATGGACCGTTCAAATCCGTCCACGTCGTCGATCTTCAATAACGAGAGATCGTTTCTATGGTTACACGCGATCAATTGCCATTCGACTTGACTGTTACTCGCTTGCCGTGAAACCCTGTTATTGCCTCAACAGAACGTCAAGAAGTGTGTCGAAGTGTGTGCGTGATCTTCTGTTTAGCATGTGCATTCCAAGATGGTATTTCTGTCCGCGGATATAAATATGTGCCACGAGACTGGAGAACCGCGAACGAACGTTTGTATACCCCTGGAAGTTGATGGATGAACCAAGCTAATAATTTCGTTTGCGGTATTCTCGAAATGACCTCGACGAAAAGCTGAGAAAGTACGAAACCTCCGTCGATGATATATCTAACGAACAGAGAAAATCTTATAGTCAAATGAAGTAACGCGCGATGCTCGGTTTATGTTATGCGTTCAGACATGTAGCGATAACGGAATAACTCCTCTCGGACAAGAATATCCATACGCATATCGTCTATTTCCTAGAAGAGTAGCGCATCTCAAAACGCATCTATTCCTCTATTAGTTGACCACCCCTGCCGTTGTATTAATGTCGAGGGAACATACTTTGAACGAAAGGAACCATCTTTTCCTTTCGTTTGGATCGTATTTGTCTCAAATTTGACCGACAATTATAGCCACGACAATCTCGTTGCATTACGATGCAAATAACGTTTTATAATATTTCGTATAACGCGCGCGATACGACGGTATTTAATCGCCTGCTACTTAATGTATTTGAACCGCATAAAATAACATATACACATCTGGAGTGATTTTTCGCGAAAATAAGCGTATTGCGGGTGAAACTTATTTCGTGATATTTCACCTTCGATCGTTTACCGACTCATCTGACCGCGGTCATTGTTCGCGGAACACGATTCTACTCCAGTCGCCGAGTAAAATGCCTTGACGCGAAGGAACGGAGAGATGTAGCCATGTCGGAATGCTTGAATTGCCCACGTACACGCGTATACGTAGACGCATTTATATAACATCGGTTCTAGTAGCCAAAGGAAACTCGTTTGCCGGTTTCACTCTACAGTCGGCGCTGATTACTGAATACGAATATCGCCAAACAAAGTGATATTATTACGGGCTAGATGAGCTTTCTCGTTAATTCTCACGATACTTTTCGATAAAATTGTCCTATTTATCTTTATTATGCGTACTCTTTTCTAGTCGCGCGTCTATTCTTTTAACGTAATCTCGATTTCTCGTGTACAAAGATATTTCCTTGTAGATACTCGAATGTTTTTGTTACCTGCGGATAAATATCGGACACTTGGTTATGAAAAAGTATGTATTTCTTATATACATATATGCTTTTTTTACGCCAGAATAATGGAAAAGCTGTGTACCAACGAAAAGATTATCACGAATACGTATAAGTCTTTTGGAATTGTTACCTGACTATACGTAACACAGAAAAGGTAAATTACACAGTTGTAAATTCTGTGCAGTAGCAGCAATACCGATTATCTTGTAGTAGTAAATCACCGCGATAGTGAAGACGCGATGTTACATAAAATATATGAAATTTACAAAGAACGGGAGACTGCGCTATCGCTTAAGAACTCAATTATTAAACGTAACGCACGATGTACGAGGGTGTGCGTCTATATTCAATGCGCTCTATTTTAAAGTAGAATTAGATCTACTTCGTAATACGTAGCCTATTACTGCCACAAGTAGATCGATGATATTATGCAAATAACAAATAACCTGAACTCATAATCGTCATTCGATGCACGAATGAACATTCTTTGCCTACGTGAACCGCATTGCGCGTAGAATTTCTCTCCTCGCGCGTACACTATGCATTTTCTAGATTTATCGACATTTGCGCAAATGAAAGACAAATTAACTGCGCGAAAGGGAAAGTTTGCCCCGTTTAACGTTACTTTTCCTATAAAACAAACGTTAATTGGAAAGCGACTCTACAGACGCAATAGAAAAAAGAAAGCAAAGAGATGAGTGCCGTTCGCCACAATCGTGCGAATAGTAACGCAAAGAATCTTTTGCGAAGAAAGAGTTAGTAACGATCGTTCGAGCAGCGTGTAAAAAGGAGAATCGCTACAACGCTGATTCGTTTCACGTTGTTAACGATTATCATCGAAAAATTTTATGATCGATGCGTCGAGAATAAAAACGAATTAAGCGCCATCAAACAGAGGGTTAATGTAAATTCCAGAGTAACTATAATTTGGAGTGAAATTTTCGAAGAAAGCATGAATTTTGAGTTGAAAATAGATATTTTTAATAGCCGTGGCCCAGCGATTTGAACAGCTAATAACCTACTTTTTACACAATCCAAAGCGTCGAGTCTATCCATAATGAAATAGATTCTCGATTTAACGTTTGGGATAGATATAAATGTTCGTCTATTCGATTCGATTATATCAGCAAGGTAACAAAAGAAGGATCTATAGGAAGAGCCTTTTGTAGAGGCAATCGATATCCTAGATATCAAGAAACATCGCAGCATCGGTTCCCTTTCTAACATAGTCGCGTCAAAGGGACGATATTATACGAACGTAGATATACCGCTTGCAAACGATGAAATATTGGAAAATATATGAGTCCACTGAATATTACCGAGCTGTGAAATGCATATTTGCAAGATTTATATATCGATCCCATTCCCCGTCGATGATTTATATCCGAAGAATTCAATGTATCGTAAACAATAGGGGAATACGATCCGTGAACGTGATATATTTATTATTCGAACAAGTTTCCCGACGATTCGTCAATCTGCAGTGAAAAACAGCCAGTGAAGACCGTGGACAGATCCCGTGTGGAAAATGCATTTTCACGCCAACAGGAGATGAGCTTAACGTGATTAATTGCACCGAAACGCGTTTAGTCTCGAACGCTCGATAGTCCAAGCGACAAAACTATCTCTAACCCAGTACCAACTAACGGGGGTAATTCACTTTACGAAACCGTAGATACCTTGGTTCGTTGCGGGACTGAATGTTCTCCGAGATTCGAGTGGCGCCAACCTTCTCGTAGCTTCGGCGAAAACTATACTTACTATGCTTTCATCCGAAGTCGTTCGACTATAAACCACATTCTACGAATGAACCGTGCGTGTGCGCAATGGAGATCTTTTGTTTTTACATCGGACCATCAATCTAGACAATCGAATTTCTTTGTTGCCACCGCCGAGCAAAATCGATGAACGAGGGCCGTTTCCACAAACGAGTACATGGTATTCCTCGTGTTTCACCATGTTGCGAATAAGCCCGTAAAAAGAGCAGTTGTACAGAATTCTGCGTAAGCTCGCCGATAGTAGACGATTAGTAGTACCTTTTGTTAAAGCAGATACGTACTATGTACTTGTGAATTTCCACCTTTATGACGTTTGTCGAGATAAAGTCGATAATTAAATTATAATTATCGGATAATTAAATTTTTGTATTATCGTTTACTATTCGTTTCGGCTGTCCCGAAGGAGTAACGTTAAATGTTGTCAAACGTTGAAATTTGGACATTAGGCAATCGAATTTATAATATTGACGTTTTCAATCAGTGGAAATTCGAAGCTTGAAAATTTAATTTATACCGAACGCACTATTCAACGTAGTACAAAAAGTTCGTGGTAAAATAACTAACGATATATCCCTTTGGTAAAAAAGAACATTCCTCGCGTCAAACATCGTTAGCGTCTCCAATTAAACATATGTTACCAATTATATCCGTCAACGTTGCTTTCTGAAATTACATCGACCGTATTAGTCAGCCGTTTTTTTCGTCGGTTCGAAAGGCTGGTAAAAAAATATATTAGTGAGTCGCGAGGGATAAAGGTCGCATAAGGGAAAACGAAAAATGTACACGCGAGAGAGAGAGAAGAAAAAAAAGGTGACATGAAAGTTGCGTAAACCATAAAGTAGGGTGAGTCGTTGGGACCATTAAAACTCTTGGTTCTCTGTTATCTTCGAATCGATGACGATGTCTGAGCGTGTTTTTAAACGCTCGAGCTCGTCGCTCATTTCCTTTCTACGGGAATAAAGACAAAGGACTTTACTGTTTAAGCATTCCCTCATCTCCGGCAAACCATTAACCGTTGTCTCTCGATTTAATACGTTTAGCTAACAACGAAATCGAATAAACGAGAAAGGAAAAAAGAAAGAATGGAAGAAAGAAGGAAAAAAAAACTCTACCTTCGATTACACGCGAGAATAAATTGTGAATAAAGGGAGCGAAGTAACGACGTGTGAACCAGAAGAGGTCGAAAGGCATCGTACAGCCTTTCTAGCAGCCTTTCCAACAGCCTGTCGATTCGTATCTACATGAGCACACAAGTAAACCTCATTTTCCACGTACTCGCATTCGCTGGCGACCACCCTTTATGTACTTCCATTTACGCTTAAAGCGGCATCCAATTATCGCGAATCTTTAGAAGAGAATTTGCCGAGTATACGTGCAAGAGCAGAGCAAAGCACCACGATTATATCGGGACAAAATTGTTTTCAATTTTCATTTGCCGTTACGTTTTTATCGCGACTTTCCGTCTCCTAACACCTGTACTTCCGCTCGTTAATGTACGTATTTCCATACGTCTGTCGTACGTGTTCGTTAAAAATTCGAATGTAGGAATATGTGCAATGGCAAGAAAACGTTTCATTAAAATAATTTAAATTAAAATTTACACCGACGTGTCATCGAAGCGTACTCGGGTCGCAAAATAGGGCAGGGCGACTGGACGGAAACCGCTTTAACCCTCATCAGTCCCTTGTGTCAATTTGACGCTTTGCGATAAATGTGAAATGCTTCGTTTATTTATTATCTCTGGACAGAGCGAATTGTCTCTGTTTATACAAGGGAATTTCATTTATTATTTTCGATGGAAAAATTTACAAATTCAACTATCTTCTCGTGATATTAACTTTTCACCCATCCGCGTTAATTTGATATCGACGCGCGAGTCAAGCCGAGGAAACGCGAAACGAACAGAGCTTAGGTTTTCAAATCCATGAACGAATATTCGATATCGTCGCTTACTTATGTGGAAATATAGGCGTGCGTTTGCGGCCAGAATCTCGCCGATTAATAATCGCGAAACGGTGCGGCTGCCAACGATGACAAAGAAAAACACAAAGGTTTTCTGCCTTCAACGATTTCTTGCAGATGCCTGCAACTCAGCCTGTATCGTGGGAGGCGAATTAAAGATCGTCGTAAAAGAAGAAATGAAAATAGAGAAAACGGCTGGTATAAATGGTCTAAACGAGTGACGAGATGGTGGCGCAGGGCGAGGGACGGAGATGGAGAAAAAGGAAAATTAGAAGGGAAGAGAAATAGAAAAGGCAGAGTGTGCCACGTGTACGAGGCATCGATCCCCCGGCGACACCGGTACACGCCCCGTTATTCCGTTCGTCTTTAACGAGCTCTCATTATCGCTAGATTATCGTACAAGAGGATTTGACGTCGTAATGGGCAGCAATGAATCCATTGACAACGTCGACGAACTAATGATGCTCGTCATTCACCGGCAATCGTCGTCGACATTGAGGTGCCGCCTTGTCGCTTGTCTCGTATCTGCTGATCGCTTCTCGTCCCTGCTTCTTTTTCCTCCCTCTCCTTCTAATACCCTACGTCTTTTTCTTCCTTCGAATTATCTTTGTCCTGTTCTGTTTTTGTTCCGTCATTTTTTCCCTTTTTGGTTTTTCATTCGCGCTCTTTGTCTCACACGTGCTTAATTTTCTCTTCTTTTTCCCCTCCGTTCCCTTTCGTAATTTACTTTTTTGCACGTTCCGCTCGTTGTATCCTTACACGTGCTTCTTTCTCCCGTTGCTCTCATTTCCGAACGTTTTTGCACGTTTATTCTCTTACCATTGCATCGAAGAGAATTTATCGTCGAAGACTTTCGTATCCTATTCTTTCTCCTCGATTTTCTATTCGCGTTTGGTTATAGTTATTTCTACGTTTCAGTTCCTTTATAAGATTCACGAATCGTCGTAAATGCTCATGGTCTGGGCGTTAGGTTGTAGACGACAGAACTTGCGAAACGACGTAATAATTCGCGAGAGATAGATACCGTTTTATTTAGTCAAAGGAGGGATTAAAAATAATTAATTACGAAGCAACCATTATTTTCCATCGCGTCATTGTTCCCCGAATCAGCCTGATAATCGCAACTTTCCCCGAACTCTCCGCAGCTCATTAACTTGTTCTTGGCGCATAGATCTGCCGTTAATCCGATCGACGTATACATGATATATTACTTATCCACGTTCATTTCATCAAAGCTCGGTCGTGTTACCATCGGTGGACTCGCCACCGCTCCCACATCGCTGCTGCGCCGTGATTCGTGCTTCGTCGTCATGCCAATGCATACCTTCTCGCTTTCTCGTTGACGAGTACATGTGCACGCGCATGAATTGCTGCGTGTATCGTGCCTGTAAGATAACTGCTATCAGATCCTCTTCCACGTGCCATCCACGTATCACGATCGAACGCGTTAGAAATAAAAAGAGAGGCAAAGAGCAAAAAGTTACACGCTTGAAGCTCGCGCAACGAGTTGCTTCTACGTGGTTACCTGTGTTGTTACGCGTCGAGAAGTCTCTAATCTTCCATTTCATCAGCTTTTCGAATCGACATTGTATTACGAAGAGCGACGAATGAAAGTGCTTTTGACGAGAAGAGTCGTAAGTGGCAGAGAAGAAGCCTTGCGTAGTAATAGAAACACTTCGCCAAAGAACAAGCTTTCGTCCATATATCGCACGAATAACGTTGTTACGTCTTAAACGCGTCCCTTTGCTTCAGTTTCCTATACTCTGAAATTTTACTTTGTAAATCACCACTCGCAACTTTTACTTCGCGAATTCTCATTATGTCGCTTATGTCAGAAACATCGCGAAAGCCTGCAAACACCTAGTTTGTAGCGCGTCAAGGCAATCACCGTGGTTCCTCAAAATCCCCTGTTTCCGATTTTTCAAGTTATATCACGTGTCACGGAAAGTTGGTTTACACGGGCCATGAATCCTTTGGAACGCAATAGGTGGCCGCATCACGATACCCCAACACGAAGACGTCGCAAACTTTTCCTCACTTAACTTTGCTAATGACCTCTCGCGACGTAACGACGGACCTGACGTTCCATACATTACGTAGCAGAGGGAGGAAACTCGCTGTTCCTCGATGGAAACACCGGCAAAAGGGTGAATCGGGCGAAGTGAAGTTGCGACACTCGTTATTCAGTCGCAAGTGAAACAAACCTCTCGAGGATTCTCCCCCCAGGGCGGTGTAATTCACAGAGTAAACATTAATGAATTTTTTCTTCTCGTTGAACATCGATACAACGCTCGATTCGTGAAGATTCAAAGGGTCAGAAGGGTGAACGCGCGAACGGCGAGCAATTTTCCAATTAATACGCCGGATACGGCTTTGTCGGATGCAAAACGCCACCTTGATGATAAATCGACGACAAAATGATGGCCATCGAGTCTCTATGATGTACTCGTTCGAACAAAGTCGCGTAGCATGCGGTTGTCAGGTTCTTTTCACACGTGTAAAATATACGAAGCATTCGAAGTTTAAAGTAGACAAGCGTAATTAACGCGATATTCGATCAAACGAAGCATCGTGAATGATGTTATCGATATTTGACGAGAAGTTTCTTTGCATCGGAAATGATTCGAGAGAGCGCGTCAACGAATAAACACGTTGGTTGAAAATTGACTCGGAGAGTCGGGGGAAAGTTTTCTTAAAAACTGTACATCTATGGATTAGATCATGGCAGATTTTCGATAGTAATTTTCCAGAATAATATCACGTAAATATAAATATAAATTACTTCGTACAAGGTTCGCATCAAGTATTTTAATTTATTAAATTTACCCACCGAAATTGACCGTTGTTTGCAAGGTATTTTTCTCTGTGCGTTGTAAACTTGGGTAACTACGCTTTTCGTTGTACTATAGCGTGTTTTAATCTCGCACTTTCCACTCGACGCGTACCGCATTTCCACGCTGTAGACGGATTTAATTTAAGTGAATTCCGTGAGAATCACGGAGGTCGACGTAACAACGTGCTATATTGCCATTCCTGAGCGTCAGATCAGACGTCTGGCAAGCGAACACGATCAAACGAACGAAACGTATTTTTTCGTGAAACAAGAACGAAACGTATTCACCTATAGTTTTACTAACAACGATCTGTCCAAGTGTCAAGGCATGTTACGAGGGAAATAAATGCGTCGCGAGATAGGAAAGAAGTAAGGTAGAAGGGAGGGAGGGAAGGAAGGAAGGAAGGAAGGAAGGAAGGAAGGAAGGAATGAAATCGGAGTTAGTTGAAAAGAGGAAGAGGAAACGTTACCAATACTTATGTGCCACCAGCGGATTCTCATCGCCACCCTCTTTCGTCGAACGTACAAAACCACCGAGATTTCTACTTTTCGTGGAGATACGGAATATATGGTCTCTAGGATGTATACGAGTTCTGTTATTCGCTTGATCACCACAGGTGTCTGTCATTTTTCTCGTATGTATACGAATCGCGAGCTACGTATAAAATCTGTAGAATTCTGATAGAATTTTGTCATTGGTTTCCCAATGTATGGTTTGACAAAAGAGAGATTTAATCACAAAATGAACATTTTGTTCCCTTTATATTTTACTAGATATGTATATAATACATGTTATTATATTTTGATGTACAAAAAGGTAAGAATCATACGTTACCAACGTATAAAATAAATCATTAGTTAGCTATCGTGTAATGACGATAATGATAACGAATTATTATACGTATATTTTGATTCGAATTAAAGAAGCAGTGTCTATATTTATACTTTGTGCGAGATAACGACGGGAGAAAATACAAAAAACCTCGACATCGCGTACTATGGATTCGTTATATTATAATAGACACCGACTCGGTGAGAAAATTCCGAGAATAATTTTATAGTTCTTTTATCGCACTTGCAGATGTCGTATAGTCATGGTGAGACTTTTTCACAGTCTTCTCCGCTAGTCGAACGTACAATATCCCTTCTTATTTCCCTAGTTTTAAAAAAGCAACCACAAACACCGTTCTATTATCCGTTTTCCGTGCTTTCCCTACTTTCGCTCATAGATAAGCCGTATGAAAGATGTTGAAACAAGATAAAACGGATTTATATTCCCTGTGAAACCTGATTTTTCTCAATCGCGCATTTTCTCATTGAATTTATAGGAAAGCAATTTTCTCGTTTCCCTCCTTCGCTTCTAGTGCGTGATTTTACCTAGTTATCGTCAGTTCGTTCGAGATAATCAAGATCCTTCATCCCCAATTAGAGGTTTCCTTGGTTGAATTTCAAACTTCGCCATTCGCCACATTGCTGATTTGTCGTTAAGTTTTCCGGCTAAACGTATAGGAAGCGAACGAGGAAGACAGAGCGTGTTAATTGCTCTTGATCGTTACTATAACGTTGCTGTATTCGCATCGCGTGTGTCTTATAAAACGAAGGACCATTTCAACCATCGACAGATTTCGAATCGCGTTAACGAAGATAAGATACAGGCAGCTCTTAAATAAAAGAGATTGTCAGGAATTAGATATCGGATATTTTTATGCATTTGTAGAAACTTGTTGTATTGAAAAATATGCAAAAAATTTTTAAATATTCAAAGTATCGTACTCGCTACCGCTAATATTTAATAGACGAGGTAAATTTGGTTTTTTGTTGCTTATAGTCCTAGTTCGAGTTATAGAAATATGAAATTAGTACGTAAACATCCACGTTCATTTACTAACAGGATATTTTACGATTACATTATATCGTTCTCATCAACTACGATACCTGTATATCGGCGTCCGGACGGTATCTAAATTCTCAAAAATAGCAGTCGCTTCTGATCGCTCGACGAATCTCGCCTAACGGCAAACTCTATCAAGAAGAGTGGTCGAGGAGAAATTTCCGACTCTCGTAGGCATATGAAAGAGATGCGTAGGTGTGCGTGCACGTATATCGATGCGAGATAAGGTATACGCGGAAGATCATTCGCAAGCTAAGCTCCCAGGCTTAAGCCCGCCTCCACCCAGGATAGGTTATATCGCCGACACTTTATTTCGGAACCATCCTCCTCGACTCTATCGTGCCAAGATCCAGGTTGACTATCGATCGCCCGTAAGACTCCAACGTTTCTTCCATCCACCAGGTTCACCTTGTCTGTACATCGCGCACGATACTTCTCTTCGAGACACACGTGCATCTTCGCTAGACACAGATGCTCCACGCGAAACCGTATAAACGGATTAACCGTGGCAGGCTTTTGGAAATTGAATTTAATATGGTGATTAAATCCGTCCGACGAGACGCGGGTTATCCCGCTTTCTGAATACACATACCTTGTCATATTTAATCAACGAGCTGACGCTGTCCTTCGAATTATGGCGCATCTGTCGCCGATAGAAGGATAATGGGCCCTAACAAAGCCGGAGAACATCGAAGACAAGCTTCAGAGACACCTAACCTCACCGCTTCTTCTTTCACCATTCGGTTACCTTCTTCATGGCCCAGAAACGATGAAAAATATGCAATCAAGATGATATTTTCTTAAGAAAAAACAAAGTTCCTATCTTTCTCTTTCTTCAATTAAAACACGTGTATCTCTTCAATCTGAATTATTATTTAATTAATCTCTTCAATCTGAAAATTAAATACTTTTTCATTTTCATTTTAGCGAGTGATACCTATTATCGATATACGAAATCGTTTCGATGGCGTATTCGAAAATTCTAAAAAATATTTGATGATATATCTCGAACAGATGCATGTATGGATTAGCGGTGAATAGATAAATTCTACCGAATATGTTGCTGCGTAGCGATTAAATATATAAATTATTGCATAAACAAGTTAAGTACTTCGAGACTTATAACGCTCAATAAATTTATTATAATAATAGTAAAATACCTAGTAAACAATAAAATATATATAATATATAAGAAAGAATTTGGTAGATCCCCTTTCTTAAATCGCCTTTAATCGCCTTTACACGAGATATAATTTGAGGATCAATTTTATCTTGCCATACTCTCTTACTCGACGTCTACGGTAGTTGTTCTAAAGATTGTTGAGCTCGGACGAAACTATCACGGGTACCTACAGCTTTAGCCAATACCTCATAAGTAGCGCTCTACTCCCCAGCTTGCTAGAAGAGGGTGACAAGCAGGATAAATTGCATCGTCGCCATTTAATCAGTGCGTTCGGCTAAGGATCCGAGGATACGGCCTTAAATCATCTGACCACAAGGAATTATATCTTCGAATCTTTTATGTACTGACACGAGCTACTGCAGTTATTTACAATTAGCGGAATATCAATTCGAGATCGCCATTCGAAAAATTACTTTTAATCCTTCAGCGGCAAGGACACGATTTCTCCTCGCGTCATCGTCGATTTAGTTCACGTCTGGTTTACGACTATTTTTGTAAATTATTTGTCTTCCAATCATACACCGAAATACACGGCGGTATTTTTCCTAATGTTGCTTTTACGAGGCTTCGCTTGTAAAATCTTATCGTCCACGCGTGGAACTCGTCTGCCGTTGGAAGGTTATGGAATATCCCGATAAATAAATATTTCCCTCTTGTTACTGGTACTCCGTCGAATGAGGCACGAAAGATACAAATCGTTAAGTCGATAAAAAAACTGTTAACATTTTTCGTAGACGAAATTATCAAACTTTGCGAAAGCCTGTGTAACAAGCTTCGCAAAAATATCTAGGTCCAATTAGTCGGAAAATTCATTATTAATATTCAGAGATTTTAAATTATTTCTTGATATTATATCCTCGAAGCAAGCGATTAAAAAATGTGTGTTCGGAAAACGTGTTTTAAACCCAGCGAAAGATTACTTAGCTAGAGAATATTAACGTCCCAAAATTCGTTCTGTCCATTAAACTTATGTTTCACGCATAAACCAATGCAAACTCTTCTTCGTTTAAGTAAACGTTCGCTAAGAAGCGTTGAAGCGCATCTCAAGGGTTGCTATTCACCCTGTTAAATCTTAATTTAAGTTATGTCGTTTCAAAGTGATGGGAGAGACGGAAGATGTGGCGCAACTTGTCGCTTTCCAGAAATTCTACTTCCATTTCAAACGTCCCTATATATAGACCAACTACGTAAGTTCAGTTAGACTACGTACAGTCTGTCACTCAAGATGTCTGGCTGCGAAACATTCGCAACGATTCATTTATCGTACAAAATATTACATACGAACCGAAAATAAAAATACAAGCAGCTATCGCGAATTTGTTTAATGACCGTTTTGCCTTGGATTTTCCTTTGGATTTTCACTCATTTTTTAGTTGGTAATTGTTATATCTTGCGGCCGAATCGAAAACATAGCTTCGAACAGAAAAATTGTATCATTTATTTTTTATTTATTTTATCGTGTAGCATCGCATTCTCGTCGTTCAGACCATAAATTACATGCCAAACCGTATATCAAGGGAGGAGAAGAAGTTACTCGATCAATATTAACAAGAAGATGTAATTGATAATGGGACTTCCTGTCTAGCCATGATTAAGCTAATAGCGCGATTATTGGTCAATTGCATACAGATAAACCTACTGTAAGAGATGCATACGTACACATTCGCATCTACATAGCTGTGAATATCGTTGTGATATCGAAATCTGATAATGATTTAATAAGGAGACGCAAACTATCCAGTTAACGTATTCAGTGCTGATCGGATTTTCATTATGCGTGCTGTACACGTACCTATGCTAACGACCAGCTTTTGTATAAAGTCTATTTCTATGCTATAAAACATGCAGATTATATGAATTATCATAAAGTCTTTTTAATTCGCGCAGATCATATCCGAGCAGATGTCACATTGCAAAAAAGATTCTTTATTAAAACGATAAATACACGCGTAAGATATATTTTAAATCAAAATTATTCGATCAACACATATCGACATTTTGCAATAGCTATAAGCGATATCGTAGATCGTGACGCAAAGGTAGGTTTCTTTATTCCTACATGTCCAAGTGGAATTTATCCAGCAGAAACGACGTATAACCTTAAAAGGGACAGTAGATCGCCAGTAGCAGGACGACACACAAAGGATAAATTGACTTCGCATTCCGTGGAAACTTGGCTTCTATTCGGGCACTACCGCAGATCCGATATAACATAGACTTTTGCAATCACCTTGATATAGTACACACATACGCACACATATGCGAAGTATATACATGCGCATCTATATATGTACATATATCCGAAAGTACGTCTTGTCTGGAAGCTACGAAGAACTCCATTTCAACGTTAAACTTCACTAAACTCGCGTTAGTCGGGTCAAAGATGTTTAACGTTCAAAGCGTCGATTTTCGGCTATTACGACGGTGCCTAGATGGAGTCTCCCGACAAGTTGGCCGTCGTTTTACAGCTGGTAGCATCTTGTACATATTTACAGGAGCTGCATAGGTACATAACGAACCGGTAGTTGGCAAACGGCGTTCACGGAGAGGATCAGAAGGAGAGTAAGAACGTTCTCGACGGTGTTAAACTTGACCAAATTCAGTTTGGCGAACGGACGGACGTCGTCGAGCTGGGTATCGTCGAATTGGCGTCTTTTACACGACGCACAGCCGGTGAGCTCGTTGTGAATTGGAGTTCAATTGGGGATTGACCCCTCCGGCGCAAGACTTCTATAATTACATTTCGCATTCCTCGACGTTACGAGCAACCCAACGAGCACCAAACGAGCGCGACATGCTCGCCGTCGCCTGAGACCGGTTCTTCTCTACGCGCTCGTCCGCGCTAACGTTCGCCCGAGTGAACGCGATGGAAGACACGAAAAACTGGGCGTTCAAATCTCCTAGACTGCGGGAAAATGCCGATGGAACGGCGTGCGATCATCCTCCGTATGTGCTCGCTTTTAAATTACAGTTCGAATCGGAGTTCCGTCGATACGTTTCGTTTATATCGGTTTGTTCTAGCCGTTTTCGAGCATCGATTTCTACCCAGGGATTCGGTGAAACAGTGATGCACGAAATAGTGAGATAAGTGCAGGAAACTGCATTCGGTAGCTGCATTTGTTTGGTAAAGGCTTTTCGCGTAAATTTTACAAGCCTTTACGAGTATATACCGCGAGTGTAGAAGATATTTCTGCATCGAACGATTTCGAACGATACGCCGTAAAATCGCCGTCTATCGAACAGTGGTTAGAAAACAAGGAATTGGTGGAGATTTTCAGAGAGCTATAAGATGGACGTCGAGAATATAATATCAAACGTTATTCGTTCTGTCTTTAGTCGTACCATACGCGATACACATTCCTGTCGTATATTTTCCATTATATACAATTTTACTTTGAAATTTTCATTGGGCGATTCTAAACGAGGACGATCAATCGTGCTAAAGTAAAAAAACTTTAACACGGTCGATAATTTAGTCACCAGCGTGTAGGCGTTTTGGACTTTCTCTCACGATTGGGTGCGGTTTCCTTTCGGAGGACGTCTAACGATCGAAGGAAAAGCGTGGAACAAACTTTGCCGCTGACTCTCGTCGTTTTTCGATTTTACCAAACTATTAATAATTATAATCTCGATGATCGTGAAAAACCGACCGTTTCCTCTTTCATTTGTTCCTTTTGCCCTCTTTTACTCGCTCTATCGCAACTTTACATTCACGAGGGTTATAAATGATGAATTCAAATCATCCTTAACGAAAGATTAACGTTGTAGGTAGGAAAGACAATAAGCTTATAGAGCTACGAAGAAAATTTATATCAACGTTAAACATAATTTTGTATGCATGCGATATCGTACATTTCTAACTCTCCTCTCTAATGTCGCACTTTTACATTTTAAACGTGCGTTTAACCCCTTTGCAGTACAATACGAAAGGGACTCGGTTAAGCCGAATGGCGCTGTACATTTCATATATTAAATCTCACGATGTCATTATTCAAATTTACTACGTATGCATAGAGCTAAAGTTCTTCACAAAAGAAAAAAGTAATAATGATACAAGGAAAATAGAAAAGAAGGAACAATTTTTAGTATTTCGCGCGATGTAAGAGATTCCGTCGACAGGATAAATTCAATTTTTCGCTTTAATAAATAACGTTGAGTGTACGAATGAGTCTTAAATTGACCACGCTTAATTCTATCAAATTTTCAAAGCAGAGTTTACCAAGATTTCATTCCAAAATTTTAAGTTTTACCAATCGCCAATCGTTTCTCAAACCGATTATATTTTAACAAATAATTGTACAAACGAGATTGCTCAGGGTCTATTCATCCAGAGAGAATGCATTCATAAATGGGACGCAGCATAGAGCAAAGCGGAGTTAACGATCAATTTTGCAGAACTCGAATATCTCATGGTGAAACGACGATGATATACTGCAAATGCGTGGATAGTTTTTGTGAGAGAGTTAACATAGGAAAGGGAACGGCTAGAAATTGTGCGATTAAATTGCTTTGAAGTATTTTAAGGACGCGTCACCGAATTATATACATCCTTTTCGAAATAGCTCGCCCATTTATTATATACGAGTATCGAGTTTCTATACGGTAGACCGCAACGTGGTAATACGAAGACCCTCGGAGAGCAAGGGTGCGCCCGTGTACAACACTGGCGCCTAATTTTGAGGCTTGGTTTGGTCAGGGCCCCACCCGTGTCATCTTGAAACGGGTAGGTATGCGTCCGTATCTAACGAGCCAAGATGGCAGCCTCCGCCTCCTTCCTGACTCTCGTCAGTTTACCTGTGCACGAGGCAAACTACTACTCGACAAACACACAGCCTCGTGAATGGAAAGGAGGAGTGAACCGAGACACCTTCGTCTCGTGGCTGCCATCGAGCTACCAAACACGGCACACATTTTTATCCTTTGCACGATATTATGGTGTTTCTGTACGAAAGTCTCGTTTCCAAACGAGGCTAAGAATCGATTAAATTAACGAGAAAAATTTTATTTAAGTTTTATAAAACAACTTTACAGCCTACAGCGAGGTAACTTCGTTCTATAATAGCGAAATAACTTGAAACTCTAATTTATTAAACTCGAGGAACAAAATGTTCTTTGTGGAATAGAGGAAATAGAAGAAAAATATTAGAAAGTCGGCAAATAAAGAAACGCAAGTACGTGACATTTTTAAATGTAATGTTCTCGTTCGAAGAGTAGACATACCTACCGGCGCCAGTTTCCAACTTTAGAAATTCCGCTTGTGAAGGAATTTCGAAGCTTTCCCAGAGAAAAGAGCGTAAAACTTGTACCGTGTCCGGCGAAAAATAGTAAAACAATCCAGGGAATAACGTTCTCGTTTTAACCCGTTACGTACGGAAACTTGCGAGCAAGAGACTATAATTTAGTGTAATCGTCGACTTTATTTACGGCTGCGTTTCGTGCATGATGAATAGAGCTGTATATGTAACATTAACGAATATTTACTACTTTATCGCTTCAAATTTAAGCCAACAATACACAGATGCTGGCGCGGCCAGTGTTTCAAAGCATAACGAGACTTGTTACAGTCTCGTTAGATTTCTGCTTTATGCGTGGGTCGTACGGTGAAATTGAAATCATTTAACATTAATTCTGATTAAGCGAATAGAAGACAGGAAAAAATGAAAATGAAAGAGGGTGTTATTGTACAAGGTATTTCCGTAGAAACAGAACAACCTATTATCTCGTTTAACTTTGACGATATACACACTACCGGTAAAAAGCGTTTGTTCCCCAACGATCGTGGCAAATAACCAGTTTGCCGTAGATCGACCGCTATTTTAGAAACGTTTGTATTTATAATATTTACGTTGGCAAAAACCGTGGTCAAAAGGGGATAGGACGATAAGAGCAAAGAAGAAAATGCACGTTAACCCGAACAGTTAGAGCTATTAAAAGAAGAAGAGAAGAAAAATGGAGCAAGTGTTAAGACTTGGAGCGATTCTGTGGAAAAATTCCAATTCAAAGAGGGTTCGTTCGCTAGTTGAGCGTAATCGAAAGAGGGAAAATTCGAGGAATGTTTCTCAGAGACGCGACCTGATTCAAGTTGGACGAGCTGAGAAGGAGGAAGCTTGCGGCATTTTATCGAGGATTCGATAAGGGTTTTCTCCCGCAGGAAGGAAGGCATCGTGTCTTTTCTAGGTACGGCTGGTGGAAATCGGATTCTTATCGTTCGGAAAAGAAGCGAATCCGTGCCAGACGAACTCCGAACGGCGTTTCATCGATGAGCGCCGAGTGCCGAGGCGATAAGATCTTCGGCTAAGTGATTTTTCGCCTCGACGAGACTACCGGCGAGTCAGCCGTGCCACGCTGCGGAAGGAATTCATTTCGATCGAGATATATCTCGTTGGTGCACAGACAACGTGTTCTGTACCGCGTCCAATCGATTCGATCGCTTCTCCTCTACAAGCAGAACCAACTTCTTGCACCAGCCACGTTTAACTTTTCTCTGCTTTATGAACCTATGAAACGGACTCTGCCGATTAAAACGAGACTCTGTCGGCGTAGATTGCCGCGGCAGTTTTAACGAGACGTTGAAAACAGGCGAATAGAACCGAATAGCTCTCTGTTGCTCGTGGAACGAAGCAATTTCGTGGAAATGACGCCAGCGAAAGGCAATGTCCTTCGTAGTTGCCACTCGTTCGTATACCTTGATCGTGAACCAAACCAAATAGATCTTTTATTGCTTAATTTCGTTTTACTTCGACGTTATACCAAGCAGCCTTAACGTCTTTTTAAATTTTTAACTTTCGCGATTCGTAATCCTCGATCGATATCGTTAAGTTATAGGTCGTAAGTCGTAACAATTGGATCTTGTATCCGATCATTTTTAGCTGTTATCGATTCTTATAGCTCGGATCATGAAGTAGTCTGGAAATTTTGTCAATTTTTGCCTGCGTAAAACCTCAGAATATTTCGCTTCACACGGCAAATTCCTCTGCAAGATCGTCCATAGCATCGAAATTGGCCTTTTAGAATATCGCTGTTTCCCTTTTACATCGATAGATCAAATACACGTACTTTTCCTTTTACAATGTCCTCTTCGTCTTTGATGTTTCTACGAATATCGACGATCGCTTATAACGCATCATTAACTAGATAAAAGAAATTTAGCATAAAATTGTCGAGAACAAGGACAATTCTTATTAAAGAGAAGATCTCTCGTTTTTCAAAGCTTTTTATCGATATTTCAACCTCTGTTGACCGAAATATTTCAACTTTTATATTCCGATTTATGCCATCAATCGAGATTCGTTATAAGAATGTTAATTTACGACGTTCGTATGCTCGTGAAAGACGAAACTTGTACCGATTATCTCGCTGTAGTTTTCAAGGTTTTATTTTACCGCGTCTGATTGTTAATGCGCCCTTTTGATTCTACGCTTCTTGACCCAGTAATTTGTAACAGCTTTTAGAAGCAGTTCTTCCCAGAATAATCCCTACCCACTCTCCGGTAATCTCTCTATCTTGGAGCGCTTTAGGCTGGAAGATCTCTCGTCAGGTATACGACTATAATCATCGTAGTTCCAATCCTCCAACTGCCTCGCCAAGTATTCCGGACGCATTTCTTTCAGCGATTAAGGACAAGGTAACGACATTTTCGATGAAGTCGCTACAAAGCGCATTCCCTTAGCCGGATTAGGAGAAACACGATACATCGTCAAACAAACGATCAATTTTCTACGGTTACCTACATGTTCGTCTATACGGCTATATATATATAGGCTACAGGTTGATAGAAATCGTAATTTAAGCCTTGAAATTCTATAGGCCGCACCATGAAACTGGGACCGTGTCTTGAAAATGGTTAAGGACGATCCAAAGTTTCATAGAACAAAAGTACATACATTTTTGTTGACTTACTGATTTTAATGCGGTTGTACGATCAAACAGGAGAATTACGGTATAACGCAATTGAAAATGAAAACAGTCCGTTAGCGTCGAAACATCGAACTTATCTTCTAAATCTTAGAATTCTATACTTTGTATTTGCTTCGAATGACTAGCTCTCGTCGTAAGAAGAATTATCGACGACTAATAAGGAATACGTTATAAGATCGTGGATAGTTGATTTACATAATGGAAGAAAAATTAATAACCTCCGTGGGAGAACGAAGGAAACGCTCACGTTCTCGCGACTGCACTTTCCGCCATCGAAAAAGAAGTCGCGAACGCTGAAGATGTAGGCGTAAGTATGCACGCTTAAATAATAAGACGGTGGGTGAACGCGACTGGTAAGCAGTATCGAGCGATAAATAAACGGCGATAAACGTCGTCTTGGGGAATGTTCTTCGAGCATCATCTTCTTCGAGATGCGCAAAGAAGCGTAGGTGTCGTTAAGTATTCCATAGGAACAATGTATTTCTTCCTTCCAGAAACTTTCTAGCGTATCTGTTCGCGTTCCCCGTTTCAAATATATTTAGATTAAACGCAACACCCTACCCTATTTACATATTTTTCGTGGTTTTGTACGTGGCTTTTCCCGGCAAAAGCGCTACAAGCGTTTTCATGCCTGGAAATCTTGTTCGTTTCCACGCGAGTAAAGGTTGGTTTATATTATCCAAACGCGAGATCGTAACGAGACCGTTTTTTACTTGGACAAAGGTAAAACTTATAAAATTATTTCGCTACTTGGCGAGCATTTTACATTCGGATTTTTTCATTTTTCAATTAGGAGTCAAATTATAACGGTTTAACTAAACTGACCTTGAGAAATTTCTCACCTTGTTATTTAAATAGCGCATATATACGTTCGTTCCTTACTAACTAATTCTAATTTATAATCTGCTGATTCCATAAAAAAGCAATAAGTGCCAGTTCCAATGACTAATTCGTTGTTAATCTTCGCAGCTTCAGGAATCGAGCAGCGTGCGAGTACTTACGAACGGTAATTTACTGAGACTAATAACGCTTACGCGGCGTTACTACAAATCAATCGAGCACCCGGATACTTTTGGCCAGCGGTGTATAAATCAGTGTTAATTCCACGATTTGCACGCTCATCGCGAAGATAATTCATCGGAGTCGTTGCGTTTCATCTCGCAGCGCGAACAATTTGATTTCAAACTTCCGAAACGAATGCCAAATTAGAGACACGTGTGCGCGATTATGTTGCGTTTCGTATGATGGAAGAGCGGGCAACATCGATCGAATAAATAGCGATACGCGTGGTGAGCCGTGGTGCCGCCAGTATTGCATACACACAGGAGGATCGTAGCATTAACCGCGGACGCGGCCTAGAATGCGTTACAAAGCGTTCGATCGGATTAAGCGGCTAATAGCCAGTCTATAATAATAATCCCGACATAATAACGTGGTATTACGCGAAGGATCGGGCTGCACCGTATAATTTCGTCGCGGCGTGGTCGCACCCTACTGCTAAAAGGGCTAACCTAAATCTCCGTTTCGCACGTACCTTCATCGAGAAGGAAGATGATCGACCATCGTTGCCAAAACCCGTCGGTTATCCTTTTCCAAAAATCGGCCAGCTTTGTCACGATATCCCATTATTTTATAACGTTAACTCTATTTAGAGTATCTTCCGTTATATATACAGGCACGTAAGGACGGACAGTTTTCGCGAAATTCTCTGCTTGCGTGGAAAGCGATACCGTTATATCTCGCGTTTTCGTCCTTTCTCGTTTGTCGAACTGTACGTTTCGACGTGTAAAATTAAATCACAGAGAAGTAGCGGGTAAAGTGTCGATCGTTGGCAGAATCTTCCTTTTTTGAAGGAACTTTAACGATTTACCGATACATCGCTCTCGTACGTGGTTACATTTAAATATAATTGAGAAATTGCGTTGGCATCGAATGAATAAAAGATAGACTCGCTTCTTGCCTATGTATTACAACTGTGGTTGCGATTTGATACAACCGTATTATGCATAAAATTTATGCAAAATTTATCAACTGGCTACCGTTTCTGGAACTTTTTCAACTCCACCGATTCGATACCATTCGCTGTTTAATGGTCAGAAATTTGACTTTATAATATTTTTATACGAGCTTTATACGGTCCGACGTAACGACCAGACGATGAAAAGAGCGAAACTGGATTAAGCATGGAAATTCAATTTGCGTTTAATCAATTCGAAGAGTTCGACGGATACGAAGCAAAGGTTGGGTTGGATGGATAGCGCGAAATACAAAGAGGAAGAAAGAAAGGAACTAGGTGGATGAAAAAAGATACGGTTTACAGTGTGTTTCCAGCTGGCAGAATATTCCTCGTCGTTGGTTGTTGTGCAGTCGTGCGGCTCGGCGACGATTTCGAGGATCCTCGAGACGAGAAACGGAATTCGGCGGAGAATCAACGTTCTGGCAAGGCGCTGCAAAGAATCCCTTCGCCACCAGCGTGATTCGTTCACGATTTTCAGTCGTCTGACTTGCATTCAGCTGCCTTTTCGTTTTTACGATCTTCCTCTTGCCCACGGTCTTCCATTCTTCTTCCTCTTGTTCGCGACGTTACAGCCGACAGATTCTGGTTTTCCTTCGGGTAGGTGGGAGAGACAGGTCGAGGACCATGCACACCGAAGAATCCTCTTTCGATGTTGTCGCGATTCCTTCGCTCTCCTCTGTCTCCACGAGTTAGTTGCTCTCGCAATGTCGTCTTATCGCTGTGACATCGGCCACGGAATTATACCAACTCGATATGTTTCGCTGGAATTTATCACGACCAAGCTGGTTATGCTTCTCGCTACCGTCTTGTCCAATTTCCTATATTATACGTATGCGTGTTTCTTACAGCTACCAAGTCGTTTCGCTTGTTTCCATTTCTATAGGAACAATTGACGCTAGATCATATTTACGATATAATTCGGTGAAAAAAAATTGAAAATGTCTATCAAAATGTTAAAAACGGGTCTAACTTGTATCTACGAGCGACATAACGATTTTCTCTTCGAATATTTATCAAACGGATTGCCCAATTGCATAAAAGTTGCACGAGAACATTTTTTCCACTTTGACGAGTTACGATCCGTTCGTTTCGATTTGATTTTCGATACAATTTGTCAATCGTAAACAACGTCGTATCTTTGTATTTTAAAAACGAAACGATAACGATAACGAAACGTAGATGTATGTGTGTTTGTACGAATCCCTATTGTTATTTTCACTGGCTCTACACACCTATCTGAGATCTGTTTGTAAAAATCTATGATACATGAAAAATCGAAATACTACGTAAACTTCCACTTTTTTTTTTCGAAATAATATTCTTATTCTCTAGCGTTTAACTCGACTGTCAAATAAAGATGTGTCGATACCAGTGTTATAAAATTTCAAAGCGACTGTATTTTATTCTGTCATATTCTGCCATATTCAAAGCAAAGAGATATCGATGAAAAATACATCTACGAAGCATAGACGGATACCACGATATCTATGTATGTATTTATCTTTAGTACTCGTATTTGTTATTTCTATCAGATATTTTACGAATCAACGTTTTCTACGAAGATCATAACTTTTTTCGGTTTGAAAGTAAATGATATCTACTTGTCTTAGCGGAATTAGGGCGGTTTTAACATTTCGCTTGTCGAGTTTAATTTAAGGTTTTTCTGCTCTAGAATATCTTCATCCTCTTTGGAAGGGAAAATGAGGAATAATTAAAAGCGATACAGACGAAGATATGCGATATCAAAATCCGATAGGGAAAAGGAATCTCTAGCTTGGCAATTAATTCGTTAATCACGAAGAACGAGCTACTCGAGATGCTGTTATTTTAGATTCAATAATTTCTTTACACAAAGATCCTCAGCTTTTCAAACATGTCGTTACTTTTGTTTTAAAAATAGAACTGAAACTGAAATAGAATTAAAATTCCGTAAATGTTGCAAAGAGCGAAACGAATCAATCCGTCTTTATCGATCTTCGTTTCTCTGCCCAAAAGGAATTTCTGATCAAGAAACGATCCGGTTATCAGGTTAAAATCAATATATAGATCGCATCGATACCAACGTTACGTGCATATTATTTTATATGAAAATACCTAGGCAGTACGCATTTTCGTAAACTGAACCAACATTCGACTATCGTGTTTAATATCTGTTCATAATCCCATGTTCAGTAAATATGCACGACATGCTAATAGCTATTAAATCCAAAACAAATGCGAAAGCATCGTTACCAGTGACTATTAATTTACTGCAATTTCACTTTTTGATGCCACGTCACATGTATAATTTGCCTGTCTGGCTCGAATCGTTTAAATTTGAATTCAACGAGGAACAGAATTTTCGAAAAATATTATTAGATCGTTCCGAAAACGAGAGAGATTTGATGGTTAAATTCATGATTTTCCGCAATTTCATGTCAAACATTTTATTAAAAAGCGGTAAAATTGAAGCAGGTCCGTTAGTATTTTATTTCGCTAACTTTTTTTTTTCGGAGACGCATTTTCCGCTTCATAATACGCCGAATAGCATTTTACTTAATACCGCGTAACATTCTGAATAAATTGCGAGTCTTTACATTCGATATATCCAGTGCATCCCTTCTCCGTAATATTCTTGTATCTTATATATTTATATATATATAATATATTTAATACCGTCAGAATTTCCGCTTGGGATACCCTAAAACGATATTTTCCGTATGTTAAAAATAACGCACGAAGCGTATCTACTGTTATCTTAAATACAGAAAAATGTTCAGAACGTGGATGGAGAAAGTTGTACGGGTTCCTTGGGAAAAAAGATTCCGATTAAAGCTATAAAATATGAGACGTACCTTTAAAAGATCATTTTGACCTTATTACTCCTTCTAGCGTTAAACTAGAAGCTTCAACCTCCGGTCGTTTTAGAAATAATTTTGTTACTTTCTTAATCTAGACAATTTTATCGAAGTGTTTTCTTCTTCTTCTTTTTTTTTTTTTTTTTTTTTCTTTGGGTTTCCATGGATCGGTTCGATACGTTTCGTTCGACATCGTGCGATATCCATTCGCCCTTAAAGCGAAGTATTATAGCTACAATGCAACGTACTGGATTCTCGGGTTGATTCGCCTCGATACGGTCCACTGGGTAACCTCAATTTCCCTAGGTCACAGTAGGTACCCCTCTCAGGAGACACAGGATTACTCGGGATACCTATTACGGACGAACGTAGCCTATCGTTCCTATCAAGCCTGAATAATGCGAACGTTATTCCTGAAATGAGTTTGGGTCTTCAAGTAGGTTGTCCTCAACGACGCATATCTATACGTATATATACTCGTACATATGCATAATATATTATGTATACGTAGAAGCATCCGATCTGATCGATTCGCTCGGAATTATGCTACGCTAATTCCCCTATTAATTCCTCTGTCGAACGAAATTTTTAGCTAAATTAGCAGTTACGGCCGCTTCTATATAAAGAAGGACAAAGTTGAGTCTTGTCACGGAAGTTTGTTCTCGTTTCTTTAAAAAGAATTTCTGTCGATTCTGGAAAGATCAAGAGTTCACGAGAAAATAAAAAGTTCAGAGTGTAAAATTGATATAGAAAGGAAAGGTGTGTAATTGGGTCGTGTCTTTACGCTCTTTTTCAAAAGTAAGACATTTTTTAAAGGTAGAACGCGATTGGATCCGGGGATCATGGCGAGGTAAAAGACGAAAAGTAACGGGTTAAAGAATAGGCGTGGTGGTTTTATCGATTACAGGGCAGTTTCGTTTAAATATCGTGTTTGCGCGACGCTAAACGAAGCCTTTATTCATCTTCCTAAGTCTTTGTTGGAAACAAGGATTGCATCCAATAGGATTATGTCTGAAACGTTTCTGATCTCCCGATAAGCAGATTAAATAAATAATCAAATATAAACCTCTTAATCTGCTGGCATCGCGAGTACACAAGGCAAAGCGTAATTCACGGTATAAACGAGAAGCAGGTGGTACCGTGTAAAAAGATGTAACGTGGTTTAAAGAAAACATTTCGAAATTTCTTAGAATACTAATGAGTCTTTTCGTATATGGTTAATACGCGTAATATATTCATAAAAAGTTTCTAAAAATTTTAAAAATTAATCATCCCTGAAATCAAAGACAAGCTCTCTGCCAATTTTTGTAAGACAAAATCCTTCCGCTTTCCGTCGTTCCGTCTCATTCGACATGTGCAAGGATGCGTAGAGCTACCTATCTGTGTTCTTCCTTTTTTGGATAAAATTACATCTATATGACGACGCGTAAATCCGGTAGGAGTAAAGCTATTTTGAACGCGAATTACGGACGATCCAATTGAGGCAATCTCTCGGCCAACGTCGCGTCGTTAATGATCCAGTAACGCCGTTTACATTACATTATGTAGCAATGTAGCATGTATAACACACGTATCGAATCAAAGTAATACACAATGTAACTGCTCGTTTCTGGTTTAGCGTAAAGCGTGTGTTGATAAAATGTTGATGTTATTTTGGACAAAGTTTACGATATTCGTATAATACGTTTACTGGTACCCTAGAGTCTAGTGATATACATATGTTCTATTTTTATTTCATTTTATTTATTTTTATTTTATTTTATTCTATCTCATTTTTATCATAATACCTACTATCTCATGTTATATAATTTAATATCGGGGACAAATTAATTTAACTTGATAACTGATTCGTTCTTTAAGCGGAAACTCCATTAAACACGAATTTAAAAATTAATACCGGGCAGTTCTGCAATTTTAATTAAATTTCAGTTCTGACAAAGGCACGTACATACGACATAACGATTATGTGTATGCGTTTAAAATAAATCCAACAACTCGAAAAGATAAAGGACCGGTATGCGAATAAATTATGTTCGGAATATCGATAAACATATATTTATCGTTGTTTCTTTCTTTCTCCGGAATTCTCCGTGTATGGAAGATAAAAGCGATATGATCTTTAAACGAAAATCACGTAAACCATGGAAAGTCGTTTACAAAGATTTTCTCCTTTCATACTTCTTCTTTGTATCTCCAAATAAACATCAATCTCGATCTTAGGTATTTGGATGATATACAGATTTTCGATAAAGTTCGAAGAAAAATTACCTCTTAATCACGTTCAACGTGTTTAACATGATCTACGTACAGTTTCAAGAAAGAAAAGGACAAGTTCTCCTGATACGCGTAGTCGAGAGTATATATAGGTTTGAAGGCTTCCCTCGCAGAGTATGTTATATACGCGTATCAGAGAAATACACGGAAATATTGTCAGACGACTAGGAAATGCCTTGCGGTGTAATGGTTAACTCGTTTGCGTGTGAAAAGGAGAACCCTTTAAGCTCGGCGCAGCAACGTTATTGCGAATGCCCCTTCTTTTCTACATAGTTCACACGCGTGTACCTGCGGCTTTTGCAAGGTATTGCGTTCAAAGGTTGCCTCCGCGTACTTAGCCATTGCAAAATGTCATTCACGCTTTAAACAAGCCGCCACTTTTTCAAAGACTGCGCATCGCACGATATTAGTTAATTAAAAATTGTAGGAAATGATTTTAAGAAACCTCGTGTTTCTCCGAGAAAATATTTTACGAAATAAATACGAGCTGGACTTGATAGAAGCTTGGGGCGTCGTACGGTTATCGTGTGGCAAACAAGTAAATTCAACCGGTAGGAGTTTATTTATCCAGACACTAACATTTGGATCGTATAAACGCGATTCTACCGTAATGCTGCGTCTTTTAATAGGAAATTTAAATTTATAGGCTGTTGATTCGATAAACGCGTCTAGAAGCAGCATCTACCGACGTTATATATATATATATAGAACCGGATAAAAAATACTTCATCGAAAAACGAGGATATGTACCACAATATCTTTGTAGCTACCGTAGATTCTTAGGAAAGCATCTGGATATTCGAATGTTCCGCTGGACAAGAATTCGACGACTGATCGAAACACGCATATACTGCAGCCACAGCCAGATTCACCATTAATTTGTACACTTTGATCAAATTCGAATACCGTTAACTACAAATGGATCAAAGCGTGTGGATACTTATGATCAGCAGTGTGCGCCTCGACACGCTTTCAATGCGCAAATACGAGCGGTGTAACAATGACGAATGCCTGGTGAAAACGGTATTGAACGCGTATCCTTGTGGCGATAAGCGCGCCGCAGGAAGGGAATCGAATCACCGCACCGCGTCGCAGCACGGGAATCTTCGCAGGACAGGCAGGCAACGTACGAATCAAGCCGATGCGATGTAACGCGCCCTTCGATCGTTCACGGATTACGCGATGCTAGACGACGCGTGAGCATCGACGCACATGTACGTGAATAAAGTTTAAATAGCGGTGTATCGAAGCCGACGCGTGGGAAGCGGTGGTTGCGATCGTAAATCGTAAATCAGGCACCAGTTGGTTACGTTCTAATCTATTCCACCCGGGCATATACGAGCCTCGACTATATGTATACGTAATCTAGGAACCTAGTGTCCATCGTTCGGCTATTTATAGAGGAGGGAAAAATGGCCCGTGTCGATATATCGATTCGCGCCGACCTCCGTCTTGAGCCCCTCGATGTATACCTATTACCGACGAACGCTTTTAAACCGCACCGTCGAACCGCGTGTACGTTTCTGAATTTCGATAAAAACGATTCTCTCCCACGTTCAAAATCTCCGGCTGTCCTACCTGTCACGTGGAATCGGGACGTTCCATCTACCTTCCCCGCTATTTTCAACCACTGATCGAAGTCACAGGATCGTTTTAGCCGATGCTTAAATACGATCGGGAAGCAGGGTGAATACCCCTTCGAACTCTTCGGATCAGAGGTCTTTTCCTACTTTTCGCGGAATTCTTCGAAATCCCCCATACAATCACGATGATAGATTTTTCTTGGTACAGGATTTTTTTCAAAACGCTATCTTTTCCCGAAAGAAAAGCATGTTCGTACATTTTTTTATATAACAGCTTTCTTCTATTCTCAATCCTTTCGCGAGCTCTAGGGATTTTTGCTGGCCGGAGGAGGGACAAAACGGCGTTGTAAATAAGTTAACCCTCCACCGCCGAGGTGAGATCTCGGAAACTCCGCTGATTCTTTTCTGATCCTGTCTTTCTTATTCTTTCCTATCCTGTTTATAACCACTTCGTCCGTAGTATTTCGTCTACTTTATGACGGTACTACGATACACGCGTTCATGCAAATAGACTTACATAGCTTGTTCAAAACGATAACTCGCTGACACCGCTGTGCGGTGGAGTTTGTTAGAGATATTAGAAGAATTCTCCAAACCGCGTAATTACTAAAATTCTTTCGCAACATAAAACGTCTATAGCCCTTGAAACGTAAAGTGGAAAATCTGTAAAGAACGATATTGCAGCTTTGTCAAAAAATCAATCAGCGGATCAGCCAGCAAGTAGAGTTGCAAGATACTGTCTGTAGAAACTTTCGACGATGAAGTTGACCGGCGAGCCTGTCTATTTTGTTACGTTTACTACGAAAATATGTAATAAAAGTAAACCGGTAGGGAACATTGTTAGAAATATTCTATATTTATGCGTTGATCACCTATAACTTGAAAAGTCTCGTAGACTTCACCTCGGGCTTCCCGCCCCAAGTATGGTGTCACGGTTGGTAGAAGGTTGAAGGTAGTTCCATGTACCTAATTTATTAGGATAATAGGTTTACCAAGTCTTTAGAAATTTCAACTTTGGTTTGCTGTTCTACGACAGCTACCTGATAGACTCATCTACGTAGCCAAACAAAACTTTCTATGAAACATCCTGTACAATAGCCCCGTGTTACGTTTAAAAGCCATGCATATTACAACCGCTGGAAACTCGATGACATTCGATATCGTCCTGCCAGGTGGAGAAACGCCCGTCTTAACCTTCCCCTCGTTGAGCTTAAATTTCCCGTCGTAAAACCTGCCTCCCCGTCCAATTTTTTACGATATCGATGATTTGCGCGAAATCACCTTCGTCGTTGAAAGAAGGCTTCGACGAAGCAAACCGCGAATCAGTGAAAATCAAGGCTTACTGCGGGAATCAGCTCTTTGAGCAAATCGGATCTTCTTTCCTTAGCTTCATTTGCCTGCTTGAATGCCGATTCTATGAACGTCGGTTTCCAGTAAGTTCGTGGGAGGATCGTCGTGGTAATACGCCTGTCATGAATGCCGGGTGATTCCGGGCTGAGGGGTGGCCGGAGAATACCGAATATCGAGAACCGTCGCGTCTACCGTATATCGGAGGGAGAATGAAAAGCACCGACCACGGGAAATTGGTTTCGTTTGTGAAATTTCTCGTGCAGAAAGTACCTCGAAATGCTACGTCGTTGCGGTGGCTGTCGTGTCAGCGTGTCGCCTCGTCATCCGTCTGTCCGCGCCAGAGTGACACCTCGCGATGCGAGACAGGGTGGGAAAGGCTCGTAGACGTTCCGAAAGGTAGTGGTCGTGGGTTTCGAGAGTACTTGGCTCGTTCCTCCCTCCGCTGATCCTTCGCGACCGGCCTGCCCCGTACCATCCAAATACGTATCTGACTATCGTCCGACGAAACTATCTTGGAATATCGTCGAACCGCAAAGAGGTAATTCCCGGAAGTGCAAGACTCGAGTTCGAAATCAACTGCCGCGACCACCGTAGACTGTGGTTTAATACCAGACGTTCCCCTTGTTCGACGGGTAGAAAGGTTGTTCTTCGGATACGTAACAAAGTTATATAGACTATGAAAAAAGCCGTGAACATTTCGAACAATTCGATATTTCCGAATTTCCACCGCTGAAACTTTAAATATCCTGAATATCGTAATACCACATTTTCTTACAACACCGGCTTTGTTCGAATAAAATCGCAAACCACAATTTATATCACGCAGCTGCGTTACGCGAACTCAACCACCGTGGAACAAAGCGTGTACGTAATACCAAACGCTGCATAAGCGTCGAATAACCGTCGTATAATAAACAGGAATCGTACGAGCGTCCTTGCCGAATATCGGATTCCAGACTCACTCGACACGTCGAAGTTTACTAAGTTTCGCTGGTGGAAGGTACGTTAGTTATGCCGACGTACCTGCCGATAACGCGTGTTCTTTTTATCGGAACGTGATACAGGATCGTAGCGGGTCAAACATCGCGTCTCCCACGCGCTTTCAGTTACCATTACGTAGCTGTACGCCTTGATACGATATTTTCTCGCAAACAAAAGCAAACCTCGAACGTCTGCCGATACCACGAACAACGTTTTCAGAGACCTTTTAAACGGCTCTCGTATCAGCAAGATAAAAAAAAAAAGAAAAGAAAAGAAAGAAAGAGAAGAAAGAAAAAAAGAACGGAAAGGAAGAAGAAAAAGGAAAGAGGAGAAAGAAAGTACAAGGCGGAAGTCAACGAACCGAGAAACCAAGCTCTTCCCTTCCTTCGCGTGTCGAAGTATTATCGATGATCCCACGTAGGCGCCCAACGACCGATTATCGTGTTTCCTCGTCCAACGATCCACGAGAAACAAGCTTGTGAATGATTTTACTTCCAATGAATTGCGAGGTAAATTGTGTAGGATAATGCGTACCTTTCGACATAGGCCGGACACTCGATTCCCAAACCCATTATGTTGATTTTAACACTGCATTAACTGGTTGTCGCTGTATTATAATGTTTGTATTTCCACTTCGCTACTCCAGATCGTATCTTATCGTCTCGCGATTAAAATTATAATTTCGCTATATTGAAATGCCAAAGGATTTTATCGAACACTTTTACTGAAATTACTAACAAGCTTCTTTGCGCGCGTACATTCGTAAAATCGTTAGATTTTATATTCAAAATTGTTTCCCCGATTAAATTCCTCGATCGAAGGAATCGATCGAAGCGTGCTAACGTACGGATTTCCATTCCGGAAAGACCTTGGCGGAAAAATTGACACGCAAAAGCGCTTCCTATGTAATTTCCTATGTATCCTGTATATCGTATATGTCGTATGTACGTTATCGCACGTGATTATGTATTTAACTCCATACGCACATAGTGCTCTTTTGTGCACGCGTCAAACACGACTATCGATTATCGGATTAATTAAACTACGTAATTTCCATCTTAATTGAGAACAAAGAACGAGACAGCGATTACCAATATGCGATCCATATGAAGTACAATGAAATTTGTAGAAAGATCGTGCAGGATCTGATAAAAGTTTCGATTATTATTCACAGCTTATACTTTACTCTCTGTGTGTACAAAGCATTCATTTTTTATTTTTGTTCCGTCGATTAGCGTTTACATACCCTTAAAGTCTAAAATCCCCAACAACCGAAGTTACGCTTTTCTATATATAAAAGAAAAAGAGGGGGGGGGGGAAGAAAAGACGGATAACATAATAAAACGACGGATGTAGAAATTGTATTCTATCGTTCGGTATCTTTAAACATTTTGCGTTATTTCAACGAGCGCGGTAAAACGACCGAGCTGCCAGGTAAACGGTTGAATCGAAAAAAACTGCTAAAACCCTGTTTATATTTGCGTGGAAAAAGGAAAAGCAAACGGAGGAGTTGGAATTCCTCTCAGTTTCTCGCAAAATTACGTTTCGTCGTCTTGTTTCGTGTCTCACCTGTGGCGAGGCGTTCGCCACTGAAATCTTTCCCTCGTTAAAATGCAAAGTAACTCCGAGAAAAATAAAGGAAAACAAGATGATACGCGTGTTATGTCGGTTTCTAGTTCTCGCTCGTTAAATACGAACTGTTTCATGTTTGAGAGCGTCTCGAACATGGCCAAGCTTTCAATTGGATCAAACCTTTCTCAAAATTTTCCGTTTACGACCGAATTTTCTGATATTTTATTAACGAGCAAACTTCCATAACTCGAAAGGCTCGATTTTTTCTATCGATTTTTGACTTTGCAAGTTTATAGATTTTCTTCGATCATTTTTTACCGCTATATGGCCAGGACACTCCTTGAAGGTTGAATTCAGAATTTTTAGGACTATGGAAATTCTCTCCTAAAAGAAAAGCACGCTTCGATTAAACCTTGCCCTAATCAATTTAAATGCAAAATTAACCCAGAATCGTTATGGCTTGTAAGTACAGATCTCGATCCTTCGTTGCGGTATTTCTACCAATGTTAATCTGTGTAAGGGTTAAAATTCTTCCATGTTTCGAGTCGGTCAAAAAAATACTCCATTTTGATGATCAATTTGACGAGGCAATTATAACGCAGCGAATGTTTTTGCCGATGGTAGATGAAAGTTCTTTCGACTGGGAATCATTATTATTCGGACGCATTAGAAAGAAAACCGAGGTAAAGATAGGCGGTCGGTCGAAAGCCATTTCCATTGGCCTGAATCGAACCGGAAACGCGAAAGGGAGACGAATCGTATTGTGGCTTAAGACGTCTGTGACGTCTTTATCACGGCGAACGGCAGGATAACGAGCGACCAAGTCAGAATTCTAAGAACGCGACCCGTCCTAATGAATTGCCTACTCCATTTGCCGTGCAATGCTGTGCCTGCGGTGCACCGTGCAAACCACGCCGGAATTACTTTCGCTCGATCAGTGCACCAGCTTCCACGAGGAATGGCGCGAATCCTGGAACGCTCGAGTGTTCTTGACTTTGCGCCTCGCTCGACGTACGCTCCTCTCTCTCTCCTTTCTTCTCCTCCTTTTCCTTTTTCTCTACTCTCGCTTGCTCTACCTACCTTAAAGGAATAAATGTCATCGTAAATCACTATCTACGACCTCTTCTTATCCGCTTTCGAAAAAATATGATTCGGCAACGCGTGAACCAAGAATAAATAATTTGAAACATCGTGTCACGATTATAGCTGGTTTTACGGGAGATTGTATAGGGTAATGGCCGTATTTTATCACTGTGTTTCATGGAAGTTTCATTCTCCCGAGGAAAGTGGCCACGCTGTCGGAGGTAGCTGAATCTTTCTTTCGTGTTATTTGATTGTCGTTCGTCATTTCTATATGTGATTCTATAGCTTTGGTCGAACGAAGTGTTACAAGCTATCTTTTCTGAAACCATTGTAGATATCTCAGGACGTGGCTTGAATTTCTCATGGAGTAAACGAAATGATGAATGTAAAACTAAATAAGAGGAAGGAGGGGGTCGCTCGTAGGTGACGCAAAGAATATTTTCCGCGTGCTTTCAGGCTCTTTCGGTTCATTAGTTGCAAGGCTAAAGCGAAATGGTTTAAATAATAATAAAAAAAAAAATATATAAGCGTATACAGAATAACCGTAGAAAGGTACGTTTGAGCCAACCAGAGGATTAAAGCGTTACAAAATAAGTGAAACGTATTGCTTAAATACCATCAAAACCTTCTCTCCTTTTATACTTGCATTTCCGCAGCGACAAGCATAAATCAGAATTTTAAAGTTGTTTATTTTCCTTTTTTCTTTTTTCTCTACTTGCGACTGTCGGTATTTAAAGCTAAGCTCCGCGTAACGATTCACGGAAAATTAACTTAAGCCGACTAGTCGTCGTTACATCAAGGTACGAGTGCAAAATGGGTACGGGAATTCTCTTTGATTGCACTGTGCAACCGACGTTCTTTATGTTTAGTGCTCTTTGAAACGATAGCTTTAATCCTTCTCCCGCTAGATATTCATAACCATTCTACGTCAACGTGTTGAGACGAACGTCGAAACACTTTCATGTTGGCGGCATCACGTGCGTTAAGAAATTCGAAATGTTTCGAAATATGGTGGAAATGGAGTACGTACGAGACGAGCGATATAGAATTTGATATGCAGTAGCGAATAAAATAACTAATTTATTTACGTAACTTCGCATATTAGCGACACTTGTAACCGGTACTTTTCACCATATTCGCGGATAATTCTTGCATCCATCGTGGGCGGAAAAATATTAAATTCGTCCGAGACATGAATTATCCAAAATATCAGGCACGAAGATTTACAATTTGCAGGCGTTTCTTTATGAGGCAAAAATCGTTGCTCGGTTTTCGAAGGCTTAATGCTATCGTCATGTTCGTCGTTAACCCTCTCGGAGAGTTATAAACTGTGGAGTACAAGGGGCGCATGCAAATGGCTGGTTTTACCCCGTGTCGACGACCGACCGCAAATTTCTTCGCTGCAGACGCTGTGCTTCCTATGGAATACGTCAGACACCGGAGAATTTCTTTAAATCAAAGTCTTTTGCCGGAAAATCCGATCTCTCGCTATGTTAAGAAATTCCAAGTAACTTAGGACCGCTTTCTATTTGCTCGTGTAAAGCGTAACCGAAAGACAGTAAATCTGCATAACAAAAAAAAAAAAGAAAAAGAAAAAATGTGAGATAAAAGAGTAGAAAAATGTGCAGCCAATGAAACACGAACGGGAGAAAATTATTTAAATAAATGGAGAATATCTGTCAAAGTACTCGTAAAGTTTCAAACGTACTCGACCAGTTTCTACTCGAAAGTACCGATTTCCCTTCTCTCTTCTGTGGAACACACGGAGGTTTGAATCTGTCTTGCTTAGATTCCAATCCGCTTGAAAGTACCAGGCTTTTTTTCAAAATATTCATAGACGAACCGAACCGAGTGAAGTGGCCATATCTAGTTATCGTACATTTTTAATTTATTCTTTCACCGAGGCTCCTCGCTTTTCATCTCTTTCTCGTTGCATGACAGTTTTGTTTAAGTTTTATCAAAGTAAAATAAAAATGAGAAAGAAGCACTTATTAAAGTCGAGCGAAGCCAATGGAGAGAATTAAAATTCGTTCGAACGTGTATTTTTATGGAACCATCTTGTATGAAAGCCACGAACCGCGGTTACCCACACTATCGTTGGACTGCAGTTACCATAATTTTTCAAGCTTACTTAGAAACGCGATGGAGAAAAATCCTCGAGGAGGATTAAAATAAAACGAAGTAGCGATAGAAGATAGATGGAGAGAAAATCAGACAGGGAAATCGGGAGCACGTATCTCTCAACTATGATATTCGCTTTTGTGTGTCATTGCTCCCAAACGGTGCATACCAACGAACGTTTTTGGATCGTTCCGCAGCAACCGTGACCGCGACCACGTATTGTCGGCGTTACAACTTAAACGCGAAACGTGGGGTCATTCGATAAACACCTGTGGCAAAACATTACGAATATAAAATGTGGCGTGGCGAAAAGTTCAAGTTGTGAATACGAATAGAATCGTAGAATACGAATAATTTAAAAAGTTAAAATAATTTACAAAGCCTGTACTTTGTAAAAGTGGCTTATAAAGTCTTACTTTTGTTTACCGGGTTTCTTACTAAATTTCGCTAATGATATTAGTCCGACTATGGAAGAAGATAATTCGTAAAAATACCAATAAACGTCGCAGCAATTATATTCCTTGGTGAAACGGATGGATAATTCAACCGACTTTAAAAGGTTTAAGTATTTCAAATTATATTTACGCGGAGATACGTGCCTAAAGAAGTAGTACACGCTTTTCTTGAGAGATACATATATTATAGTCTTTTAAGTAGATAAACTATAAAGAACGCTTCTGAATAGCTTTCTTTGCACAACTTAAAGCCATACGTACAAATGTTATTACAAGTGTACAGACCTTAAAGGTATAACTACGTGCAAAACATATTCTCTTTGTCCCGGTGTTTCACGCGACGATAATGCTTGTCTCCTTCTACTTATATACTTACAAAGCACGCATACAAAGTAGAAAAGAATGAATGGCATGGTTACAGTATACGGCTATTATACTGAAATAACGGACGAATTACCAGTTGTGCAAAGAACGAATTTTATATTAGTTCGACATGTTTTTCACTCGTATAAATACTACCATTCGATTCGTGGTGTTACCTGGCTTTCTATCGATCATATATTATTCAGAAGCACGCGGTGTTCCCAAGAATACGATTGGCTACGGGCCAAAGATTCTCAACTACGAACTGTCTATGCGACAGCTCTCGACAATACCAGATGAATGTACATATTGAACATATATCCGTGTATCTACTTCTCTGCAATTATTCACAACCACCTGCCACGAATAAACGCGGGAAGTGTAAGTCCTATCGTCGAGATTTAACCGAAGAATTACGTATATCCGTTCGGTGGAAGGCACAACGCTCTACTCTCGATTATTAGCGTTTAATATTTTTCCGTGTCTCTAGTATTTTCCCCCCTATTTCCCAATATCCTACGGAAAGATCATTCCTCGTCTTAAAATTTTAACTATGCGAGATAAAATGAAATGTTGGATGGAAAATGTCCCGACTAAGAACCGTCGGTCTTATTTGGTATAAACGTTCACTTAGCATGTAAATTTCCAAGTTATTTCCAAGACATTTTTTACTATATCATCTATTCCTTTTTGTTTGTTTAGGTAAGAAATAGAGAGAATAGAGATACGGGGATATAAGGTACCAACAACGACTTACAACGGTAATCGAAGCTTTTTATTTTCGATATTTACATTATCAACTTCTTTTGCAATGATCGCTATCCCGTCGTGGTTAACACGTTAAATTCCAAGCATATCTTGTCTCTGAAAATTAGTTCGACTAAACAAAACGATAACCGTCTACTGGGAGGCTTTTCAGGACTTCGTATAATAGAATCGTTCTGTTTTAAAATACGGAACAGGCGGTTCTAGATCGACTATGTATAATCGTGAATCGATTCGAGTACAGCGAAATGATTCGTGTAATTGCTCTCAACGACTAACTAATGGTTTCTCATAAGAAACCTTGGAAGAGAATTCCTCGAATGGAAAGAGATAACCGAGGAATCTTGGTTCGGCGAATAACCTTCCCCGATGCCGATAAAATTGTGCATTTACCCTGCGATATTGTATCTACTCGAGCAAACGCAAACTACCGCGTGAAACTTTGTCAGGGTAGCACGTGCCACTCACGAAGCTACGATATCGGCGAAGTAACTCGCTCAACTAGACTCCGATATGTCTCTGGAATAATTAAAACTTTTGAGGACGAAATTTCACGGTAAACGCGTCTATCCGACCACGCAAAGAGAAGTCGATATATGCATATATATATATTGGAAATAACAATTAATCGTGGCATAAATTCTTTCCGCTACTGAATATCAGTATCTGAACGTTTTATTCGATAAATTATTTTATTAGTATTTCTAAGCCGTCGATGTTTCGTGCTCGTTAGCAACTCACGTATCGTAATCTTGTTGCTCGCGTTAAAATCTGAACGTGCACGCGAGCATTCATGGACATTTAGAAGACTAACGGGTCTTTTAATTCTCATAGACTGACACGTGCGCGTTGAAGAACGCGGATGACCGAACAGAATTTTCATGGCGCTACTAAAATTTGTAAAGTTTTTCGATTGGACAATGCATGACGATAGATGTCAAGAAAATTTTAAACTTCACAAGGTAACAAAAAGCGTAGAGCCGGGATGATTAAAAAAAAGAAGAATTTTCTTGCTGGTCTTTAAAGAAAAACTTTTTTACTCATCTCCTAGAAGGAATTTCTTTTGCTAGACTTTGAGAATTCTCTCTGAACTTCCAATAAAGTCAAAGACTTTCTTGACTTTAAAGAACTTCGTTACAACTTTCAACTTTATTATACCAACCGCCAAAACCGAACTCTTTTATCCAAATCGCCGTCAATTTAGCGTTGTCGGAATGCTTGTAAATTAGTTATCTTTCGCTATCGAGCAAGACTCGAATGCTACAAAAGCACGGGTCAAATGCATCGACCGACCAAGGCCGTTTCTCCTGCATATTGCTTCTGCATATTGACTTGGGCTAACTCTTTTCAATTGTTTATATTAGGTATCCGATTATTCGCTAGTCCCCTTAAAGAAGCTAACTAGAGGGATATAAATTCAAATACAGTATACGTATATTTCACAGAATCATCGATTCGTAGCATTTAACATTGTGTAATTCGCTATCTCCTCATTAAGATATTTTTCTACGTATCGTTTCAGCATAATATTGATATTTTTTAAACGATAAAAAGTATTATTTTCTACGTAGTGTACCGTTATTATATTACGTTCGTAGGTAAAAGAAAAACCCATTTCGAAATATATACGTATACATCATAAATAGATAATACGTACTAAAAAGGTATATATTAAATTTAGATAGGAAGTTCGTAAGCTATTTGTTGGTAAATTATTGTAAGTATAAATTACATTTATATCTCTTTAATACCTCCAATGTCAAAAATAGCATAAAATATCGCTATTGACTATATGGTCTTGCGCAAGTATGTGCACAAGAATCCCTAGTGTGAGTAATGGTTGTGTGGAGAGAACTGCAAGTTCCGCAGAAGTGGCAAGACGGAAACAGAGTGCAACGAGGTGATAAACGTCAAATTTATAGAAGAATTGTCACAAATTTTCTCGGCGCTTTTTCCTCCAGGAACTTCGGGTATTTTATACCGTTGAAATAGAATTTAAATGTAATTTCCGATGAAATTTTATACAAAATTTCAAATCATATCCAGTTTAAATCGAACATACATACGTATATATAACGTTGGTGTAGCAAAAGGTTGGCGAAACGTTCGAAAGAGCATCAAGCGTGCGAGGCACAATTGAAATTTATTTATCTAATTAAGCAAACGGGTCTGATGTCGCGACGAACTGTCGGGGATCACAATCATAATTCTGACTGAATTAATTCAGCACCATGAGAAACCGATATGCCCAGGGCAATTTCACTTTGATAAACTGAAAATTTCTCAAGTTGGGCGGTTCAGAGGGAATGGCTGATGAAAATAGTTTGAAGAGAAATTAATAATTGAAACTCTGGAAAAGGATATTAAATAATTTTCCCTTTAGCGATTCCAGGAATCAGCTGTCATTGTTATTGTTACTATTATTTAAGTTTCTTTACACGGGCTGCATTTATCCCTTAGTGGTAATATTATTTCAACTTCTTCTGTTGAGATCATAAATTATCATTTTATTCGACCGAAGGAAGGAGGCTTGCTTTTAAATAGCTAAAATACCGTTAAACAAAAAGTTTCGGCGTTTGTTTTTAACGATTAATATCGTTAGATACACAGCTGACTCGTAAGTAACCCGAGTTACTTAGGGTACACCGTTTTAATTTTAATGAAATTTATGACGTAATATATAGAATAGAAATTTGCCTGAAACAAAGTAATCTATCCGAAATTGGCGTGATCACGAATATTCCTTGGACATTCTTCTCAAAGCGTTGAACCGAAGCATCGAACCAGAGGAAAGTGAGAGCTCAGAGTCACAATCGAATAATGTTTATAGCTCGTTAGGCGCTCGGAGTGAAATTGGTGAACTGAGAAATTGTGAATTATTATCCATACGTGGATGAAAATTAATAGCGGGGCGAGTAAAGTCATAAAGTTGAAATGATAAGAAACGAAACGAGGAGAAAGGCGAAATTCGCGCTATACGATACGGTGGTTTAAATCAACGGTCAATGATTTTTCACGTATACATTCTATCGGTGTTCCTCGCGCGAGCACGTGTTCGTAATTTACAGTTCTTTGCATTTAGCCTATAGCTGTCTTTTATACGCCAGTCACGGTGAAACTCCACGGTGTTGGTAATTTTATGCACGTACGTCTATTACGGCCAGCTTGCAATCAGTCTCGTTTGTATCGTAAAACAATGGCACAGAAGTTGGCGTCGATCAGCCAATACAAATGCGTGAGTATTCTTAACTCACCTATGCGAGAGAATTTCGATTAAAACTTTGTTAATTGATCGATCGTACGTTTCTCGATTAGATAGTACAAAGAACGTAAGAAGTTTCTACGGGCGAGATTAATTAATCTAACTACTATAAATGCTGCATTGCCAAGTAATATTTTTGCATTTCCGCTAGAAAAGTTTCGGTACAAAGATTTAGTTGTAAAATACGCAGCAATTTAAATTTGAAATTTAATTTATTTAAGCTCGTATTCGATCGAGTAAATAACATTATTATTATCATAAGACCATTATGAAAACTGCTAGAAAGTAAAATCGGATTTTTAAATAATTTACAATAAAGAAAAAGTTCGTTAAAAGAATAAGGTAACTGGGAACAAAGATCACGCGCCGGAAGAATTGAAATTTGTTCTCGTTTAACTCCGTATTATCATTAATATTCACGTTGCTCGGTACAAATGACAGTGCAACTTTAATTAAACGTTTTCATGGCTACTAATTGCACGCTTTCTAAACCGCTGCAATAATGCCTGCGTTAATTGCCGTTAATAGTTGAGATTGCGAAGCAATCGAGATGTAATAGGTGTTTAACTCGTGTACGTTGCCTTTTCCTTCTTTATATACAGCCAAAGAAATTATTATCGATAAATCATCGTGATAATATTAAAGTTATGATTTTACCGTAACTACGGTAAATCTAAACTGTTATATCTCGCCAAGCACAATGCCTACTAAGAGTATAGGATTTGCGTTCATACAGCATTTTTTATTTAAATTGATCTTCTACAAAATCTGTCCAAGCTACTTTACATTCGTCTCGAGATACTCTCTATATTTCGAAGGTTTTCCTTCGCTTCTTTCTTGTATATATATATGTATATATATATAATAATATGTACATGTAATTAAAAAATAATTACAAAGTATAATATAATACCGAAATTTATCTTAATCCATTCAAAAATTTAAAGTAATCGGGAACGAATGCACTTTAGGAAGCTACGAAAACTATGGAAAAAACAAATTTTGAAAATAGGCCGAGGAGAAATGATTTGTTATTCAAACAAGATGATGATCCAAAGCACGTATCGCGATTGTGTTGCAATTGTTTATAAGGCGAGATTGTGCCTTGACAACAGTGATTTAACTCTTGATCTTCAGATTATCTACCATTATACGCGATATTGTTTCCAGGCACGCTGATTTAAAATTTAAAACACAATTACGACCATGCTCTTGTTTAAACTTTTTCGTGACAAGCTGATTGGAGACAATACGCGAGGCCTAGCCGCGTAACAAATATTATACAAAGCCACGAGCGTTTGGATCTTAATTTCGAGGCGATTCGAAATGTTTCGAAGTTTTGAACGACTTTTACCTTTGAGACTTTGGAGACTCGTCGAATTTTAAAGATTCAAGACGCAAGACTTATCTTTCAGAAAATTAAGCATGGGTCTCACGTTTAAAGCGATTCAAATTTTCGCTATTTATACATTCGATGCCGAGTATTCTACGGCACATCCTTGCCGAACGGTAATTTCGAGAAAGATGCAACGAGCAAATGGTGTAATTCCCACCCGTTAATTCGCATTCGAATCCAACGCGTGTCTCGAGAAATTTCTTAGTGCCCGGTACCGAGACGCAGTAGCGTGCTGGAGAACAGGAGGCACGTACGAAGAGAAGAGAAAGAGAACAGAAGGGAACAGAGCGGAACAGAGCTATCGGGTCCCACCAGGGAGACTGGCCGCGAGTTAGAAACTCGATGGTACGCGACAGAGGTTTCCTTTGCATATACTCGGCGATAGGGTCGCTCCCGGCGGCGCTTATCGTCAGAATTTATTGGCCAGTTTCCGGCGACGTTCTCGACTTTAAACCGCGACGTTCGACGTTAAGTGACTTTGCGGGATTTCAATGTAACGCGCGACGTTCGTGGGGTTGGCAGACGGGGACCGCGTGATTCAGGGTATGCGCGCGAGCTCGTAACGTGGAATCAAGATAATCCTGGTCGTCCATGAGCCATGGACCCGCACTCTCTCCCAACCCCTATCTACCGGGCTAACAGTGTGTTCGTACAGTGTCGCACTCGCCTAATCCCCTCGCGCCTATCTAGATGCATACATCATACACCGAATAAAGGCGTGCAATATCCTTTCCAGCTCGTCCACCCTTTCGTTCGCGCCACTACACCGCGCCATGCCGAGCTACATCGGTTTTGGCACACGGCGCGCAACGGAACCCGCTTCTTCTTCCATTTATATTCATTTAAATCGGCTCGTTCGGGAAGATCGCACCTAAATGTAAGGAAAATCCGGCAAACTATCTTTATGGACTTGGTCTTTTTAGCGAATATCTTCTGTGCGATGTTTCTTACATCGATGTAATCGCGCTTAAGATCGAGATGTTAATAGTCATAATCTGGGATAGGAAATGTTGTCTCTACGTTGTTAGCTTAACCGTGAAAACTATCGTTATTCTTGAAATTGTTGACTCTTTCAAAGCGCGATACAGGAGGTAAGAGCTAAAGAATATTAATTTTGTAATATTCAAACATTTTACGTTTAAGATAGATGTAATTTCAACCGTTCGTGCGAAGTAAATTTTAGTAATTACGTTCCGTATGATACGGTTGAAGACAAAAAGTGTGCAGCAGCGTATTTCGCGCTTTTGTCGAATCTCTCTCAGGCTACGCCGTGGAAAAATTAATTCCGTAATTAGTAATTAGCACGGGAAATATTAATTAATTTGAAATAGCGCGTGCTTTATGATATTTTTCGCGTTCTTAACGATAGAAATTCTTTCGAAGCTACTGTTCAATAATTTTTCAGCGATTTAAACAATTAATTTCCTCTTTTTTACTTTCTTTCTTTGCCTAGACGATATTCTACGTAATTTGCGAACGAATATAGTCTTTCTCGTTGGGTAGGAAATTGAACGATATCAAATTATCAGTTAAACTATAACCGTCGATTCCCAAGCGTCAATGAAACGTTTATACGTGCATTTTTTCGGTGGAACTCCATATTAGCCTTGCAATTTGGCTTTGTCGGTCCAATTTTCCAATGCCTTTAGTCCCGGTAATTCGCAGCACAGCAATATACTCCGTTACCATTAAACGTGTAACACGGTTATACCGTGCGATTTAATTAGCCCTGGAACGATTTATTCGACCAGAACGATCGAACCGTAGCGTACAACATAGACTTTCTCGCGAGTTTGTAAGTTCCTTTTGTTACTTCGCGCAATGCTCGATTCGATTCGATTAGCAAATAAATGGCTAATTCATAATTCATAACGCCAATCAGCTGACGTAGTTTCACAACTGAAACTTGCCAACAATTCTTTTTCTGATCTCTCGATTCTCCGCTTAAGAGAATCGGAATGATTTCAGGATCGACAATTTCCGAGGCAAACGAATCTTACGATCGGTGAATTGGTTGTTGATTTTTCCTCAAAGATCAACGGGGCTCTCATTTCAGATCGACTTTGGTCGAAATTGTATAATTTTCGCGCGATTTTCTTTCTACAGTATACCGTCGATGTCGTAACCGAACCTTCCCCGAATCCCGCATCACTCGCATTGAGTCTACAGGTCGAAAAATGTTCTTGTCTGTAACGAACGGTCAACGCTTTAATTCCGTCGATATATCGTGGTCTCTCAACGTTCTTTAAATTGTACCGGCTACCAAGGAACAGCCTAACCAACCGTCCGATCGGCTTCCGCCCTGGCGAGGCTAGGTCCTCGTTCGATTCTCGTTTGGCGACACGACGGGATATATTAGCATCTTTTATTAGGTGCTGCCGCAGCACGGTGTCAAACAAATCTGCTCGCGCCCAACGGCCATCCGTTATACACACCTACGTGCTCCGTTCGGCCCGTTTTATTGGCCTGACTCTGACACTCTCGGCGCCGTGGGGAAGCACCGTTCGGCTGTCCAACGATCGTAAACTCTAAAATACACGTTCCCGGCTGGCTTTGCGATTTACTGTTCGCGATTCCGCGACCACTGCGATCTGTCGCCCGTGACAGCGATAGAGAGGAGCAAAAGTCACCTTCGTACGGTTCTCCAGGCAACACGCGAACCGGTACCCTCTCCGTTCCATCGCGTTCTTCCTTTTCAAACATCCACCGGATTCGTGCGATTGCACACACGGTAGGAGTAACGATCACCATCGTTTTTCTTTCTCTTTCTTTTTTCATCGAATCGTGCCATGACTCGACCGCCATTCAAGCAGACGCAGGCTATTGGAATGTTCCGCTCGCATAGTATCTGGATAAAGATGCTCTTGACCGAGCCGTATGGTTCGACAACGTGGGACATGGCGAATACAGGCTGTCCCACGCAAATGGGACGAGTTATAGATTAGAGGCGCTTCGGGATAGCAGAATATTTTATAAAACGAATCACGCGCAAAATGATCGATGAAAGAAAGTTTAAGCTTGATAACGGTGTCCTGGAGCGCAGTAGGAACGCGTATTTAAACTAGTAAGAGAACAAAAGCGTTTTATAGAGGAATTTTCGCATAATAAAAGAGAAAATGTTTGAAAAACATTCGGGTTTACATGTAATATTTACATATTTCGTTTTACGTAACTTTGTGTATTTAGCAGAAAATAAAAAAAGATCGGTGTTCTAACTACATAGGTGTTAAATGAAAATAAAAACAGATAGATCCGTTCGCAGGTAAAACAGATTTATGGATTTCCAATGTTGTTTGCAGCTAAATAACAAGAGGTATCTGGTATGTCTTTCTTCCGATCGTTTTATTCGCGTGTGTAAATTACCGACTACCGTATGTATATTTTTCGAATATTTCCGTCTTGTTTCGCACACTCGCTGTTATAATTTAACCACGTTATTTAGTATGAACGAGCAAATTAAGATCATTAAGTGCTCTACCTGTTTATTCCCGACGAGATAGAAAATTATATTCTTCGTAGAAATTTTAGCGAATTCTCTCGTCTAAAATGATGATTTTTAAGTCGATGTTGATTACACATTTTTTATTCTTCCTGGTAGATATTACAAGACTCTGTGCTTCTAGATCCTTTTTCTTTAGTGCCGTGTACATATACACAGTGGAATAATTACACAGATACAACGCGAGAGACGTAAAAATGAAATATTCATACGAATCAGAAATGGCCTCGTCATCGCCGTCAATCTGTCAGGCAAAGATTTACGTGCGTTACCGTTCAAATAGACGTCGATAGATTGAGTTCCAAGACCGTCCATTTATCTCTCCGCTAAGTGAGTCGAGTCCAACTTGTTTTCCTTGCCTAAGTGAATTGAATCCGCGAAGTTTACTTTGGATGGGTGAATTAAGTCCCATCCAATACGAGTGCCAGTGACAGCCGTTTAAACCCTGTCCCATCGGCACTATGTCTCAAATACAATTTGTTTGACATTTGAAATTTTAACCTAAACCTCGTGATGCATCCGCGATAATAAGCTGAGCGAAAACTTTGTCAATCCTATGCAAATATAGTATGCAAATTTTATATACGTTGAGTCGCGTAACGATAATTTAATCGTGCATAATCCGCTAACTATAAATGCAAAATTTCTATTTCCGATTTGTGAATTTCGTTACGAAATATAATATTAATCGCGGTTGAATTATGACGGCCACTGACGTGATTAGTAGTATATATATTATATTTTCTTTATCAATCAAACGATTAAAATTTGTCCTACCGAATCTGTCATTTCTTATTCGGAATTTACGATCGTATATTTGTTGTGGATCCAGTTTTGGAATTTCGACAACGCGGATCTAACGTACTATCGAATAAATTTGTTCCATATTCTTGGTATAGGTTGCACCGAGACTGCTTGCTTCGGCCGAACGTTTTTCGACGTGGAATCTGTTTCTCTAGATAGCGATACGGTTTTAGCCGCGCCAACATTGGGGAAAAAGGAAAGTTAAAGGGAAGAAAAGACGAGCTTGCGCTAAAAGGCTGCCGCCGGCGAAGGAATGGTTATTTATATGCCTCCGTTTGATGGTTTTTCCTGCACCGTGAAAGAGGAAAATATGATAAGAATCACGTGACGGTGTACTACGGGAAATACGTCGTGGAAAAGCGCGAAGAGAAGCGACGTAACATTTTCCGAAAGACAGAGGAACGCATATCCTACGTTATTCTCATTTCTTGTATACATGAAAATATTAAAATTTCAAACTCCGCTTGTTTCTCATCCTTCGTTTTCTTCCTTTCTTCTTCTCTCTATTTAAATTTACAACTTCTCCTTATAGCGAGCACGATAAACTCAATATTTTGCTGGTCAAATTTTACATTTCGCTTCCTTAATGTAACAATAAATTTCTCGCGATCGAGTTCAAGTGCCTCCATATAATAATAAATTTAATGTGTCGAATACCAAAGGGTAAAAAATGACGTACAAGTATTTTTTATAGCTTCTACACAGTTTAATGTACTTTAGAAAGTTTAAGGGTTACTGTTTGCCGGGTTTTACTACCCAAGTTTACGATCTTTTATGTCGCTTTTCATAGTAAATTTGACGTTGAACAGTTATTTACTAGATACATTTCTATGTCGGGAAATGAGCTGATATTTTTAACGACGTCGATCTTCAGTCTCTTCGACATCTAACGAGATTGATTATTTTCGAAGTGTAAAGCGTGTAAACTCGCACACGAACTACGGTTTCCACGATACTTTTCTATAATTCTAATCTAGAAATGTGCTCCTTATTGTTTAAAAAAGCTCTTTATAACTCGGATACGTTGGCTACGACGATGGAACGTATAATTCGAAATTTAAAACGGTTGACAAGGAACTTTTGCCGTGAAATGCCTTGATAACGACTGTCGCTATTGCCTGGAAATATCGATATCAAATATGGTACGGTCCGAGGGAAATTCAGAGCACGTTCTATTTGCTTTTCAATGTTCTATGAAATCATAAAACGGAGAATAACATTCCAGGGTGACAGTGTGCGCTGCACGTCAAAATAGCATACGCGCGATCTATCAACGTCGTCGTGATAACTGTCCCGAATTCTGCGTTTCTCCGTACCCAGACAAAACTCATCGTTAGTATTGCCGGCAAACGTTACGAGAACCGAGAAACGTTCGCGAATATGTAGCAGCTGTCGCGCACGGAAATGCAGCAACCGTTCCGCTATTCATATAATATGCTGTCGTTTTCCTAGAACAGTGTAACAACGATTCTACTCTGGCAAGACGCGCGGAATTTCTACCTGTCGACGCATCGCGACGTTTTGTTCGTCTCACGCGCGTGTTACGTCTTTATCAATTTTAAACATTCAGAATATTCCGCCTGAACGTGTACCGGTAGAAATGTTTATTTCAGCCACGACGATACGAAAAAATGTTCTGTATGCCCTTGTGTTTCTTATTCGCAGGTACTTGGAATAGCATAATGCTAGAGTAAAACGTGAAAAAGTTATTACCGTCGTTTCGCATTATATTTGTCTATCGCTTGTAAACGTTTCACATCTTGTCTAATTAAAACGCTATTTCAGACTATTTGTCTTATGTCGTGTGCTATCCATGACACGCATACTTGGACCGTATATACCGCTATAATGTTGATGCTACTTCGTCGAGTGGAAAGTATTACTTGCATAATTGCCGGTTTACACGGCATTGTACCATAATCTTGGCTTAAATCAGGTAATCCTTACCTTTCAGTTGCATCGTGTAATTTCTAGAACAACGACACACGTTGAATTTACATAATGCACGTGAAATACGAAGTTGGTCCGCCGTTAATGAGCGTAGCCAAGTAAAAAGAAGTTCGTCGAGCTTCGACCAGCTCTTTGGCGCATCGTCGTGTATATGCTGTAGATGGGCAAAGAAATAACCTAAGTACATAAACGGACATACTTAAGCAGATCAAAGGCGACAGCCTAGTAAAATGACGCGAACTAGAGAGAAGGGTCGAAGGACGGAGAAAAGGAGGAAGAACGAATCGTCGGTTCTTTGCAAACTCGAGCTTTCGAGATGCTCCCGGTCCCTTGGTTTTCCGAATAAATGATGGCGTCTACTCGAAAGACATTATTTAACTCCTTACGCGACGAAATCTGTTTCGCAGCAGATTGCTCTGCGAAATATTGCTCCGGAGAATCGGGACAATAAAACGACGCCGTACAGCCACGAAATTCTCCGTCTGTCTTCCTCGTTCGATATTTTCAACTTTACTTCCCAAGTTTCCATTATCCTTTCTGGATCATAGAAATGTTAGACCACGGATGAATTCTTTACGGATGGATTCCTTAACCCACACAAATTTCGAATTTTGTTTAATTCTGAGAAAAAGAAATTCGGCTGTATGGAAAAGCGGTGCAAGTAAAATACGATAAAACGACGTACGACGTTCGTATTTATTTAAAGAACTTTGTTACGAATTCTCAAGCTTTCGAAATTCTTATTTACGCGCACGAACCCGAGAGAAGATATAATACAAAAATATCAAAAACTGTATTTTACTTTGATATACGTATAGGTATTAGTTATTTCACGTTTCTCCACGAAAAGATCTTTCTATAAGGTTTTGTTCTACTCGTTACTCTTTCAACTTATTTCCTTATAAAGAATAGACCCACTATATATAGAGTTTCGCATACATAAGAAGAATAGCCCCGAATAACGAGCAACACACGCGTTTTTTGGAAACAACTGCAGTCAAGAAAGACAGAGCTGATAAAGCGGAACAAAAGGAAGAGCTGCTGCTGAATGATGAGACCGTAGCGGAGAAAGGAGCAACGTTGAAGCTTCTTGCATGCGAAAATTGTAATATAAAACTAAACGATAACGTATATGATAGTGGAAGTGTGCGCGCCTGTGTATGGTGCCTGGAATACTGCACTGAACGGAGAATTTATGGAGCATCGTGTCACGGTGTCAGAGTAGTAACAATAGAAATGAATGCGAGCTGTTTCACCGAACTGACTACAGTGCTGTTATTAAAGGGCGTTTTTACCTGTAAAACTTTGCAATACGTCGCGGATTTATTGCCGTTTCCATTTTTATTCGCTTCCTTCAGAAGTAATAAATCGTCTTCAAAGAAACTCCACACAATCGAAACTTAATTACGTGGCCCCCGTTTCCTCTAACTAGTTTCAAACTCAATTTTCTCGAAAACAAAAGCGTCAAGTTACAAAACGTTATTCCACATTTTCGATCAGCCTTCGCATATAGAACGGTCTCACTATTTTCTCATTATGTGGGCCATTCTGGATGTAGGACGACGTTTTGGCCGAAATTTTTCCCAATGCCTAATGCTTAAACCAGCTTGCGGCAGCTATAACGCGATTGATAAAGATTACGTAATTTGTATAACGGAAAGAGTAGAAATTAACCGCGCTCCTCTCTGCCACAGTATCGTATTAAATTCGAGAGGATATATTTTTATAGAAATAATTATAAAATTATCATCGCACGCTTGTCTTAACTCGAATCCACGATTACGATCAATTACCGTAAAAAGGTAGATTACGATGGTTGGTTTAAAACGAGCATATTGATTTTGCCTAGCTCGCCATTAACGATGGCCACTTTTGTGAACGAGGTGCTGCAAAAATTCTGTTGACGATGAATGCAAAGCGCTCGAGCGGGCTATAGAAAATTTCAACCGGTCCTTTCGTCAGGCGTGTGAAAGGATTTCCGGGAAATGCTCGATGCTTGCTGTATCCGGTACAGGGTCTAGTTAATGGTAACCTGCAGATCCGCTCCGAAGAAGGATGAAATCCTGTAACGTACAAGTAAAAGAACGCGAAAACCACGCTCGACGAAAGAGTCAAAAATTCTTAAAGCGGATAGGATATACGGAGCAAAGAGATGCGAAATATCTAGTAAAAAGAGAGGATAGAAAACCCTTGATACATCGCAGATCGAATACATATTGGATCGATGCATAGAAAAGATCGTTTCTCTTGAGTTTTGACAAACCAATACCATCCGTTAAATTTTGTCCTATCCTGAATTTTTGTCGATCGAGTCGGCCCTTACGTGCTCGGATTCGATATACGTGCTCGTGAAGTATAGACGTATGTTTGACTTTTACTGTCTGTAACTACCGATACGTAGCGTCTCATTCTACTGATCTTAATTACTTGCGTCTGAACTTATCTCTGGATATTTAACACGTCGACGAGCCTTCGAAAATCGTCATTTGAGAATTTTATTTACCGAAAAATCATGGTACGAAGAGAAATTAATCAAGTATAATCGACTTGCTTATTCGAGTTTCGAAAAATTCAAGATTTTTCGGTAATTTGTCACCAAACAGCGATATATAAAATTGATCGAGTCAATGATATTCTCGAGACAGTCTCAAAGCCGTGGAAGGTTGAAACCACAACTGCTCTTCCGGCCATTTTCCTCCATAGTCGGTGACACTGATGGCAATGTGGTCGATGACGATGCGTTGGACGTGAATCGAGTTTGGATGCAGACGAGAAGGGCGAATTCTCGTTGGACGTGGGACGCCAGGAATATAATATCGCGACAAGAAACCCGTATATATCTCCTGCCATTAAATTAAGCTTGGCTGTAAAATAAACGTTTCGAATGGACTACGTTTCCATGCACGCAGCCGGGACAGAACGAGTCGTCCGTTGCTACCTGCATATCCTATCAGGGATAATTGCTCTATTATGCTCACGCGTTCATAAACTTGAGCGAATAATCGGGCTGGCTGGCTCGGCACGATCGCGCGCGCGTTCCACGTAGGCGCGAGCCGCTCTATGCCGCATACCTGCATTACTTATGCACTTTGAAAAGGACCTCTGGATGCGCTGAAATCCCTTCTCCGCTGTACAGGATGTTCCGCGCCGATGTGCGCATCCTGAATTATTTCTAAATTGCATGTTACGATAGAAAATTGTTACGCGAAGCGTCTGGAACGGGCGTGAAAAGCCTCGAGGAATCATTTCGAAAGCGATATCGAATAAAATATGTCGTATAAATTTGGATTTTCTACCGGTATACTCGCGTAGCGGTAACAGATTAAAATTTTATTACCGGTAGACGACAATTTCAGGTTCGATATGAGATGATCTTTAAAATGTTTTAAGATGACGTGATTATGTAAGCACCGAGGATGGAATCTACGTTTGTACGATACTTGTGATATTTTTAAGACATCTTGTGTACAGTTACTGTATACATAGAGTGCTTCAAAGGGGAGCACAACTTTTATCATTATATCAGTTGTTCGTGCGAGTATGAGAGGGACCACCCTGCGAAACCACGCATCCGATTCTGTTATACTTCTTTCAATCGTGAATCGTTGCTGTGAAAAGGAGGATGTAATCCTATAATCCGAGGAACAGAAGAGAAGGATAGAAAATATATATCGTTGGATCGTTTCACGTGGCGCTTAACGAAAGGATGACTCCGTTAGCTCTCGAACGTGAATCATAGGCTTGACGAATACGTTCGAGTGCATTACCGGTGATGTAATTTATACACGTTTAACGTCGAGCTTGTTCAAACGTTTCCAGTCTTGTAGAAAATCAGCGTACATATTTGGAATTAAACCGAATTTCGCGACATTTTCCATGGATATTTATCGCAAATTTATCGGCATTCCAGATATAAATTTTTGCTCTTGGAATTAATATATTGTTGGCGAAAATTTACCGCTTGCGCAAACAAGCTCGATTTTGATTTAATTGAATTCATTTTGCTTAATATCAAAAGATAAAGTGATACGACGATCGTTATTATTCTCATTTAAAATAAAGAAATTATTACGTCCAAGAGATTGACGACCTAGAAATCTAAATAAACGACTCGAAATATCCTATTCTTCCAATATCAACGCGAAGATTCTATTTATACTCTGACGGTATTGAATATTCTAAGGTAAATTACGGATACTAAGCATTTTCAACAGCTTAAACGGTATATTTTCTAGCAGCTGTCTCTCAAAAGACACGTTAGGTAACACCGATAAACGTCAATACGCTTATCAATCATAAAATCGCGGTCATAGTTCCGTTCAAACGCCAGCTTACAGCTCGTTGCGTTGAGCATATGTAGCGAAAATTTGATTTCACGCAAGCAAATATCAATATACAAGAGCCCCAAAACGTATCACCATATAGATCATACCGACATTACGTGCATGAATATCATACGAAATCGTGATAACATATAAATTATAAATCTTCGATCGTCACAACTATTTCGTTCTAAGTAATTCAAACTAAATAATTCGTTTTCCGGCGTTCGAAATTTGCTTTATGTCGACGAGTACCGATTTATTTCGGTCTAAATTCGTTTAAAGCGCCAAACGTGTATAAATGGACAGAGGAAATTCCATAAAAAAATCCCACAGTTTGATAAAAAAAAATTCGCTAGTGTCACAGGAACGAAATTAAATTAGTTTTCTTGTTACTGTTCGTACCATTCGGGTGTCACCTCTGCTGCTATAAATGTGTTCACGTGTGTGGATATGGCACATATTTACATCATCCTCTTAATTGGTCCTTTCATTAGAAATCTCTTTAATCCTTCAAATAATTTCCTCGTCGCTTACATCGTTCATTTTATCATACTCGAGCCATTTCATCGCGTAATTTTCTGTGCAGTTTGTTCAACCTGGAATATTAATCGTATTCTTGTTAGAATTCTCGTTTTTCGAATCGTTTCGTTGACATATTGGTGTACGTTGGACGACGGTGAACCGTGAAAAGCTACACGCGTCCATGAAAGAGAACGGTCAAGCAATAAATCAAATCATTTATTTTCGATAAAATCATTGCCCACCTTGCGCGCACGATACATAGCAATCGCTGTCTTTTTTCTTGTCGTTAACAAACTTCTTAATACCGAAGAAAATATGTAAGAATCATTATCGATAATGATTTCTCGTCTCAATTTTATCCTAAAGTTATATTTCTCTTTTTTTTCTCTCTTTTTTTTTAATAACTAATCGAGTCTTATTTCTAGGACACGCTTAAGATATCTTCGTATCGAAAAATACTCGATATTCTAAATATACATACCTGGCTCCCTCCCTCTTCTCTTATTTTCTTTCGTTTGATTTTCAAGTTCGACCCTTCTCATTCCTGCTATTTTAAAAAATAACAAAAAATATCACATGTTCGCGGCATGAAAGAAAGCATACAAGCTATACAGAAACTAAGGATACTGAAAGTACAAAATTAAAGTAAAACAACAAAGTTCGCTGGTGGTTCTTTTAAATTAAAAATACATCGCTTCGCTTTTAGATGATCAAACGGCGTCCCTTGTTCCTTTTATTTCATTTTATTTATTTTTATGTTAGTATTTATCCAATTAAAGGATGCAAATAAATGCAACAATAACGACATTAGATTCGAGGATTAACTTCGATAAAGCTTGTGTCTGTACTGAAAGAAATTCATCGTAATCGACGTACAATTAATTTACCGATTAATGCAGGTCGATGAGCAATTCAGAGATTTTGCCTACTCATTGAGACGACTGTACTGCACCAGAGGAGATGCAGATGTAATTGGATTTTCGAGCGAGATCGATGGTGGCCATTCACGACAGCTTAATTAGGTTTCGCGAGTGCCCGTCGAAAATCACGTGGCTGATATTCTGTCAGCCGTTAGCATTTTGGAAATTCTATGGTTCGCTAAATTATCGCGCGATATTCTAATTCGGAGTTAGGTTGGTGCATCTACACATACGTCTCTACATACAGCCTCGTTCAAAAATATCAGGACATTTGCTCGATTATAAATATCTCGAAAAAATTATACCGTTAATGAATTAATAAATTGAACTTTGTATTTATATTTCCTGTGTTCCACGTTGCGGCGTGTATTCGACGTAAAATTTGTCTAAAAGGAAAAGAGATGCGATTTGATACTTTTTCGCAAGGTTGTATATACGCGTCATGGAAAGTTTGTCAAATTTTCGTAACAGTTGTTTTGCGAATCCTGTCGTGCGGTTGAAAAAAGAATTTTTTTTTTTAATTCATGTCGCGTGCTATATCGTATGGATATCGCATGGATATCGCGACTAAAAATCTTTATCGAAAAAAATTAACTTGTTATTCTCCGAAATCGAATAAAAAATTCTGTATACCTTTGAAACTCGATACATGTATTCCTAAAATTCGCGAAGTTTACAGAATTTACTAAAAACTCACAAAGGATATACAAAGCGAGAAAAACGGAAGTTAACATCGATAATACGATGTTATTTACATTTGTCAAATTACAACATACTAATGACGAAATAATGAATTCAACGAGAGGTGGAAATCACCGAGTTAATGATCGAAATACGATTACGATATTAATACCTTTAAACGAGATGTCGAAATGAATTTGATCGTTATTCAGCCGCGGAACGTCCGTGCAAAAGAAATAAACATAATATAATAATAAGAGCATGGAAATTTCGAGCGAACAATTACGTTCGATTATAGACGAACGGAATTGAAAAGTTCAATAAACAAGATTCTACCGGTACATACACCAGTAAAACTTTCAACAGAACCGGAAGAGATTGACGTTTGTTTACGCGTTATGAAATATCGCGAATCGCTGCACAAACGTTCGTATCTACGGATGGATTATAAAAACGATGCTCGATGTGTCGGCAAGTGTGTGTGTGTAGAACGTATGGCCGTACAATTGCATTTACCATCGGCGTTGGTGACACCCTGTGCACCTACATACGTAGACCACGGCGTGGCTGAACGCGGCGCAATCCCGTCCTGTGGTCTTGTAACGCAATAAAATTGCACGCGACTAGCAAGCTCCGAAATTCAACCGAAGCTCACAAAGCGACGCTGATTCCCACGTTTGCTTCTCTGCAGACGTTTTATCGCTTCCACAAAATTATTCCGAAACCTGTAACTTGCCCCGTGGCAAGCAGCAATCAGCATAACTCGGGGGACTGGGGAGGAGGGGAAACGGAGGGGTGGGTCGTGTTCGAGGGTGGCGATTCGCCCGGCGCTTGTCTAATTGCGAGCGCGAACTTCTGTGGAAGCACTCGCGGAATTTCGGAAACGGACGACCGTACTAATTTCGTGGAAATACATAACCGGTGAATTGTCGACATGATAAATACGAGTCGGTTAACACGGTGTTTTCCACCGTCCCGTTGACCAATGCTAATGGATGAGAAACATTCATCCGTGAAGGCCGTTTGTTTCTATCGGATAGCCGAGAAAGTTCTGTTATTCTTTTCTCCTCGTCTTTTCCTTCATCTCCTTTTTTCTGTCTTTTTTTTTTTTTTTGTTTTTTTTGTTTATGGCATAAGAGAGAGAGAGGTGTAAAAGGTATGGAAAATGGATCGCGAAATAAACGTGAAAACGAGCAAGAAATGTGGAAAGGTAACGTCAATTCTGTTTCGTGAAGACAGAAATTAAGGTTGGAAATGCCGAGTTAAAAGAAATTATTATTTACACTTTTGTAGCTTCGATCGGATCGTTCGTTCTATAAATCACGTAGTATTTCACTGCCTTGTACAATACCCTGCTTGCATCCGAAACAAAAAGAATAGACTGACAACGTTTTAAAAAAATCGCATGAATTAGCAGCGCATTCAAGTGCTCTTTTCAACCGAATTCCTTTCAGACGGTAGAGATGGAAGCATCCAGATTTCAATGAACGTACAGTACGGAACAAATTTACAATTTCAGGTTAACATACGTCAAAGAAGCCATTTTTTATCTTTTCTATTAACCGACGAATATTTCTGCAATTGTCGCGCAATTTTCTCAGTTACCGAATCGTTGATTACATTGAGCACAAAAAATTGTACCGAGCTAAAACTGGTATAGTTTTATCCAGTACCGTATACGGTGTACAATGACGCGTCTCGTTTTCCGACATTTAAATAGGAGAGCGCGTGTGGCACGCTCGATTCAGCCGGGGCGCGTACGTTTGCACAAAAGAAAGCGTTCGCCCCTCATTTCGTAGTGTCTAATCGCGTGTAATAGCATTCGCAAATGTTTACATATCAATCCATTCGCGTAATATCGGTATAGAGTGGTTCATCCAGCGTAGCAGCTGCGGATACCTCGGTCTCGTTCCCTCTTTTGCTTCGCTTCCCTTCCTGCATTATTCAGCTCGTCTTTAAAACTTCGTTTTACCTCTTTTCACCGAGCGAGCAAACGGAGGCAATCAAGCTGACGAACAAGGCTAGCGGTTAGCACATCGAAATGGCACGCGTGTACAAAAGCTACGTGCGAGGACACGTTGTTCTTTTTTGTCGTTTCTCTAACTTCTTTTTTCTGTCGATATTTCGCTCCTTCGAATGTCACTCTTTTGCGGTTGTTCTCTTTTTTTTTCTTCTATAATATCGTGATTTAATATGTTGCTTAGAAACTAAGTAAGAAACAGATTATTCCAATAATTCATGGTTTCGGTTCGTTTAAATATACAACGCTAAAATAATTTCGTATCGGATTGTTGCACGATAAATCTCTCTCTCTCTTCGACGATATGTTGTTGCAATCATTTCAAAATTGCGAAATATTTTCGACGGTTGTTTTAAATTAAATTGTCTCAGCCATCAACTTTTTGGGTAACTAAATAACGCGGTATACATACAGAAAAGTATCGAAAATTTCCTTGGGAATAAGATCGGAAGGTTTATCTGTTATCCGATATTACTCGAATGGTAGTTCTGGTTCGATCTGTGAAGTTCAGAATTTTATACGCCAACGATGTACAAAATGCTCGGTTTGGAGCGTGCTTGCTGGCGCGGAGATGGTAGTAAACGGAGGAGGAAGTGGATTGACAAGTTCAGCTGACAGGAGAACTCGACTGTCGGTTTCCTCATGGTTGTACGTGAAAATTTCTTATAGCTCTTACGGCTGCTCGACACTTGGGTGTTATAAAGATGTCTGCATCCAAGTGTTCAAACTTCCTTGGCCTTTATGGCTGTGTCTCTACTAGCGATGGGCACGAACACCTCGCGAGTAGATCCGATACGAGCAACGACCCACTAAATTCTAAACTGTCTATGAATATTTCGAAAAGAAAGAGAGATACTTTCCAAACGCTTCGCTAGACCTGAGAAAGAAACGAGTTTCGAGTAGATTCGAACGCTAGTCGTGTAGATCCGAAACTTTACGATCACTTCAACAGAAATTCTACGGTTATTTCGACCATTTATCTTTGTTGTCCTTGAAACCAATTATATCTGTTGCTGCATAATTTAATCATACGATAGTAATAATTTATCGCATACGATCTATCTTACAAGAAGTTATTACAGAAACGGATATCCGTATCCTATTTTATTAGATATTTGTGGTAGATTAGTATAATAAAAATTCTCAAAATATAAATAACATGGCCGTAATCGCGTAAACCTGCTAAACAGATCTATTCGAAAATTTCTCAATCGGAATTCATTTCTACCCTGTTATTACTATCACCGAAGATAATATAAAACATTTCGAATCAAACAACAAAACATAACGTACATCGAGCAATGAAATATTCGAAGCACTCGGGCAACGTTTTAAAATGTCCATTTTTCTAAACGTGCATAGCTCGAAATAACAACAACAAAAAAGAACTGAAAAATAGTTCCGATCAAATTACTCAGACTGAAATTATTCGATTCTGCTTTTTCTCGCTTTTTCCAATCACATTCCTATAATGAATATTTCCCCGCGATATTTTACCAGTTGCTCGATTTTTCCGCCGTACGGTACGTTCGTAGACGAAGTATCGTGACTCACTGAACGAACCTTGCTTTTCGTATTGGACTGTTTTCGAGAGAACGTCACCGGGATAGAACAAAATGGATACGTATCGGCCCGATGGCGCCTGGCCAGGAATACCGTGTGAATTTTCTGTTAACATATTTTTAACGCGTTCATTCTACCCTACTCACCCTATCCTACGCTACGCACAACCCGCTCCCTCCCCTTGTTCGATTCCCCGGCTAACCATACAACTTTGACAGTTTTACCATGCGAGACGGACGAACGTCATCGAGGGGACGGCCGCACACAGCATTATGACTGTTCAGGGTGTCACAGCGTTTTGTATTTAAATTCTCTGGATATTTCGACGCCTCCGCTTGCTTCTCGTCCTCCACTAGCGTTGCCTTGCTCTTTCGTGTCTCTTTATAGCTTAAAGACCACATAATTAACGCAGTACCTACTGAAATATTAAAAATGACTAATTTTTAATATTTGGAAATTTGTTTAATTTACGATAAGACATTGTCGAAGATGTATAAAAAAAGCATTATAATATATCTTTTCATATATATATCTTTCATTTTATTTTCATTGGTACAAGTTCTATACTTCGGTCATCCATAATTCTAGTATTAATTTCACCGAAACAGAATATTTTCTCTCCATTCGATGCGATACTTGGATAATTACATCGCAAACAGGCGATAAATCATTTAACAGAAATCCATAAAGAATTTTATTCATTCTTAATCATGGGACAGCTGTCGTGTAATAAACTCGGTTGAAGTAATAAATTATTTAATGTTCATCGTTTGAGAAGTACGTAGCAATAAGCTTTGCCACGAAGTAGCATGTCCCAGTTGCCCAGAGCTAGAGTAATACAGACTGTTGACAGAAATTTTCCTAACAACGTGTCATAACCGACAGCGTGACACTAGACGTGCAGTCAGTCGCTTTAACCGAGTTGCAACCCTTGGGTCCGGTTTCCGGCAATATCCCGCATAGCAAATCCACAGGTCACTTACGGTATGATGAATAGGCATAGCGGCATAGCGATTCAGGCAACTGCTCAAAGGAAAACGTTTTGACCACTGATTTGCTATTCCCACGTCATTCCTCGTTTCTGCGCCGATTTCTATTTAGCGCGAAGGCCAATTTTCGCGATTAAAACTTCCATATGCGAACCGTGGTCAAAAGCAAACCGATTCGATGCTTTTGTCGTGCACGCTGTGTTCAAATACGTCATTTTAGGTAAATAATTTCAGTGAACTTTAGCGCTTTATTCTTACTTAACGCGCAAAATCATAAAGCGAAAACCTGCGAGTTTCTGCAATTATGACAAGGATAAAAGTTCGAAGGGTTTTTTTTCTCAGATATCGTACCTTGAAAGCAGTTACATTCGTGCGACATCGTCCGATATAATGCAAAAGAGCGAAAAGCAAAGCCAGAGGTATCAGAGAACGATGGATGTTGTATATTTCTTGATAAATTGTTTTAACCAGTTAAACCATTATATGAAATATTCTTTATTTTCGTGGCAACTGGGTATCGGCGACGCGAGAAAACTTCCGCTTTAATATCACAGTTAGATGCGAACAAACAGACTCAGCGAGGTAGTAACTATGGCGAAGGTGCGGATGTACGGTGTCGTTCTCCTGTGATTTCTCAACAGCCACGCAGCCAAGTATAGACACCATAGGATCCTGTCCATTAACCGGTTCTTCGTCAATTCACCTTTCACGCACGTGTTAAAAGGAAGAAGAGAACTGTCAGAGAATGGGAACGACCAGAAACTGTCAACTTTATCCAACTTTCGTAGAGGCGGGAAATCTATGTTAGCTGTTTCGTAGGGAGCTAGAGCCTATATTTTAGAAAGCTATAACGTGTTTCGTCCGTGGAACGCATTTGTACGTGTTATAGCATCGCTGTTAGTCTTTGCGTAATATATGTACAGGGAGTCCGCTATCGTGGATGAAACTTCGGAAACGTCGAATCCTACGTATGTATAAATAGAAACGATCTGAGAAATTTCTTACCCTTGGAAGAAAAGAATTATTATGAAATATCGAAATCAAGGGGAATAATAAATAAATGGAATTTAAACAAAACTGGAAGACAAAAGCTTCGGATTTCTATATCTACTCACGAATTCGATTTTCCATCGTTTTCCTTGCCACGTTTCAGATATAAATCAGAATCAACCAAAATCTCGTTATGCGCGTTATTATTCTCTGTACAAAGTGAACGAGTATCGACAGAACATTTCCAATGGCCATTTTATTAATGTCCGACGATTCACAGAACATTATAATACGACACCGTTATTATACGATACAATTTCCTACTTGTTGAGCGATGAAATAACAACTGCACGAGAAATACACGATAACTTACTACCGTAAGTAACAGGCTCGATTGTTAACCGTCTAAACGACCAGGCATAAAGCGCAAACAATGACGGTACAATGAACCAGAGAAATTTAATAACCGTAAATAAAGAAGAATTCAGGAATAACGATGGAAATATTATCCGTCTAACGAAACGAATAATAATTTGCACGAATAACTCTCACCATTACCAGCTACCCTTCGATTTTTTACTTTGTCCGTTCCTCCTGGCTTGCCTCTACCTTCTCTTTTCTCTCCTCCACCATCTTTTACAATCTACCATTATGCGTGTTCCCTTTTCTTTTCTTTTCTCTTCTTTTCTTTTCTTTTTCTTCTTTTTTGTTTCCTTTTACTTAATAAACGTATCTACCTATCCACTCGTCCATCCTCCTCGCAAGTCGAGAACCCGAGACCAAACTCGACTCAGACGCATAAATAGTCTCTCCACCTTTCTCCTATCTGTTCTCTTCTCGCTCTCCTTTTTCCTCTCCTTATCTCTCCTTCCCGTTCTCTCTACGCCTCTTCCTCTCGCCGTACGACGTTCCCTCGACCATTCCTCGCGAGCTCGTCCCTCCTCGTCGACGTGTAACTTCACACCCCGTATCATTCATACCTCCCACCTACAAACGGCTGGTTTCTCTCGCTCTCGGTATTATCGCTATAACCGTGAGCTCTTTTATCCGCAGGTCGTCACAAACAACCCCCCTTGCCCCCGGTTCGAAGAACGAAAGCATCGTGTTCCGGTTAAACGGAACGACTCGGTGCCTAGTTTCCACATGGTGCGCGCGTGCTCGGATGGATGCGTCTAATTGGGTTCAATGTCGTTCGGAAGAAATCCAAAGGACTAAGAGCGTGAACATGCCGGAACGGCGAACAATGCCAGCCGTTCTCGGAACCGGCGCGTTCCATTTCTTCGTTTCGCTGATATTTTTCAACCCTCGACACCCAGTAATACCTAAATTTATCATCATTTCGCTCGTTATACTCTATACCTGAAGCTTCTAAATGACAAATATTCTGGATTTTTTACCGAACTAAACAAAGTCTATGTGTTTCATCGTTCTTGATCAATCGCGATAGCAAATGCGCACTTTGAACTTGTAATTAACGTTTTGTGGTTGTTAGTTGTTACATCGGCGTTCTATAAATTCTATTTTATAAAATCGGTTCGTTCGTTGTTCTTTGATCTGAAACTTTTAATTGACATGTGGATTCTGTTTTTTTCCTTTTCTCTTATATATAGAGAGAGAGTTGAACGAAGTTGAAATAGATGGGCGGGACGTAACAAATTTTATCAAGCCCTGTGGAGAGCTTCATCCACTTTATAATCTTTCTCGTGATTAAGGAGACTTCGGTTTCTCGATACGTTATTGAAGATCTCGCAATGGAAACCTGGCATGGCTTGAAATGATTCGAAGTTTTGCAGAATACGTTGTATAGAGTAGTATTAAAGTTATAGCAAGATACCGACAGGTCGACGACATAAATCTTGAGCATAGAGAATAAACGATAAATTTGCAAAAAAATGGATTGAATCTGATACATCTACATACTAAATTCGTCTCGAATTCTAATAAAAACGAGACAAAGATTAAAGACTTGTCTCCCTGTATTTTATATATTTCGTTTTATTTTATTATCATAGTAAAAGAACCGAGAATCACAATTTATATGGAAAATCTCTGTCACATATAATGCATAATACATAAGTACATACATATAAGTATTAGGGGCGTACGAGAACCCAAAAATGGCGAGTTTAAAATTTTTTTCTTTACTCTTGGGATAGGATCGAGAGCCCAAAAATATCTCACGACGTAAGAATATTCGGGATTTTCGAGATTTTCTGTGTCTTCGAAATTCACAATATTTTAGGATCGGCTTGATTTAATCTAACTGGGATTTCTACGTGTTGCGATAACTCGTAAAAGATAAAACGTCAATTTTGTTCTCGCTACGGTAAAACCATTTCCACGACTGGAAGCTTGTTTGTTCAAAAATCTAAATAAATTTTTACGAAACTTTTGCGTTAAGTTAGACTGCTTTCGAATAGCGTTTATACACGGTACATGCTCGTTCGCTGTGTACTGTGTATACCGTATAATCGACTTATCGAGACGCAACATTCATCCCTTGTCGTCGAATTTGCTTGCTCGAGTTCGAACATTTCTGCTGCGATGTAACTTAATCGCGGCTGAACGTAAACGCGCGTGTAATCCAACATCCGAGTAACGCAGAATCCGTGTGACAACGAGCCCATCGTCGTTTGTCGCGAGTGTAAATCTGGTAAAAATAAAGAGGAAAGAAAAGATTGCAATGGCCCGCAGAATCTCGTGAAACACGTGGGCGAACCTCAGGGCGCCTACGTGATTCTCTTGCATTCTCTTGGCCTCCGGTAAACAAGAAGACGAAAGAAGAACGAATAAAGTCGCCGGAATATTTGAACAACCGTTCACAGACTTCTTATATCTGCAGAATACTTTGGGCAACGTGATACACAGCTACTTATATTACATTCAGTTCTGAAAAACTTTAAAGTTTTGTTTCTCGCAACTTTGAGAATAATATACGGCTATATCCGCCGTATAACACGATAGTTATGTTCCGACAAAACGCCGTCTTATACAAAACGAAGAATTAGTAGAAAAAATTGGGCTGCTAAAGTTAAGAAAAGTCCCTATACTATATTTCTTTTCACAACTAAGAGAAATATGTTTATTAAAATAATTAACAATTCATCGCTACATATTACATACTAAATATTACACAATTCTTTTCTTCGTCATTGCTAAACATCATTAAACAAGGTAAAATCTACCTCACCTTGGTTAATTCATGTTGTAAAAAATATAAAAGACCCTTCGAGTTGCTACTTTCTTACAGCGAAAAAGCTTTCGAGTACAAAGAGTACAAAGGTACAAACATTCTACGAGCTAAACGTGAATTAAATTAAAAATTTCGGTATTCGAAAATCGGGTATGCACATCTAAGAACACTTCTCGATTCTCGAACCATGTTAGAGCGAATCCGTGTTGTAGGAGTGAGTAGCCCTGCTGTACGGGGATTAATTGTATATACAAATTTGTTCTCGAGAGGAATTTCAGGCAAATTCAAGCGGTAAAGTACGAACAGTATTTCTAAAATTAATTAAGTCTGCGCGATCGATTGCCTCTAAGCGGATTAAACGTGCGTATAGAACTTTCAATTTCAATCGAGCAATTTCCAATATACGTATTATTCTCTTTCCTACAAATTATTAACTCCTTAACTCTTCCACACGGAATTATGGTTGAAACCTGTTTAGCAGGATTAAACAATGTCCGACAAGTCTTTGATCGATGAACGTTGCAAAAAAATCAAAATTACGTGAATTAAAAATTCAGAATGCAAAGTAAGATATAATAAAAGGTGTGACGGAATAAATTTTCCAGCCAACCGATGAATTGCCATTTCAGATTATAACAATTTAAATACCAAATTTTCTGAGAAAGCCAGTTCTCTGAAAACTTATTCTCCGGTTTTATAATATCGTGAATTTTCTACTGAATTCCTAGAATTCTTCGATCAGGTAATCTCGGAAGAGCCGAGAGATAATTTTCTGCGCATGCAATTACCATTTCTACGTAGCAAGTACAGAGTTTTGAGTTACGGTTGCACGACGTATCGAAGAGGGAGACAAAGCAAATACGAGGAAGACAGTCGAAGGAAGAGGAACGGGACAAGGAAGAGGGAAAGGAAAGAGATCGTAGCTGCGTGGCTGCTTATTGTGCCTCGTTTCCCTTCGCCGCGTGCGGTCCCGCTATACTCCTAGAGACCTCCCGCTGAGCGAATCAAGCTCAGGCTTAGAATCGGACCAGAAGGCCCTGGATTCTGTCCCACGGATTATAAGTTACGGCTTATAATGTTCGTTCTACGTGAATTAATCGAAGATACCGCGTACCAGTCTGCGCAACTTATCTTGGATTTTGCCTTGAAACGTTACAGGGTGATTCTGAAATATAGTCTGACAACCACTATCCTGGCTTAAAACTTTTAAATGGAAGTGATGAGATCTAAATGGTCAACTAAGATCAGATAATACAATAAATTAGAGAATACGAAAGAAATTCTTATATCGTATTATATCGTATTACGATAAAGACAGAGAAAAGAAAAGAGCGGCAAGACTCTGCGCGTCTCTGAATCGATCGGACCAGCGTTTCTTCCAAAGATCGACTAGACGATTCTTTGCGGTTGTCTGTTCGAAGGTTTATTCATAGCTGCATGCGTCTGGCTACAAAGTGCAGATTATGCAGGCTTTAAAGCCAGACGAAAGGCGCGCGTAGGTATTCGAGTTGTTTAGCATTCTGCGGTATTGATTCTTTTCGGGTAATAAAACTTTTCGACTTACATTTTCATAATCCTCGAACAGTTCTGTTTCGTTGCTTCCTGTGTGGAAACTGTACGCCACGAAATTCCTACCAACGATTCAAGAAGCCTGTATAGTGCGTTATCAAAAATGTAGATCGAATTGGTTCGGCAAATTATCGATCTTATCGAAAGATATCGGGATATTCTAATAAACAACGAAATACTCGGACGAGCCAGCGAATGCTCGCGTTCCGTTTATCTAGCAAAGTCTGAAACGAACGAAACGCGATGGAACTTCGTGACGGCGGTATTGGCAATTATACAATAGCCAGGATAGAACAGAGAACGCGCATTATTTGTCTGTAATTGCGAGTTCGTCGTTATCGGAATGATACATTCGGCCACGTACCGGTCGGCGATATTATCGTCACATACAGGCTGGTCCTCCGGGAGTTCGTTAATTCCCTCTTACCGCGACGCGGTGCGTCGCTCGAGTGAATTGCCTACGCTACTGCGATTCGTCCCGCCTCGATAAAGCCGACCCGCCACCACGGCCCTGCTGGAAATCGAATCGCGGACCACACACGCACGCGTATTAAAACTCGTCCCGTAGAATGTCAGAAACCGAGTCCCTGTTCCCCAAGTGTTCTTATATCTTCCTTCGATAAACCGCTTAATGGACATATTATACGGCGGACGTCCGTGCCAGAGAAGCGGTAGCAGCAGGTGATATCGAGTACGCGATGGCGCGCCTATCTGCAACTTTCTTGTCGCGCGTTATGTAAAGGTGTACAAGTAGCTTGAAAAAAAAGAACGAATCAAGTTGAACTGGGATTCGATATACGCGTAGATTGACTCGGGTATCAAGGTATTAGGCGCAGATAAAAGTTTCGTGGCTTTAGTTTCGTGCTTTGTGTACTTTTGCGAGTAAAAGTTTCCTATATCCTCTAAATTTAGACTTGTAAAATTCGAAGAAGCTGTCGATGCCTGTTACGCGCGCATACACGACTTTTTATGCGACTTAATACTTTTAATAGGTATTTTAACAAGTATCTCTTAAATACACTGGCTCTTATCGGAAGGTCAAACTCTCGATATTAAAGAAGCTCTATTCCAAGTATAAAATTTCCAAGTATAATTACGTTAATAACTATACAATGACAATATGAATATAATCATGCTGATGCACGTCAAGTCTCTGTATCTGTGAAATTCCTAATCAAACTTTCTCCCGCAAGGCCTGGAAAGTTGTTAGTTCCGAAGCGGCGCATAACGAATAGGCATTCCATGCTTTCTTAGACACTTATCTACATGATGAAATAGAATCATCCCGCGTTTCGAATATCTCGTGACACCGACATCGAAATGTTCCAAAGCGTTTGGCCTTTGAGATTCGTAAATACACCCGTCGCGCTACGATAAAACGTTCCGAACGATTTTAATTTTTAACGTTTCCAGAGATGTCTAGGCGTAGGAATTTGATACACGATCGATATAATACGTATCGGAAGTGGGAAAGCATGTAAGTACTTGGTCCAGAGTGGTTTCGATCCTGGACTAAAAAGAACTCGAAGCTGAAAGGGTTAAAGAAGGATCGAAGTCGATTGCGCTTTATTGGGTCAAAAGGAAGAGGAGGATTTAAGTATTAGCGATTTTATTGGATCGTTCGGGAAGTTGCTACCTTCTTCTTCGTAATGAAATTCGAGAAACGATTAGAATTACAGCGAATTTAAAGGCAATGTGTATTTCCACACGGTTGGTACTTTATCTGATAATACACATCCTTACGTGTATTAGAACATTTATAAAAAAAAAAAAAAAGAAACGATCACAACCTAACTATTCGATCGTCGAACGAAATTAAAAATTTTATCTTTATTAGACGAAAGTTAACGCGCTATACCTACAGTTTTTATTTCACGCGTTATCGGATCAATGATTAATTTAACGTAACTTCATCAACCTCGACTCGTACATGTGTTTACGACAATATATACTTAGACTAGCCTCTCATTTATCAAATACAGGTTCGACACACTGACATTCGACTCCATCTCGCGGTTAATTTTAACAGTTCGCTAACTTAACTCTAGCGTCATGCACCGTCACGAACATGCCTACCAAATAAAAATATGCGTTAAATCCGCTTGACTAACTATTTAAAGAACGCTCGGAAAGTTCGAAATTGAAAGGTATCGACACGATCTCGAGAAGGCTTGCGAATCACTTACGTCCTTCCATAACCGGTGGTTCCCTTTCGTCGTAGGCATATTCGTGTCAGAACGCAAGCGTGATTTAGAGAAAGGGACTGGCAGCAAGCGTGCGTGCACGAACGAACGGGAATTGAAAAGAAGGGAGAGAGAGAGATAGTGACAGGAAGGGAAAGAAAGGAGCATCGTCTCTGTGCGGGAGCATGAAACACCGTTGAGAACGGTGAGCATGGAAGATACGTCAGGGAATACCGATTACGTATCTCAATCATGGGAAACTACCGGGGCGGGAATCGGAGCTGGGCCTGGTATAACCGTACTGGCCCGCGGCCGCAACATGTGAGGTCCTCAGCTTCTACCTTGCCTTCCGCTCCGCTTTCCTTTGCCCCGTCTTACCTTTTGCCATCCCTCCGTTTGCTTTCGTGCACTCCGTTTGCCTCTCGGACTATCGGCTTCAGTGATTCTCAGTTTCGTCCTGTTTTCATTCATGTAAGGCAAGGTACATGTACGAGTCCTGGACAAGAGATCCGTCGATAGTTTGGAATCATTGAACAAGACAAATTGGCGACAAGATGGGGTACGGGCGATAAAATCTTTCGTCGAAGAAAATTGTAGGTTTGGTAGAAGTGTATTTTTCCTGTCGTTCGTCGAGAGACAGATAGTTCATATTGTATGTAATCGAAGTTTATGTAATAGGAAGTTACGTTCAAATAAGTTGATTCGATCGACAGGAGTTGGTTTACTCGAGCGTTAAATAAAATTTCGTTCCAATGAAAAATTTCTACTGTGAAGTTAAACATTAATAGAAAAACCTGTTTGCTTCCAAATATTAACACACGTTGTGTACTATCATTATACGTATTTATAAACGCTTGGAGATTCATACGGTATCCACAGGATAAATAACAATACTCACGAAACACTTTCTATATATTTTTAAATATTCTCAAATATTCTCTCTCTTTTTCTCTCTCTTTCTCTCTCTCTCTCTCAAATATTAATCGGGTTAATCGTTAATCATTTAGCCATTTTATGAATATCCAATCGATTTAGCCATTAATCACTTAGTTATATTGTAAGTATTCAATCAGTATCCGATAAATATTGCACGTTCATTGAGGATGTATTATCACCGTTAAAATGATCAATTACAAGAATTTCAGGAATGAGTTACAGTTTGACGAGTAGTATAATTTTAATTAAACATATTGGAAACGAATAAAAGGTAATATATAAAACTCTGGTATATTTCGCAGGTAGTTTAATAAAGTACGATATTTATCAAATCTCAATGAACGCGGACGCGTAAAACTGCAATTAGACAACAAATATTCGTCTGACGATATATTAAACAGAAATGCTAGACTATCGATTCGTTCAATGAAAAACGGCAGTTGCACTTCCGGGACAATTTTGAAGCAAACGTGAAATACGATTCTGTTTGCTCTATAGATTTTTCCAACTTTTCTTTCTCCATGATAAAACGAATATTACGCTATTTTAGTGGAAAAACACAATTCTGCAATAAACTCTCGTCAAAGTCGTAAATTTAACCACAGAGACGAATATTTATATTCCCGTATACTCTGTAAATAAATTTACAAACATTTGTAATTTTTGTTTCTTTTCAACGGAACACCTTTGGTTGAGAAATTTTCGCTGTAAAAGCCTACTGGAATTTGGTCGATTGTAAAAATTGTCAAAGTGCGAAGATGTCGGTTGAGAGCTAAAAAACGGAAAAATAATTTATTTCAAAGATCTATCGCGACGTAGAAGCGAAAGTACCGCATCAAATTAAGCTATAGAATATAATATCGCTAACGAGGAAATTATTTCACAAATCACGTTCTTCTAATTATAATCACGCATAGAACGAGCTATAACGCTTTAGAAACTTGAATACCGTTACTTTATGAAATAAACATTTCTATTCAATTTCGCATCGAATACTCGTTAGAGTTATAGAATGCACTGTAGCAGAATCTCAATTCGCCGAAATCGGATCATCCGTGTTGTGGATTACCTTTTTGTATTTTGAAAATTGAACTGCACGCTTTACATTTAAAAATATCGTTGTTCTCTGAAATGTGAAAAACCACTTAATGCGAAAACAGATACGAGAGGGAAAGCGACAGGATGCTGTTTCTCTCTCGTTCGTACGACTTGAGATATAATACGTAATTACTAGTTGAATTTCGTATTGGAAATATCGGACATAACGTAAGGCAAACGTAAAGGCGGTAGCCAGTCGTAAAAGAGATCGGTGAGTCCGAGAGACGAGTAATAAGGAAATAAGGCTAATTTCGTGGTAAGTGAGTAACGATCAATATGCAAGACCGTTCGTTTGCCAAAAGCATGGTCGGATATCTGGCCGTAAAAGGTTCTTTGTATCGGTCGCTCATTTTCCGGTCGCCTGAAGCTATTCTGTAAACGAAAACGAAGTGTCGTTAAGTTGGTGGAGCGACTGCCTGCTCGCCTTAGTCCCTTGCCCTCGGAACGTTGCCAAAGCGTCGCGTTAATCTCGTTCTTATTCGCGCGAAAGACTTTCACCAAGGGGTCGGCCGAGTTCCCCTACCGCGAGAAACGTTCCTACGGGAACAACCGTCCCAGCCGAGCAAAACGGAGGTGCAAAGCGCAGTTTTATTGCACACCTCCAAGCGGGACGAGTATTTTCGTCGTGTCTAGACTACAAGGTTTCTTCCTCCTTTTCGTCCTCCTCTGACTCACTCGACTCGACTATGTTTTTCCTTCTAGTATCCCCCGTAGACTCGGACTACTGCTCCGGACATACTACTCGTCCCACTTGGACCGCGGAGACCGATCCGTCTTCTTCGTAAAGCACGATCTTTAAACCGGAAATAGTAGTCGCACAAAAGCGCGCACACGGAGAACGGAGAAACTTGGAGTACTACTAATATACATACATACATATATGTACATAGAGGAGAAGAACGATCGAGGCTGTTCCCCTTGACTGCCCCCCTTTTTCGTACAACTTTCCTCGTTACTTGCCGGAATTCACGGAGAGTACACTTTGTGATTCTGCTCGTCATTTGTGGTTTGACGAGAACTCTAAGGAGAAGAAAACTTCTGGCTACATCAAGAACCAGCCAGAGCCGAGATACATAGGTAAAGGAACGTTTGAGAAAGGGAATGGGAACAAGCATCGCAAACGGCATATATAGAGAAAAGGAAGAAAAATAGTTGATGTACGATCGCACCTTTTATGTTCTTCTTTTTTAATCTCTTTCAATTAGTTTAGCTTAGTTCGTTTCTCTTCGAGTACAGCGATCGATTGCCTTGATTCTCTTAGTTGTGTCATCTGCGTCAGAAGCTACTTACTCCATCTTTTTGTCCTTGCTGCACCCTCTGCTATTCCCTAGCTTAAAATCCCTGTCGTCTTGCGCTTTCGCGGTCTTGTTTCTCCCGTTGCTCTACCGTGTTCGTAATAGCAGAGAGTATCAAACAGATGTCTTCATTGCCCTCTCTGCGTTGATGATAATCCTATGATAGGTGGATGTGTTCCGCGCGCCGACATATCATCTCCCTTTTTAGCTTCTTCCTTTGCCTTTATTTTCTTTTCTCTTTTTACTTCTTCCTTTTTCTTGTTCTCGTGTTTTTTTCTTTTAGAGGGAGAGAGAGAGAGAGAGAGAGGAAAGAAGGAAATACTTAAAGGTTGTACTTGTCGGGAATAACGATGATAAAAGCACGAACAGCTGCTGGTGAGAAATAAATCCGAGCGAACGTAGCAGCTATGATACACGGCTGTTTTTTAGCCAGCTTAACTGGGATTAGAGAGTGATTTCATACCAACGCGACGCGTAGATATTAATTAAAGGGTTGAAATGGTAAACGACGTATGTGTCAGAAACGAAGATTTCCGATAGAACTGCAAATCGCGTTTCTCTTAATTTTTTTATTTGCGGCATTTATCATTTGAATGCTATTGACTCTCGCAACCTCTACAGATTTAGAGGGAGAATAAATGGCAGCTAGAATTTACGTTCTTTCCCGCTACGAAAGCCGCACTTTATTTTTTGCCACTTATATAATTTACCATTTCAATACCACGATCATCGAAAACTAATAAAAACAATTCTTCGATCCGATAATATAAAAATCGCTAAAATGTCGTAGTATGATAATTACCGTTTTGAAAAACCAGGAGGTTTTTGCAAAATTTATTGACTTCCTACGAATCACAACTCGATATATGACTCGGATCAACGTTGTTACTGTCGTTTTTACATAAAATCTATTTATATATTATATTTACAGCGCGATAAAACTGTGTTGCTGGGAGAAAATGTTTGGCAAGTCTTTTTTCGTAGATCTCGACCTCGCCGGGGAATTATTTTCAAGTTTCCTCAATATCTGCCGATATCGACCCTCGAACTTTCCTTGTTAGCACGTTTCTTATTTCATCTCTGGTTCTCGTCAGCTGGCGTGGAGATTTATATTCGTGTCCTGGATTGTAAAAAACTTTACGAAAAGTTAGTTCACGCCCGACTAATATCGTTCGTTCCAACCTCCACCCTATTCTCCCCCTTTTGTTTTTGTTCTCATGCCCAACCCCGTTGCGTTCGTTCCGTTTCGTTTTCTTCGTGCTCGTGTTCGGAATATCATCAGCCATCACGTGCAAATCGACGAACGAAAGAAGAGCAAAACGTTCCGATTTTGAGCAAATGTCCGAGCTAGTGGAACCCAGTCCGAGAATATACGTGAATTCGATTATTCCACGAGAGAATGTTCCCTGCTTCCTGTCGGAAATTAGGATAACGCATACGACGTTCTCCTAATAGAGAAGATAAATAAAAGTTGAATTCCCGATCGGCCACGTTTCTCGCTGTTTTCCCGTTTTACCGTTTTGAGATTCAATCGCATCGATAATCGTAAAGAATGTTGGATTTTCGCTATTTTAACTCGCCGTAGTTTTATCTGTAATTAGCGCTTAAAGTTTTTCGTATTGTAAATAAAAGAACTATTTATCGAAGTAACAAAGTAGCGAGGTAAACGGCGAGGAAAGTAACGAAAAGAAAACGATTTCCGTACTATAGTACGTTATAATGGAAAAACGATGGAAATCCGGTATATAGAATTTCCCAGCGACACTGTATCTATCACGCATTATGGAACGCTTTACGCGGGAATGCGGTTACGGAAAACCTTATTACCCGACAGACGCAGCGACAGAAACCTAAAACGTTGGTCGAAATTGCGCACGTAGCCCCGAGGATCGATTGATTGCGTGTTGCATAACCGTGTACGACACGTTGACGAGAATTTTCGAAAATATCCTTAACGCGGGACGTCGAGTGGGCAAGTAACTTCGTTTCGAGTTCGATCGGGAAGAGAGACGGCCTGCCTTTTTATCCCCCTTTGGGTCTTTGCGCGGCCGTCGTTAACGTGGTCACCGTCGTTGTCGGGTCTTTCACGGGACCACGTTTCGCTCGCAGCGCCGAAAACTCATTTCTACCCTCCTGTCCTCGCCCTGCTGCTTTTTCGTTCAAGTGCGTCGCGAGGTATCGATTTATTGTTTGTTCCTGTTATAGGTCCTCCCGGTGAGCCAGGTCCTCCTGGAAAAAGGGGGAAAAAAGGGAAAAAAGGTGACCCCGGGGAACCAGGCCCGCAGGTGAGTAGATCCGTTCCTCCGTTTGCTTCGATCCCCTTTTTTTGTCCTTATTTTCCCGTAGCGCACCCGTCGTGATCGCACGTGGAGTGTGCGTGTTTTTAGAGTGCAGCGGAAAAGCATGACGTAGTTTGCTAACGATACATATTCGTAGTCTCCTCGAATTCATAACTGCTGGCACACGCTGTATGTACGAAAGTATTTTTCGACGAACGTACGCATCCTTCGTTCCTGTTACAAAGGAACGCGACACTCGACGTTTAATTATATTAAAGGTTTTGAACATCGTAAAGTTGAAAAAGTTGGATAATAAATGTCGCTTTTCATCAAGATCGCCAAATATTCGGCGGTTATTTTTGTCAGCGAGCAATCGTTTAGAAAAATATTCTCGCAGCGACAGAATTTTTATTTCCAATTTTTGCAGTTTCAATAAATATGCAGCACGTGACAAAGATATATTTCACTAATATTTTACCACTCGTCGAGAGAGTCGTCGTTGTATCGATAGGAAAAAAAGATCAGCCGAAGATTAAAGATCCAAGAAAGAACGACTAGTCCACGAGTGAGAAGATATATTCAGTTCGAAAAGAAGAAGGTTGTTTCTGTTTTTTTTTTTTTTTAAATTGCTGCAACTATTTATTAGCGGATAACGTCGAGGATCGTTGGAGCAATGGAGAAAAATCAGTTTAAACGAAATTCACTCGAAGTGTTATGTTTCATCGTGTGGATGAAGTTATTGATCGTTGCACGAAAGACCGGTATAGCAAACGTGTCACCGAAGTTGACCCGCGATCGGCCGAAGTTTTGATAACCAAAGTACATACTCGTGTGGTAGTTGGCCGCCATGAGAATATCTAATTGGTTGGAATAATTATCGGTGTAGTATGGCCCTTAACATTATGTACATCACGATAACCGCGGACACGATTGGTCAGCGGAATAAATTGCTTTTTGCATGAACGCGAGAGCACTTAACCCTTGTCCCCTGTAAACGAGTTTTTAATTTTTTATACCCCTTCTTACAGGGTGTGGCCGGGACGCCGGGCAAGAACGGTTTTCCGGTATATTATTTTTTATTTTCTTTCCATTCTTCTATCACTTTGTCTGTCTGCTTTCTTTTTTTTTCTTTTTCTCTTTCGCTCTTTCTCTCTCTCTTTCGTGTCGCCTTTTGTATACTCCATTTACCGTCTTTCACGTATGCACGTAACACCGACTAAATCATATTTTGAATTAATGTGTTTCATGTAGCCTTTTTGTTTATCTTTCTCTCTCTCTCTCTCTCTCTCTCTCTCTCTCTCTCATCTATGTGATCTTTTGTTCGTTAAATTTGCGCTTTTTTCCTAAATTTTTGAGCAATACCCTTTTTTACACTTTTCTCCACAGTCTCAATTTTTTACGCCCATACATATACTGATCGTGAAATTGAAGTTTGACATTTGCTTTCAGATATGACGTTTCGCCGTAACGTCGACTGAAGTAAAAGTTCTGTGTGAAAAAATAGCAGTTTGTTTGAAGTAAACCAAAAATAAAATACAGAGGTACGCGATTTTTGGAATGTCAGTTCGTTATGTGAAAAGTGACGACGTGTATCGTCGACACGGATATGAATACGATGATAAAGGAACGATAAAACGCGGTTTCCTGTATCTTCTAAATGAGAATTATAAAATTATTATATTTGTAAATTGAAATTACGTTCCCTATATCCCTATAGAAGCACATCGAAATGTGCCGGTATAATATCATTTTAATAGATATGTGTAATCTTAGGTGTCGTAAAATAAACGTCGTATCTGAAAGCATTTCGATGTTCTACAACACTCGATGTTCCTTCTATCTGTCGTATGCTCGCATACGTACATTATATCGCAAGGAATGATTTTATTTTTCGAAAGGTGCCCGCAGCCTTTTGATTTTTCATCTTTCTTTACCATTCGATCGACTATTCGAACTTACTAGCGTGTTCTTTCAGGGACCTATTGGGTTAGATGGACCAAAAGGTGAGCCGGTAAGTGCACGAATAACCTACTTATTTTAGCGTAGCCTTTGCAGTAGATGATTTTTTTATTGGGTTTGATCTAATTAACATAACTTAAGAGCAGTAGAATACAGAGTGTATATGCATACACGAGTACGTGCAAAAATATATAAAATAATACATACAATATGCAAAAGCGTTCAACGTTACTGCACAAATGTTAATTTATCATTGTGTATTTAAATATCGATCAAATATTATTTTATTCAAATCGGATAACACGATAAATGTTAATGAATTGCAGATACAATATTTGTATTTTCCTTAATTGGATCCTATGTAAGAATGTAGACTCGGTAAATACGTTTCTTTCGCTATGGAGAAAATTACAGTACGATAACGTGATAATTATGTACCTAGCATACCTTCGAGTAAGTGAATTTACAGTTAGCGAGATAATAGATTATACATGGAAAGAGAAGATAGTAGAATTATCGGCGGTTAAACTAAGAGACGTTAATAGCCAATAATTGGCAGCAGGAGTAACACACTCTGTGTTAATTATACATATTGCGGATATAATTGCGGATTAAATCGCGCTGTTTATTATTAGGTGATTCGATACAAATATGTGTACAGATGAATAAATTATTCCCGATTCGAATTCTAACGTGAATAGCAACTTGATACGAGAGCATTGTACCTATAAGGTGTAACGTGCATCTTCTAATCCAAATCGTTACACTGGACGTTATTTCGGGAAGCGTATTTTTAAGAACAACGACAGGAAGAAATAAATTATGTATTCGGGCAGAATTGTTGGAATATCGGACTTGATTAATAATATTAAAATTCAGTTATGGAACGAATTTGCATTCGGGAAAAAGGAGAAACGACATTGCTCGCAATTGCAAATATGTTGAAACGTGTACTAAACTGGTCGCACTGGAATTTCGGAAAAACAAATAATCGGTTTGATACGTGGAACGTGAACGGGAGAAAAATGTACTACATTGAAAGATTATTCGCGAATACATTAATTCGTATGCGCGTGTAAAACAAATTCCAATAACTGAAGTTCTAAATTAAAATACTGCCAAAGATATTTTCGTAATTGATAGGGAAAGGAAACAGATTTTTTTTGTTATTAAGAAATATAGATTTTAAATTCTGAATTGAATTGAATGCATTTGCTAGTAAACTTTCTACTATGTTCGTTCGATTAAAAGGCCAATAGAAATTTCATCGAATCAAAGACCAAAGAGTTTTGGGTTAATTGTTAATAGTAAGACGCGTTAGAATATCGTTGTTTCTCGAAACGTGACGTATACGTGGCATGTAATCGTAAATACTTGAAACGTCTCATTCCAAAAACAATACGAAACACGTGTTATACGTGCATTTTGTCGTAGAGCAAACGAAACGAGTGAAACGCGAATTGGTAGGCGGGTAATACGAACGGATGTACAGGCACGCATAGATAGGAAAAGAGGAAAACGAGGATGAAAGGTAGGAGGGTATGAGTGCATTGCAAATATCACGCGATATTTGTTCTGTCGATGGTGGTCTGGTTGAAAGAATTTCGATCGGCTTACACAGGAGAACTGGTCTCTTACGTACGATGCTGCCCGGTCGCGTTCGACTCGAAAGCATTCTTAATGCATCGCGGTGAATCAACCATTATCCGAAATTTTATTCAGAATACCCGACAGCGATATCTCTCAAATTGCAGTTGTTGCCGAGAAGCGAAACGTTACTTCGAGTTTCGTCGATATCGGTTTCTTAAACTTAAACTCCTTAAAATGGACTTTGGATATACGTCGTCTTTGTTCGCCGCGCGGTCTGTTTCTTTAGACAGTCACAGTCGATCGATTTCCTCAAATCTAGAATACGAAGCAATTGTTTGAAGAAACCATAAAATAGTGGGTTAATATTATTAGAAGTTACCTCCGCGACCACTACGGCAGTGGATACCGCTAAAAAACTTTTAGTCGCGATACTCGCTGCTTTTATTCTTTCTTTAGCCCGATTTACCTTTTAATCGACAAACTTCCTTAAACGTGATAAATATTATTCGAGTACTTAAATTACTTTTACGCGTTTGTTTATTAATAAATAATAACACGGAGCTTAAGAAACTCGAAGGAAAGTAGATCACGCTATTATGAATTAGCTGAATACGCTCTTCTAATTGAAGTACGGATCTCCACAATTCAAATTTCACGGTGTGAAAGTAAATTTTTTTTGCACAAAAGGCCAATTAAATGGGAACTCTTAATTAACCCGTTTCACGCGACAAGCTTCATACGTTAAATTTACGATTTATATGCAAATATATCGTAAACCAGAGCTTGAAAAATGTCAAAGCCATTAAAATATTACGCCGCATTTTCTTCCTAAAAAATAACTGGTATAAAAGCAATTATATGCAATTTTGCTATCCGTGAAAGAATTAAACGCATTTAAGTGAAAAAAAATCCTGAGTTTCAAACAACGATTCGTTACGACGAATAAAGGAACCTGTAAAGTTTACCCGATTCGATACTTTTTACGTTATTGTACATTATTTTGAGAATAAATAATTCGTCCAACGACGAAAACAAGCATGAACGAATGCTGGTGGCTTCGCGAAGAAACAACGTTCGAGTGTTCACGGTGGTACGATATAAAAGTCAGTTGGCTAAATTCGAAACAAACGTTTTCGAAACTCGTGGAAACGGACGATGGTTTTGTTTCCAGTCTCGCTATGGCACGACGTTATTTTTCCATCAAATACAATGTGGTATGTTTCGTTTTCAGGGACGACCCGGAGAAAAAGGACAGAAAGGCGAACTGGGAAGTCCGGGCTTTGACGTCTTTTCCGCAGTAAAGGTATCTAGCTACGTTATCTAGAGTCTAGAGAAACAGCACGAGAGCGCATTACGCAGCTAGTAAACGACGTACGTGTAACGCGAAAGTACATCGTTTCTTTTTCGATCTTCCTTGCCTGTTTCCCGTTCTTTAGAAACCAATCTCGCGAAAATTTTCTACCGGTAACAGTTCTAACGCAAGAAAATGAGAAAAATACGCGGTGCCTGGATCAAAATGATTCGAAGGGGTAAACGATGTATTTTCCTCGACAGAGACTGCACAATTTATTTACACACCTCGTGATACGCATACTAAAAGAGACATGTTTCAATCGGAAAATATTCGTTTATTTCTGTCGGTGACTTGTAGTATCGTTGATTACATATGACACAGATTGCATTGCTTTTATAAAGAGATATTCGTTATTGTGTTGTGTCCGATGTTCTTTTTACGAATGTCCATATTAAATAACGTTAAAATCGTACACATAGATATAACAGTGAGAAATAGGGAATGTTCATCCTCCACTTGGACGAAACAAGAAATTCTCATTGCCGCTGCTTTCGCTATTTCTGATTAATGTGAGTTTGTATTGCGTCGGGAATATAATGAAGTCTCGTCCATAACGAATGAGCGAAAGGCACAGTATTTAATTAGTAAAATGGCCGGATAATACAAGTTCGCGTTTCTTATTTTGTTCCCGTATTCTGCAGAGTCGAACTCGAGAAAAAATCAAGACAACATAAAAATTGCAGCATACATTTCTTATTACGAAGAATACAATTAAATCCATTGAATCTTGTTTCTGTATTAGTGGACTGTTTTACGACATTCCTTATGTGTACTTTTCTTAATTGCTAATTAAATTTTAAGTAGAATGACCTCGCGAAAATAATCTTTTTGAAAGCAAGTTTTTCGATTGGAACAACGTTTTACACGTACTCGTACATCAAGGTAATTTCCGCCAGAAATGTTACATAAATTTGTGGACAGTGAATCTCGATGTTTCTCGTTAGCTCGACGATCGAGAACAACGGCTTCGTTCTTAACTATAATTGACATTTGGTAATGTTTAGCAGCCGGTACTGGCGAATTACCAGAATTTCTGGTTACGCCCAAATATACAGCCATACGTTTATATATCTAACCCTTTCATCGCCAAATTATTTAACTACCACAGATATAATATGTCTGTAATTTCTCTGTCTATCATGTGACAAGTACAAATAAATTATTGGATTTAGAAACATGTAAGAATCGTTTGCGAATAAGATTGATTTGTAATTTTATAATTGTACGATTAACGGAGGAACGAGAGGATTAAAGAGCCGAAGCCTACGTTCTCGATTCAAAGTGCCGAATACGACTCGTATCGATTCTCGCTGATAATTTGCCACGTTGCGATCAAGAGTCCACGCAATATGTTTCGATGCTCTTTATTGGATTTTTTATTTCGATATTCGATAAATAATGAAAAGTTCAAATCAAGGATCTTAATTGAGGACGCGAGTACAGAGAGTTGAAATCGATTACAGGAAAGTTAAATCCTACATATGTATTTACCCACAAAATTACTATTTGCATACAAAGTGATTATTTTTCACCCATGATCTATTAAAACTAAAATCCAGCAGTCGCTTACTCTCTCTCTCACTCTCTCTTTTTCCAACGACTCGTAACTTTTAAATTACATAACCACGTACAGGAGAGTTTCGTTAATCCGACAGACTCGGGACTTCGGCAATAACGGATTACCAAAAATGTCGGATTATTGAACCATACCAGCGTGTAACGCAGCGAAAGAAAGGAAAAAATATAATGCGGTTATAGCGAACGATCTCTTCAAAAATTAATCGATATCGCTGACTAAAAGAAATACTCGTTAGAAAGTCGTTAACGTCCCGATTCGGAAGATCGTTAAAGAGGACTCTCGATGGCTCCGTGGCGCGAGCTGTGACGTACACTTTCTTTCTTTTTTTTTTTTTTTTTTTTCTCGTCAACGTATCGATCTTCGATGATACAGATTAACAATATAAACCATCTTTCCGCCTACGGGTCAATGCACAGGGATTAGGGTTAAAGAGGTCGGTGACGACGCTCCGCGGCGGGACGCTTGGCTATGCGGAAATCGTCGCTCTGAAGGTAACCGGCCTCTTCGGAAGGCAACACGGCTCGTGTTGCGGTTCAGAAATCTCTTCTCGTCGTCGCTACTCCCGCTTCTTGTAACCTCTTCTGTTTCTTCTTCTCTACCTCTTTCTCACTGTTCCATCTACCGTTCTCCTCCATGTTCGCTCCATCGTCCTCGACCCATCTCACCGTGTCCACGAACCTACCTTCTTACCAGACCTTGTACTTCGTCGCCACGTTTGAAATCTATCTCCGTCGAATTTTCTGTCCTCGCTCCTAGACGCAATCCTATTTCTAGTCGTTGCCTCGTGCGGTGCTTTCGGTGTAGCGTTCACTCGTTGGTTTAAAGTGCGACGACGACACTTTTACGTGGAAGAAAAGCGCCTCGTTTCGCGTCTGTTTCTTCCGTTTGTTTCTTTTTCTTGAATTACTGCTTCGGTAGTACAGCGTACAGATATACATACCACCAAGGGAGAAGTTGTTTCGAATGTAAGAATGGGGTTTTGCTGTTACTCGGAGATTGCTGTATGTTACTTGACGCTGGTTGATGAAGAAAAGAGCCCGAGATTTTAGCGATTTATAGCTCTCACCGAACAAAGTAGAAAATGCTTCAGCAATATAAGACGTGTCACGGAATTATTGGCATACGCAAAGTTTGCAGGAATTTAATATCGGAAAATATATAATTTTAAATTCAGGTCGCGAAATACAACAAACAACTTTTTCCATTTGGTGCGTCGCGAAATCGTATTTCGTTTCTCGATACGTTTCATTGCTTTATATCGAAGCGCTTATTCTTCCGCTTGAAAGAGCGATCCTCGCATTTTGTCGTATTTGGTTTTTGGTTGGTAATGGTATTTACTTTAAGTTACAGTATTTAGGTATATCTCTGGGCATGTCTTGGATACGGAAGAGCAATGAGAAAACGAGATATCCCAAAAAATCCATTTTAGGTTTTCCTACTCACCCCCGTTACCCCTATGTTTTCGTCTGGTAGCGATTTGGTTTTTACCCGTAGTGTTGACCTACTTCTAGGGACTTCAGGAGCAAGGGCATAATATCTCAGCGCAGACCATCATACAACTGAAAGTAAGTGCGCCTGCTCTTTGGGAGCCCCTCCCCCTTCCTTGTCCTTTTCTTCTCATCGATTCTCCAGGCATTCGATTTCGTATTTTTCACGCAACAAATTCTCCATACATTTCCTTCGCCTTGCCAATGCGCTTAATTAACAAATATATCATTCTCGCGGAAGAACGAATACGATCTGTTGCGCTCTGTACATTCAATAGAGAAAACGGTAGAGAAGATTTTGCTTAAATATAAAAGAAGCATTTATAAAATTCGAGAAGCATCGAAATGAACAACGAAGAAAGCAACTTTGCTTCGAATACTTTATTTTTACATAGGAACCTCGTTTGCCTGGTGAATGGAACAATAACGTACGTAAAGGAAGTTTTGAGAGCAGTACCTTTAAAGGCGGATGAAACGTATTAAAATTTTCCTTTATGATCGTTCGTCTTACAAAGACATACAATTTACTTTGCACCTTCTTATTTTAAAACTTACATACCAAGTTTCATTCTTTTATACCTTCTTCCTCAGGGCCGTGTAGGAAATACTTTTATCGTATACATTTGCTAAGAATTTAATTTAGAATCATTCGCTAGCTGGATTGCGACCAGAGTAAGTAATAATAAAAGTACAATAGATCCGTTGTTTTTCATTGCAAACTTTCATCGAATATTATATTACGATTACTTGAAATTATCCTTTTATGTTACCAGTTACGTAACAGATGCGTGCGCATTTTAAGATTATCGTTAACGAAGTAGTGAAATAAGTGTTCGACTGCTTGTATTACATAAGTGAGTGGTTCTTACTTTTTGATATTGAGATATTTTGCGTTTTGCCGCTGAGAACAGTTCCAATTCATAAACGAATAATACGGTAGACAAATTTTAATGCATCAGCTCCTCGACACTACTAGATTTATACCTCAAACATTTTTTCAACGTTTCAAAGTTCGATATTGTTACAAGTGGAGTTAACCTGTTAATTGGATCACTTTTTAATTGAAAAATTTGTTTCAAGCATGAAGCTAAAAATTAGAAGTAACAAAGGCGAACTACAATGGTAATGGAAACGCAATAATTCGTAATCGTGAGAGGGTTAACAGAGTCAAACGTTAATACGACGCTGTATTCTTAACACAAATATAATGATAAAACAAGAACGACTATAATAAACGATTTTCAAGGATGAACCAAATAAAATGTGCACAAAAATTTCCAATCATCTTGATACATATACTTCGTGTAGGGTGCCTTGAAACGAGTGATACAACCAAGAATATTTTGTTTCTACATATGTAAAAATGAAATCGAATCGGAAAAGGATCGAGAAATTGATCGAGTTTAAACATCTTTTCGGTATACGTGTCTGCTTAAATCTCTTCTTTTAATGTACATATGTATATATCAGGCGCACAAGTGCATACCCGAGTAATTTATAAATTTAATTTTTCAGAAAATGAAATTTTGCGCTAAAAGATTTTATTGCATATTTTCGATTCATTTTTCCATATAGACTGACTCGATTCTCCATGAGTGGTTGTACTACCATAAACGTAGCCTATATACGTATATAGAAATAGGAAATTGTAACGAGGAATCGAATTGAATTGTAAAGAAGAAAACACGGTCCTGTTCTCTCTGCATGTCATTTTACCTCCAATATGTCACGCAAATTCAACAACGCACTTGTACGAACGAAAGTGCGCGCACGTGCGTGTATTGCATGTTCTTTTTTCCTGTTTTATGAATTTTATTACGACCGTAAGTTTTTAAGAATGTAGTACAACGTGTACGCCATATATTTCATTAGATGAATGTATCAAATCGTCTGCATAAGTATATGTATGAATGCGTGTGTATACAATACATGTGTGTACGTAGGTACACAAGCGTTCAAAAGTAAGCGGCCGCGCTTACTTACGCGTAAAGTAACTTAATTTATGAACAATCGTAATTGGAATTTAGTTTCCAATTAAAATGTATGACGATAATAAGTTAAAAGTATAAGATTCATCTTATGGTAGAATCAATTACGATCTAAGACGAATCTTTAACATTTTGTATATATACGTATATTATATACTAATTAAAAAAAGATGTACACTACTTATGCACATAGTTAGAATTATTAAAATAGATTATATTAGCTTTCTTGTATTTCTGTATATCGTTTACGATACGAATTTAAAGACCGTTTAGTGCTTATGCTACATTCGATGTATCAATACCAAATGGAAACAAAGATATTTTTTAGAAACTTTCACCGAATTTTAGTACATAAGTTTACTTGCATCTGTTTTCGTTTGATATTACCTGACTTATGCATGATGCTCTCGGAATCCAAAACTATGCGTGGAACATAATTGAATTTTACAAACGATGTATAAATATATATGCCATTTTTTCAATTCAGCCAGCTTTAGAAAAATCTTCGAACAGAAGGGATAAATTAAATGGGTTTAAATCTTATCGAATCATTAGTATAAGCTTTACTTCGAATACCATTTATGTACAAACATGTCGCGCGGAGTGAAAGTTTCAATAGGTTTTGATGAGTTTATCTTTGAGGAAGATACTGCTCCTTACGTCATAAAGGTATTTCTCGCTTGCAAAGTGTGCTCTAAGAAGCTTAAACTTCACCCACATCTTTTTTCTTTTTAAGCAACCATTTAAATATATCATTTTCTATATACATCATAACATTCGTATCAAAATAGTACCTAATGCTCTTTTTTTTGCACTAATTGAATATTCAATAACAGTTCACCGTCGAGATTCTCACTATATCGTAAGTTAATGCTGAACTCTTTGTCATACGATCTTTCATTACTTACGTACATTACTTAGTCATGATTTTAATACTCCATATAAAATGGACATTAAAATACCATATCCGAGTATGCGTAAGTAGTTAGCAATTTTCGATCTTACAAGTTGAACCTCCACTTCGATACTTCAAAGCGAATCTTCCTTACAAATACAATCCTCCGTTATATCGACTCTGTACCATTATACGTACACCGAAATATCTTTATTGACCCGATATTACAAGCCACGGGGGTTACCGATAATTACGTTCGTATCTCAGGGGTATTTTATATCTTGTAACTTCCGAGCATAAATTCGAAAATATAAATTAAAGGTATACGATATAATACACGCACAGTTTTCTCCACGCGCTTTCTATCTATCTCTCTCTCTCTCTCTCTCTTTCTCTCTATCTCTCTGTCCACGATCCTGTTCCTCCCGTTTGTCTTTTTTCTCTATCTGCCGTCTTCTCCTCTCTCTCTCTCTCTCTCTCTCTCTCTCTCTCTCTCTCTCTCTCTCTCTCTCTCTCTCTCTCTCTCTCTCTTTCTTCTTCTTCTACTGTCTGCCTCTTTGTATATTCACCACCAGACATTTTTCTCCGATGTTCCTTTCCTGTTCCTTCTCCGACTGTGGCACAAGCCGACGAGTACCGAGAGACACTCTTGTCGAGGGCTCTCGCCGGAAGAAAGCGGTAACGACGTAACACTCTTGGAACGTAACAGGGAGAGCCAGGCGAACCTGGACCACCGGGGCCACCCGGTCCTCCGGGAGCCGAAGGTCTTCCTGGGCACGAAGGCAGGCAAGGATCTCCGGGTGACGTTGGGCCACCGGGTGAAAAGGGAGCATCAGGACCGACTGGACCAATTGGTCCGCCTGGTACGCCGGGACTTCCAGGTCCTAAGGTAACACAGATACCGACACTCGGGTTATTCTCCCAGGATTCGTTCACTTCTATATGCATTCACTTAGATATCTCAGAACGAAAAATGTTGCTCGAGCTAGGAAACTTGGTATTGTTCTGGCAACGCAGGGTTATCGGTAGTCGTGTAAATTGTTTTGATACCTTTTTAACTCTACGAAACACAGGCCACGTCTGAGAGACCTATGCTATTATATTTTGTGTCATAAAATATTATTTGTAGGAAGATGTGACAATACACGTGTATATCGTAGGGTGAAAACAAATTTAAATTTTCGCTATGGCGTACATAAAATATGTCGTGTTCGCAATTCTGCGTATTGCACCACGAATGGCTGCATCGCTGCTGCAAAGACAGTTTGTTGTCCTAACTGTGTTCCAATTATCGTCATATTGAACGATTTTTCGAGTATTGCTGCGTCAATCGGTAGTATTAGATAGAGGAAATTAAATATTTGAAGATTACGTTTTCTAGAAATTTTAAGCTTATTAAAGTCTTCGACTATGAGCATCATATAGCTATATGGAGCAAAAGCGAAGCTTCCAATGCAGACAGAGAGAAGAGCAAATAAATAGAAGGAAAAGAGACAGATGCACTGACCCCCTATAGTCTCTCATACTATCTTTAGCTAGGACGCTTTCCTTTGATTGTTCTTATTGACCTAATTGGCTGCAATCGTAGAAGTTTCATTTTACAATGGCAGACGGTTGGAAGCATCTTAAAATCCCTCTACTCGAGCCTCTTCTGGAAACTTCAGTTTTATTCGGCAGATCTTACGAGAGCAGAATTTACGTCGCCAATTCGTCATTAAATATATACACATAGCACATATATTTGTATATAGGTATTTTAGTACTTAATTTGTCTGATAATAGGTATTTGTGTCCACGCGAGAGAAATATCCGTATCATTACAAGCTTACATCCGTAATTAATGTATAGACCCAAAGAGAAAGCAAGTGAATTGCAAATTTTACGTCGTAAAAGATCAAAATATTAAAACATCGCGTGCACATGAAATATTAACGTTGTTTGTATCCGCTCGTTAAAGTACTCGTTAAGCTACTTCTATAAAGAAAACTTATTGTTTGATGTACAATAGTCGTGTACGATATTCATTAAAAGTTAAGCAAATTTTGAGAAAATGTGTACCTACTTGCAAAATTTAGAAAGTTGAACTTGTAAAAGATAACAGTGAAGGTTGCTGTAGTATAATGTTACATTTAAACTAATTAGCACGTACTCTGTGTGTCTTTAAAGTTGTGTTATACTGTCTAATATATACATGTATGCCACAATATAAACAAACGACGCCACGAACGAAGCAACAAGCAACATAATTAGCCAAATACATCTAACTCGTGTCAATGGTAATTTATTGGAAAGAAAATCAGAATCGTGTTTCATAGGAAATTAATTGCTCGTTTTTCAAGCATGTGCGAAATTAATTAAAATTGGTTTTCTATATGCGCCCTTTCCATTATGGTGCTAAGAAATAATATTTAAAATATCGCAGTTTTACATCACACGCAGCATCCAATTATAAATCACCTTTTTGTAAAGGTACAATAAATAATAAATAACACAATAAATAATTACTTTCATTGATGCGCTTAAGCAATTTCTTTTAACCTTTGTAACAACACAATTGGAATGCATATAAAGCTTTAAGCTTATCTCAAATATGTCACAGTTATGTAGTTAACATTATCGATTTAACACAGTACCCATTTCAATTTCCTCCAAAATATTAAAATTATGCTACTTCTGTATCTCTTATTCTTATTAAAGGTCTTAAAGGTATCTTTATGTAAAGTACTACTAAATCTATTCTGTATCTATTCTGTATTCTTCTAAAAATCATAGCAAATAGTTTCCAAACTGAAAGGATGATGTGAATGATAAATATCAATGCCCTGTCATACTCCTTAATCTTATTCTACGAGGTCCATTAATTGAAGAAACATTATTCTTCGCAGGGTGACAAGGGCGAGAGAGGGGATCGAGTTGTAACAACATCCTTAAACGGGGAACCGTTTCCAACTGGAGTATTCGAAGGACCCCCCGGTCCACCAGGACCACCTGGTAAGTATATACGCGGTATAATTTAAATTCTCTCAAGACTGATAGCCGCGCGCATAATATATTAAAGCAACGTAATACGACCACATAAAGCGATTTGAGTTATGTTGTCTAAGGTTCTTAAATCCACATCATATATATAGAGGGTGTACAAAATTTCATAAAACGCAAGATCGATTTCAGTGGTAAACGAAGATAGAATGGTGAAAATGTTTCACACGCTGTGGGTTATAATTATCAGGTGTGAAAGGACGTTTTCGAGAAAACGATTACCTTTACTTTCAATTTTAATCATTCTCGTGGAATATTTTATCGCGAAGATTGGAAAAAAAGATCAGCTATAGCACTCGTACCTATGTGAATATTATTCTCCATATTTATGTCCTCTACTAAAATATACGTCTCGTTTAAAATAGTTGGAGGAAACTACGCGGTTGAGAATAGAACAGCTGAAGTAGCTGAATAGCATTGCAGGGATTACCCCTTAATGTCCATGAGCCATTAATACCATATATGGTATTATTAAGAAAACAAAACGATGAAACTCGCTGGCACTTTTATTAGAAAAGAAATTGGTGTTTACTAAAAAGATATCTCCTTTGAAACAGAGCAGTTTTGTACGAAGATTTTCTTAATATTAGTCATATTTTCAACGTTATGTATTAATATACATCAATTAAGACAGACACCCTGTATATACATAAGATAAAGAAACATGTTCGTATTTAGTTGCATTATGTTCATATGCTATTAAGATACCTTTGTTAGGATGTTCCAGAAAATATTACTGATATTTTCTAACTTTTTGAAACCACATAGTAGATTTACGTTTTATTTATGACATTTCCATTATTTTTCTCGTTTTAATAGTAATCTGTGATATGTAATATTTTACGGGATAACCTAATACATTGCGAAATGAATATCCCAGTATTCACAGTGAAAACATGATACGCATTATTCCATTCACAAACAATTCTCTAACAGCTAGAAACTAGTCTATCTCCGTGCTCCTAGTATTCGCCTAATTCTATTAAACTCGTAATGCATATTAGCTGTGAAACAATTATCATCGTCGATAGCGTAGTAAAGATGCAGAAACGTATTAGAAAATGAAAAACAAAATAAAAAGAACATTAATATTCGTGAAAAGAATAAACATTTGATGTAAATTTAATTCAGTATTTAACGTATGATAAAAACAAGATTACTAGGGAATAGGAGACATCGAAAGATAATTCGGCTTAGGAATTACTACATTGCCGCTAGGCCAGTTTTGATTATATTAGCGTTTTATCGCGTTTTACTGGAACTTTAGATCGATTTGCGCTAGACAAGCGATAAAAGAAACATTAATAAGCGAACGAAGAAACACAGTTCGTACGAATGGTTACATATGTATCAACTGCATGTGAACAGATTTCGTTAATTTAACCTCCGTAAGGTTCTATCTCCTTGCACTCGAATTGATTCGCATTAAGGTGTACTTCCATTGAATCTCAATCGATCGGAATGTAGTACAGATAATGGCATTAGAGATGTAACTGTTACCCAAGTCCACGTGTACATTGGGATATCAACGAACAAATCTTCATTCCTGATATACGTATCCATTTATAATAGGATTAACGGATTTAAGTCGTCGTAGACAATAACGATAAATACAGAATAGAGATTTTATTTTAGCATAAGACGAATAATTGTCTAAGAATTTACGAACTATTTTTAACAAAACGTAGACAGATAATTTTATCTTTCATCGATCAATTTAATTTAACTTTTAACTTTCGTTTACGTGGGTAAAGGAACTCCTATGGACGCAAGTCAGTAAATTGATCACGTCTCAGACTTATCATTAATTCGATATCGCAACAGGACGCGCTAGTATCAATATCATATTCTCAGTATCCACTTAAAAATATTTATTACGTATAATTCTTTGATTGAGAAGGTTCGTTTAAAAAATTTCCTTAATGTCGTTAACCTGCTTCCCAGCTAACAAATTCGTCGTTATTCGCGTATGCTACGATATTCGGTGAAAATAGGATACATTTTTATTTTTACATAGGTATACATATTAATTATTGACTTTTATTAATCTAAGTTACTTTGAAATGTCTAAATGGAATTTAATTTCGCCCGTCATTATTCTTACTCAAACGATACTTTTAATATTTTATATTCTACATTTTCTACAAGAGGGTTCAAACTATTGAAATATTTTCGTCTTCTTTTTTAAATGTCGATTATCGGCTTTATTATTATCAGAGGGAAATCGCAATTCAGACAAACACTTTTCAGTTGGAAGTGCGCTCAATTTGTAGCGGTCGATATCTGCAAAGGAAAAGCTATAAAACGTGAATCGTAAAATACCCACAAAAGGAAAGCTATAAAATATGAATTGTAAAATGTAAAAAAAATGCGTATTTTAGGAAAATTCGGTTTAAACGTTGAAATCTAATACGTCGTTTCGCGAAGATTCTCTCTCTGAACGCGCGAGTAATGTCAGTTAATTAGAAACGAAATGTATTTAAAGTTCCAAGCGTAGCATTCCGAGTTTTTTAATCTTTAAACTTGCTTTTTAAGAAAAATTTAAAGAAAATACTGTTTGATTGTAAAATACGTGCAAGAAAAGGTCGAGATATCGATGTATATGCTCTTGATACAGCGCGAGTGATCTTTTTCGAATTAAATGTTCTAACGTAACTTTTTCATCGCATCTAAATTTTATTCCCGGAATGAAGCGTATTAAATTAACGCAATGATATTTGGCAATGAAATTCAAATCTTTACATATAGCAAGCACAGGATCACGGTACACCTTTTAATTTTTAGAACGCTGTAGTAGAAATTGCAAAACCACTCATTTTTGTTCTTTCTTCTTTAACACGAAATTTTCTCTCATGCAATTTTCTGTAATTTTTCAAGTAATCTTACAACGTCAGCGAATGCATTATAGAACATTTTTCTCTCTCTATGATCCTACTTTAATAAATACTTTCGTGAAGGAGCAATTACTAGTATTAGGTATAAGTAATAAACCATTTTTACTCGCATATCATATAACACATTTCTTTATTAAAATATATAACGATATCCTCTACTCACTCTTGTATACGGAGGTTTTAACGGTACGTAAATCAATTACATACAACATACTTATCTACTTATTTACTTCGCACACGACGATATCAATCGCCCTAAGCGTCTCTACATACATGCCATTAAGTTTACACGCACATACTATTATTGAAATTAACCTTTACGACGCGTATTATGTACTTGATCTTTCCAAATATTTTTCAAAGCATCAATTTTAAAGGGAACGCTCCCATCGCGCGAAATAAATTCATTTTCGCAAATATGCAGAAATTGACGATTTTTGACATACGTCGCTCCTCTTCCAACGAATCAATAATATAATCAAATATCGCGGCGTAAAGGTTAAATTTATCGCTATCTATCACTTAAATTTATCGAATATCGACATTCGGGTTAAACGTTTAGTCTAGAGAAATACGTAAAGAATCCCCGTGGAAGGGTGGTTTTCGGGAGAAAAATAATGCCGCGACTATGCATGATTTTTGCGCGAAAACGAGAGTGCGTGTGCGAACGAACGAATGTCATGTTTTATTTTATGCACGTGATGTACACGCACACAGGGCCCCAGGGCGAGAAGGGGGAGCTGGGTCCGACGGGACCACCCGGTCTGCCGGGAGAGAAGGGTGCCCGGGGAAAGCAAGGGAAGAGGGTAAGCTTCAGCGAGGTCCTCCAGCGAACGACCACCGACCAAATCGACCGTACAAACCATTCCCTCCTTAATAACCGATCATCGAATCGACCAACTTTTCCATCGAAACTCTGGAACGAAAGACCATCCTCCTGATGTATAGCTCGTACGTCCACGATCCCGTTATTCCATCTTCAACACCCATATTCAACTACCTCTCCCAGAGATTCTTTTTAAATTAGAAATTCTTCTATAATATGTAATGCACGACTAAAGCATATTATAGCTTCTTACGGGCAAGCAGTTGCATGACATTTCTGGGTGAACGTTTCGTTAATATCTTGGAACGAGACACTGAACGTTCTAGTCGATATACTGCTTAACCGTCATCGTTCTACAAGAATCAAATGAATTTTCGAATTTTCAATTTCTCAATATCCATTATGATAGACTTGTAGATTTTTGTTTCGACTTTTTCCCTTTCATGTCTGAGAAATCGTTGGTTCTCTTGCGTAACAGTTTTACCAAAATACTCGGCTCGTGTTTTATTTTTTTATTTAAGAAAATCCACCGTCCAAGGGAAGAACTTTTCGCGTCGAGTGTCTTTTAATGTCTAAATTCCGGAATTGAAATTGAAATTGATGTAAAGTTCGAGATCAAGATTTGAAACGTCATTATGCCACCCCTAGGATGACGTGACGGTTATTCACGCTTTTAAGACACCTGCATGGAAATCACGAGAAAGCACATGCATGATCTTATCACGCACGCATGCAAGCATGCAACACGTATGGCACAATACGATCACCTGCCTCTTTTCATTTAATAAACTGAAACAAGTAGCCGTTAAATTGCATTGTCGTCCCGACGATGATGGATGGATAACGTTCTTCTTGTACCTAAGGCAAGTTTGACAAATGCGAGAGTAGAAAAATTCTGAAAGATTAGGCGAACAAAAGAATACTTTATAAACCTTTCGACGATCATGGAATCTCTTGTTAGTGAACGTTACGAAAATAAAAGTCCTTGTTTAGTTAGACAAAAAGATCAAAGTATTTTCTTTTCGATGGCTAAAATATCTTATCTTCTTTTTTCAAACAGTAAACGTTCTACTTTGAAGGTAAAGTAGATCGTTCCAGAGTTTTTTTCTTTCTTATAAAGAAAAAGGTATCTTCTTGAGGGAAAAGATTCTGAAAAAAATAAGTACGTATAACTTAGATTTAAATAATTACGTCTTGCCTTAATGCAAAAAGGACCTTCTCGCGTAGTCCTGATGTCGTCGTTATAAAGTTGATACGTAACTAAAACAGATATCGCGAGAAAACTGGTGACTGTCCAGTTACCGAGAGAAAAGAGAAACGTTGGTGGCAGCAAATAACACGTACGCGGGACATGATACGTCGAGACATTGCTCGATACGTTATTTTGACTTTTGGAGCCGCTACGTTTATGTCGCAGAAGAGACGCGCGGTTGTTAAGGGTGTCTTCCTCGCAGTAAGGACGAAAACTAAGTTCTCTTCTGATGGATGCGACGAAATTACACACCTGCGCACTAAATAATCTCTAACCACGGCTTAAAAAAGATTTTACTCGACTTCATCCCTGTGTTTTAACGTATTCTTATTTTAAGGTTTAAACCGTAAGTATGCTCGTATATTTATCAAAGTGATCGGTTCTCGAACAACGATCGAGCAAACAAAGAGAATTGTAGAAAGCAATGTTCGTCGTTGTTTCGCGACACGAATCCTCGTTCGTTTTGAATCGTTAATTAAGTCACCCAGTTCGCGGTCGAGTGCAACGCCAATAAAATCACTGTGTACTCCGTCGTTTATACTGCGAATATCCTAACAAACGAGATGCAATCGGGATTTCTAGCATACAGAGTGTTCGCGCTATTAGTTACCACTGTTTTTCTCATACGTGACAAATTTGTGGGAAATATAGGAAAAAATAAAGATTTTCTATTTTTCGCGTATGCCATACTATGGCTTCGATGTGTTATTTAAAGCGAGGGATATAATTTTTGTTATGTTATATGAGAGAAAGCGACTATCGAGACGAGTTCTATAACCGTATCATTGAAATATAAAAATTAAGTAAATACTTGGAAAATTTTATAACGCTACATTTATTGGATATCATTGCAGATTCTATTGTCAAATTCGATAAAAGCTGCAGAAAATTCTTTCATTTTCATATTTCAGTGATATTGAATATGGTATTACACGTTACAGGTTGTTTAACTCGTCTCAATATTCAGTTTCATACAATACGATAAAATTGTATAGCTATCAGTTTCAAAACATCGACGCGATGAAAAAAAAACCAGGAGAAATTTAAAAATCGATTACTAACAATAAACAATTTTCTATTTTTCTCGCAAATTTGCCATTTCAAAGAGAAACACTAGGAACTGATAACGCAAACAGGTCATAGCGTATACGATCGTCGATGCAAACAAGGCGCTTCAAGAGACTCGCGAAAGTATACAGAAAATATAGATATCGTCGAGCTTTCAAGAAAGAAAATTTCCAAATTTCTGCAAAATCGTAACTTTATTGGTGGTCTGGAACGAACGGATACTACTCGATCAGTAAAGAGAATCGAGCCACTTTTGTTTCGAGCTGGACCGTCTTACTTTGAATTTCCTTAAACACCGAACTTCTTCGTACGACAGTGATATCACTTGTCGGGGATTTTATTTGCGTTAGCTTGCAAGAGAAAAAGAAGAACGATCCCTAGTAAGTTTGCAGCGCTCTATATAATGCCTCTATTTAGTTCCTACGTAGCAAAGTCAACTTGTTTAGCTAACAAACGTCCATCTATGTACTAATAACAGTTGCGAAATTTTAGTCAGAGCGAAAGAATGAGAGATTGGGTAAGGGTAAGGAAAAAAGGAAGGGTGAGTTAGAGAGGAAGAGAGAGAGAGAGAGAGAGAGAGAGAGGGAGAGAAAGTGAGTGAGAAAGAAAGAAGAGAGACTAATCGCTTTAATCTTTAGTCAGTAGTCTTTGGCGTAGTGTACGTAGCTTGTGTAACTAATTTGTGTTTAATGTAGCAAGTAACACCACACTACTTCTTCCCTGTGTGTCGGTTCAAATCACTAATAACTAATACTACTACCCCCGGCTTTGAGGCTCTCGCAACTTTATCGACCGGTGATCGATGCAAGCCTGCGATTGTCGCGTAAGTATCAAACAGCCCCTAAAAAACTACTATATAGCTTTACTATCGATACGTCATTAAAACTACATCGTGTCATACGCAGCTAATTCACAAGTACTACCGATGTCTTTTATATATAAATACATATTTTTTTTTTTTAGTCGATGTATTGATCTTCTCGTTCATTCGTAACTTTCCTATTTTCTATCAGCCGCTGTACAATCGACGTCTTATTTTATTAAATCCAGTTGATGTACCCCTCTTCCTGGATCGTTGACAAAATTTCACTCCCTTAAATATCTTCCCTCTGGATTCTTATTCCTATCGAGAAAAGTTTCAAACATATGACTTAATAAAACGCTGCATAACGAATATCGATAAGTATATAAAAATCTTTTCAGAATGTTTGAAAACCAAATACAATAAAAGATTACGGAGCAATATTTCGTACACGCTGCTGAGAGGAAACAAGGAAGAAAATAAATTCTAATAGCTTCCAGTTTCTACTAAATTTGATCCCACTAACAAGCGTTCCCGTTATAGTCGATTGCATGCGATACCCGTAGAACATTTTTGTGTTTTCGATTAAACGTTAGTGTGTCTAGATTTCGTGTGTTAATCGTAATAAGAAATCCTATTCGAGCGACTTTGGCACAATCGTCAGCGGTTTCTAAATTGTTCTGGCATAGATTTCCAAATTATCTGCTTAATATGACAGAGACTACGAGATCCGTGCCAAGATCGATCACAAAGATCATAGATAATTTCCGATAAAACCAATATTCCTCTCCCGACACCCATCCTCACCTGAAAATGGAACCGATTAACGCTTCGCCGTAAAAAAAAAAAAGGAATTTTCAAACAAAGATTAGATAAAGATGGAGGACCTGGTTGGACCTGACCTTACAGTGTTACATTATAGGGTTTCAAGGGTGAAAGCGGTGTGGCATTGATGAGAGGCCCACCCGGTCTACCGGGTCCAAAGGGTGAACCCGGGGAACGGGGTTACCGAGGCGAAAAAGGCACCAAGGGAGACACGGGCTCACCAGGTAGATTTCCAAGAGCCATTCCTCTGCGAAATTCAAGAAAAAGACGGATGAAAATAAACGATATCTTTTCTCCTGACTGCTACCAGCGACAAAGCGTTTTCTTTGGCATTTCTTCCAATCTAATGGATCTTCTATTCGTATCCTGTATATCATAGACTATATCGTAAACTGTCTATGCGTGGATGTGGACTGTCTATTCTACGCTCTTAGAAACCATATCAGTTTCTCTTTACACCTTAAGCAAAGACTTTATCATCCCGATGCGATAAAAAATCTTTACATATTCTTTTGTCAATGCTATCTATCTTATCTTGAAAAGAGTTCTCAAATTTTGAAAATAACTTGCTTGTTCATTCGTTCACGTAATATATATGAGTGAGAATATTACGTGTGTATATGTGTGAGTGAAATAAGATAAAATGCTGATGCTAATTGACGAACCAGTTGGTCTATAGGAACCGATTATGTAAACGAACTGAGTCGACATAAATAATAATTGTTATTTATTTGTACTAGTAAAAACTCGCAATTTCAGGACCAAAGGGAGAACAAGGACTACCTGGTCTACCTGGACTCAACGGAACAGATGGAGAAACTGGTATTCAGGGTCCTCCAGGATTGCCGGTAAGTAAATCGTACAAGTAAAGCTGTAGTCAAAAAGATTAGTTTATCATACCACTTCATAATGCAACAATAAAGTTCTCAAACTGATCTAACAAAAAGAATACATTTATACGTAACAGCAATTTATCGCACAATTTCTTCACAGTTTCTTCACAGATTTACACAAATTTTATAACGACTAATTACTATTACGACTATCACTAACATATAACTTTCGTACACGCACGCGAAAGGAATAATTTTTACGTTCTATTAATTTACGTAGGTTTTTCTATAAAGTTTCTTTCAAAATTGAAAGCTATCTTTATTACGAATATAGTGAATAATAAATTCTCTCTCTTTCTCTCTTCGTAAATTTACACTAGACAGATTATTGGATCTTGGAGGAATCAAATTTATACGAACGTTACGTACATTCGTCGTCAGTATTAAATATTTGTACAGGGTATTTCTGGACCGAAAGGTGAGAAAGGTGACTACGGAGACATCGGACCTCCAGGACTTATGGGACCACCAGGTTTGCCTGGTCCACCGGTATGTAAATCATTCAACGTGTCATTTGTTAAATTATCGAGTACGAATTCGAGCGAATAAACCGTATAACGCGTGTCCTCTGTAAACAGGGTTATCCAGGGTTGAAAGGTGAAAAAGGAGAGAAAGGTGAATCGGTGAGTCGATCTTTCGATAATATTTTACACGCAGCAGATGGACGATCGAAACCCTCTCGTATCAAATCTCTTCGCATTATATTTTCGTTCAATAGCAAAGATGAGATATAATTGATTCTTTTCATAGAATAGCGTTCGTCGAACGTGAGGGCTGTTGAATATCCATCAATTTTCACTGCGAGTAATTCTGGATCTTTGATTTCGACGTGTATGACAAGTATATCGTACTCGCCGTGTCGATTGCTTTGAAATCAAAGGCCCGAGCATAGTATACGATATTTTAACGGCAGGTATTCAGCAATTTCATGATAAAATCTATTTCTTTTCATGACACGACATGGGGCTTCCATTGACAGAAATACAAGAAACTCAGGCGAAGGCAGGTACGTCCATTTTCGTTCATATTCGTTCGTAGTATGCTCGTTATCCGATACCATCGCTATTCGAAATTATCGATGAACCGTCGTAAAAGAATATTTACGTTATACCCGTTCGCTTTATTACAGGGAGACGGTACTTTCGAAGTAAATGCCGGCGAAGTGGTGAGTAAATGTACTATTTGAAATTTTCATTCTATTCGACGTCTTGTCGCGCTGGAAACATATTGCCGTGTTTGATACTTTACCTTAGGCTTTGAACTCCGTTCGTGAAATTAGATAATTAATTGTGTTTACAGATAATGGGACCACCGGGACCACCTGGTCCAGCTGGTACTCCTGGGCTTCAAGGTCCACCGGGCATAAAAGGCGACCGAGGACACGATGGTGCAAAGGGCGATCCTGTCAGTAATCATTGTATACTAAAAAACAAAAAAGAATCATTCCATTAAGATAATTTCGATGTTCGTTAAAATCACGATCAGTGTCAAATTTTATTACGTACACGATCGAAACGACGAAAGCGTTTAGAAAATGCTATAACGGCATTCTTTGATTCTGTGTTTGTTCTTTTCATAAAATAATTCAGATATAGATATATTTAACTTATAATATGAACGAGGGCGAGAAACGAATCATTACGACGTATAATAGACCTATTTTCACCGGGTCGTTCTTTTTTACATTACAGGGAGAGAAGGGTGCCAAAGGAGATCCTGGTCCAATGGGACTACCCGTACGTATTTTCCTCTCAAGATTAGGTTCGTAGGTTAGGTAGGTTATAAAACGCGATAAAATACCAGAAATAGAGCCGATCGAACGCATAAGGCGGAAATCCATCGACGAATTAAACGTTTTTTTAATCTTAAGGTATTAAGAAAAGGTACTAGCTTGAAACAAAAATAGATCTTGATACTGGGTTGTTTGGAAAGTGCGTAACGAAATATAAAACGTATGGAATTGGTATTTTATTAAATGACGCATCGTTTCTTTCGGTGATCCTTTGTCGTTTATTAGCTAGCTTCTCAAAAAAACTTTCCATCTTTTGCGGCGATTAATCTTTTTTTAAATAGTTTCTATAATTTTTTAACGATAAGTCCATTCAATTTTTTAAAGATCAGAGGAAATAAAACGATGTCGTGTCTGTTGAATGGAAAGGATGGAGCTGTACTGTACATTTCGACGTATTGCTCGCTCTTCCTCGATACACGAAGCCTAACGTTTTCTTGTTGAGAAACGATCTCTTGTCCGATACCGGTTGCTCTCAATTGCTGTATTTAACAGTAAAGCGCTAGAAATTACCTTGTAGAAGATAGAATCACAGATGTTCGTAACAAATAGACGCAAGAAAATGTATCGACTATGAAAAATGCTACGAAACTTCCGAGCAACCCATACTCGATTTACAACGATAATGCAATAACTACTTATTACTAGAATAAAAGTACAGATACGAGAAAACGAAAGGGGGAAAAATGTGCGCCATATATAGGAAGAAAAAAAGAGGGAAGCGAAGCAGCATATATACACGATCCATTGACAAATTCATCGTCATTGTATATGCTTCGACGATCGTACTGTAATCGAATCACTGATCGAAGTGTTTGTCTTTTTACAGGGCCCCATGGGACTGAGAGGAGAATCCGGAAAACCCGGGGATGCCGGGAAACCTGGTGCCATGGTAAGAACGCGGACCTCTCGCTCCTAACGTCATCGTTATTTGGCCTCGCTGCTGAATCATTACTAGGCATTCACTAACGACCAGTGTAATCGATTGTCGCTCATTCGGCAAGATGTCGTACTTCTTCGCGTCCTCAGCGAGATCCTTTGATTGCCTCTCGAGTATGTTGCCTTCCGTGTCGTTTCCTCTACGTAAAACGAACGATCACAGTTCGATCATCGTCGTCGTTCAAGATACATATAAAAGAAAATGAAAGAAAAGAAAAGAAAAGAAAAATGATAGAAAGCGACTCGAGGGACAACGAGATAACCATAGGCGATACGAGTACATATATACCTCGAAAGGATCTCTTCTCGGATTAACAAGTTGTCGGAAGTTTTCAATGTTACAAGTCATATCGTTAGCATTTATTGGATAAAGTGTAATCGCGAGGATAAATGTTAGTAAATCGCTTTCGAGTCGTTATTAAAAACAAAAGAATGCCTCCGAGTATTGACTCGGTGGATTTTAGTAGCTTCATCGGCTTGTTATCGATCAGAATCTACTAACGATATCCCTCAACGATGAATAATGGTAGGGAGCTTAAAGGACCGTCCGTTGCAAAAAAGGTTGCGGGCACCGTTGTGATATATCATGCTCTCAAACATAGTAACCCGTATCAAATGGGTAAAGGAGAAAGGATTTTACTACAATTGATCGTTATTCGAGCAAAACAAAGAACGTAACGAATCGTGTCTTACGTGTGCGGTGGTAATAAATAAGGTGACTGTACTTGTATTACATAGTGGGTACATTCACGTGTGCAAAGTGTAGCGGACGTAAAATATGAAAAAAAAAAAGATAATTTACTTGATAGAGGATAATTGATAATTTGGATTTATGGATTTTTCGTGTCGATGTGTGACAAGAGTGAAGTTTCGGGAGAAACAAAGCGTCTTCCATAGATATTCGATGTGTACGAGTAAATTATTCGATGCTTTCCTTTTACTTTTTTTTCTTTTTTTCGATATCGAAGTACAGATACGCATTACGTCGGTGCTATACATTTTTATTTATCCAACGTAATACTTAGCGGATGATCGCACTACCATCCGTCCTTTTTAACATACTCTATATGTTTATCTCTACAACCATTTATGTGTGCGTATGTGTGTGCGTGCGCGCGCGCACGTGTGTGTATGTTTGTGTATGACGTGTGTGCGCATACACCGAAGTAAAAATGTTAAGTTCGAAATAACGAAGCTTTAGCGTTATAACGTGGTAACACGGTACGAAAGCTAAGCAAATTTTGCCTTAAAATATTTTTAAATTAAACTATAGATTAAGATAATAGATTACTGTGTATAAAACATTACACTCTACAAGCTATCGAAGAACGCTACGAAAATTTGTTGAACGCTTATCGATAGTTCGATTAAATTTACGTACATTTCACTCGGCTATATTTTTTCTATTTCTTCTTTATACTTCCGTAACATTATTTCATTGTTTTCCGCTGCTCTTCGTTCGATAGTTCTATTTATTCGTTGCGAAATACGTTCATAGTCGGCCTTCTACGATTTTTTCTATCCCATTTTTCGTTTCTTTCTTTCCTTTATTATTAAGGTATTAATTTGTACTTAACGAAAGCATATTATATTTTTTATACGTGATAATAAGAGAACTATTTATTACGACCGTTCTATTTCGTTGTACTTTCATATTTATTTCGATGCGATCGAAATACATAATCGTATTAGCTGGGGAATAAGAGACGTCGATTTTATATTTCGATAATCAAAAGCATAGTATAATTTATATTCCACTGGAATTGGTGTTACATGTATAATCACGAAGTGTATATTTTTTAACATGTTTGTTATTTTTAATATATCAGAAATACGTATTATGGTAAATTTGTTACATTACATAAATCTAGATTTTATCCTACAACTTCTACCGCTCCAAATTATTTCTTAAAAGTGCCATTTTTTAAATGTACTAAATTTACACTAATATTTGTAGCTTTATTTTGTATAACGCGTTGTTACGTCGAATATTTTTAACATCTATACGTGTTCCGTCGTTAATAATCCTAATTTTGCCACGTTATTAACAATAGAATGCATGGTATGTTTACTTACGAATAACCTGACGTAAATTTTTATTAATTACCATTACCTACAATATATGGGGAGTTAATTGACATCTTAGACAAATGCGAAACAATCGCGAATGCTAATAAATTCGAGCAACGCGAAAGAACTGTATGACTTAAAGACATGCAAAATATAGATTGGTAGACACAAATGATAAAGGCCTAAGAAACAAAATAGTACAGAGTGAGAAAGATACTTATAATGACTTACGATGTACTTGACGATTTGAAAATACGTGTAAACGAGTATCCTTATTTGTGATCCTAGTTACCTATAACGTTGATACAATCGAATAAAAAGATACCAGAAAGTTGTACAATGTAGAATAATATCGATATTGTAGAAATGGGATTTATCAATGTGGTAAAGAATATTTTGCTGGCCTGGAATTAGAAAGCGTGTACTAGCTACCGTTTTTGCTGTGCATATCCTAATCGAAATATATAGAGATTAATGCGAGTAGATTTTTAATAAGATAAACGGAATGAGTAAAAATATGAAGCTCTCGTATCGTGAAAGCACTTTAACGGTAACGCTAATGCGCGAATTAAGCATATGATATGATAATACATGTGTGAATGTGCGCCCATTATAGCGAACGATCCATACACGTGCATATGCACACAATATCAGAGAAAAAGTAACTGATCGAGAAGTATGTGTGTGTGTATACGACATGTGTATGCATGCGTATGTACATACATGTGTATATGTACACGTGTACAAGTGTGCGTACGCATATATCTACATATGCATGGCATAACGAGTATAAAGGTATGCGGGGGAAAGCACATAACATTTCGTGCGTGCGTATGTGTGTATTGTAAAGCGGCGCGCCTTGGTAATTAACAAAAGAAAATTATAGAAGAAGAATACGACGGCGTATTTGCGTATAAGAATACTTGACTCTAACAATTTTGTTTTACATTGTCCCAATTAATAAACAGAATGTGCATGTGCCTGTGTCCTTTGCTTCTATACGATGCCCTTTCGAAATTTAACGCTTCTCACACCTTGTAGTGAAATTACCGCTTTGCATTTTGCTCTGGCTGCGATCCGACGACCATTGTACAAACTACTTTTATCACTTTTTACACTTCTTTTTTTTCTTTTTCCCTTCTTTCTTCTGATCGCGAATATATATTTTTATTTTCTTTTATTTATTTATTTATTTTTTTTTTTTTTAATAAAAAGAAAAGAAAAAAAGATCATAATCTCGTAAGAGAAAAATTAACACGTGTTAATTTGCTGCAACCACGACGGTAACGTAATTGTTGGATCGTTATGCCATCTCGTAATACGTCATAGCGAAGGTGTTTTAAGACATAATTGGCATATCAATGTGAATACCGCTGGTTTTTTATTTTTCTGTTTTTCTTGGATTCGATTGAGCTCCTTCTTTATCTTTTCCTTTGCCTAACACGCCCATCGATTGTACTCTTGCCTCGCTCTCGAATAATTTTTGGTCTTTATCGTTAAATACCGGTTGAACAATTCTTTAGGATAAACATATTTATTAAACCTAATTCTAGATCGTGTTCCATCCGTTGTATGTTGTGTCAATACGTTTATTAGGAAGTGTTTATGTGCGTCACATTTGGTAGAATATCTTATTTCACATCGAGGGGAACAATAAAATAATGTAAATCAATAATACAGTGATATTACCTTACCGAAACAGGCAAAAATGTTTTGAACGTATTAGGATTATTTCGAACATTGGTAATCTGTTGTGACGAAAACGAACGCGTTTGAAGAAAAAATCAGGTACCGATTATTTGCAGAAGATCGAGGCAAAAAAAATATTCTTTCAGATAACTTTGTTAAAAACTAACTGATAAGAATATCAACATACATACACAAATATACTCCACTTGGGATTAAAATTCAAACATTTGCGGAGAGTTTGGCAAGGTGCAATATTGCTGCGAATGACGGGGCAAAGGGCGTCTTAATAAAATTTCTTAATAATAAATTACATTTGAATCGGCATATTCGATATCAATTATCAGGTGACTTCGATGAATTTGACAAGGTTTCCTCTGCCTTTCAGGGGCCACCAGGATTAGACGGCATGAAGGTGAGCAATCCTCGGGGAGACCCGTTTAACCATACATTATATTTATGATTTTTGGATCCTCGATCACTACGCTCGCACTACGATTTCATCATTCAGGCATAGATTAAGCCAGTTGCAAGCTTAACGGTATTGTTTCAACGTATCCGTACAGATCATAGTATCCGTTATGGTTCTTCATACTTACAGGGTGCGCAAGGAGAACCAGGCACAAAGGGAGAAAGAGGGGATCCTGGCCTACCTGTAAGTATCGTTTTATTTCAATAATTTAAACGAATAACCGACCTTAACCCGTCGAAATAAAATTACTTTCTTAGAAATCTTAGAATCTTAGATCTTTAAATAATATTTCTACTAATTTTTTAACAATTTCAAAAATTGCTTTCGCTTGGAAAAACCATTCGATTCGGCTTGATATTCAATACGAATCATACTGTGTCGATCTAACCATTTAACCGTACCGAACGATATTTCATCCTGCTGAAACTCGATTACACCGTCGTCGAGACACCAACGACACATTCTGTTTATCCCCAGGGTACCGATGGAATTCCTGGCGCGGAGGTACAGTGGCATTCGATTATCGCTCGCCCCTCGGTGTGACTGCGACACAGTCTAACCAGCCCGGGGTAACGACGATACATCTGCCTGATCTACCCCGGGGACTGCCCCAAAATTCGTCTCTTTACTTCTTTTGCACGAAAAAGGAGGGGGCTGAGATTAAGTTTTGCGCCTTTCTCCCTCTTTACACCGACGATAGTTTGCACGATTTCTTTATTATTGCAAATATTCCTTCTATTTTATATAGTACTTGCTTATTTACTCTCAAATATTTCGCTTTAAGATCGCAAATCGTTTCTTTTGGTTCGGACGGTTAAAGCAATTTAGAAAAGCAGAATGTCAGAAAATAATGGATATAAAACGTATGAATTAAGAGTCAGAAAATTGTTTGTTGAAGAGCCAAATAGTATATTTTTTGAAATAGTATATCTTTTTTATAGTTCTAGCGTTGTTGAAGCATTGTTTTTAATGTTAAACTATCAAATTTATCACAACTATAATTATCAATTTATTTGTCAGATCTAGAATGAAAGAAAAAGAAAATTATATATAACATCGTCATAAATGTTCGAATACCTGAAGTTTTAGAATTCCTAGAAATACCTACAATTAGAGAATATCGAGAATTCATTCGAAAGTAACTAATCGTAAAATTTAATCTCGAAGAGAGGGAGAAGCGCACAATTCTCTCTATTTTGATAATTAGATTCTCGAAGAGTGTACAAACTGAGAGCATAAACTAACCGAAAAATAAAACGGGCTAATATTATAGCTTGTATCGCTTGCTTCTTTCACTAGTTCACGCATTTGTGATCGTAGACACGTGTTATGCCTTTGAAAGCAAGTTTCGCATAGAGATGTATAATATTCAAAAAGTTCTTTTCCACAATACGTATCGTGCATGTAGAAAAGAAACGAAGAGAGGCACGACCGTCACTTAACGAATAAATTCTTTGACGTACCAATTCCAGGGACCGAAGGGAGAGAAAGGTGCTAAAGGCGAATCTGTGAGTATTGATGAAATTCGACTATCAGTTTTAAATAAATGGGCAAGGAAATTCGTAGTTTGGCGAGCGAACAAAGCTCATAAACGTTTAACGATACAATGTCCGACGGACGAATAATTTCTCGTTCCAGATCTAAAAATTTTTCATTCGGAAACTCGTTATTAATATTTCATTCATATTTACTGTATTGTCATTATCATCGTTATCAGCGATATCATTGTCATAAACGTTTACTATCATTTCATTGCTAAGACTAATTAATTATCGTTAGTATTACGATATTTAATATTACTAAATCCAAATGTGTCGTCAATCGGAAGTTATGCCAAAGAAGTGCACCAATTTAACCATTCACTGACATGTTTTATCGAAATGTATTTTTAGCATAAAGAATAATTAATGTCTAATTAGAAATTATATGAAATTCGAATACCGAATTTAGGGATGGTTTAACACAGTACAGTGTTTATGCATAACGCATGTAACAGAAACACATATTTGTATTTCTGCACTCTGGTATCTTCGTATTGTACTTTTCTACATGTCCTATAACATGTCGCAACCCTTGAAAAAAGATCATCGAATTCGCGAGATAAATGTTCGTACAAAAACGTAATTTCACATTCCTTTCTTCAGTGATACGTACGTACATATATGTATATATACTACGTGCATATGCTGCCACCAGCGTATAGCGAAAGCGCGTATATAAACTCGCTGATAGTCGATAAATTTGTTTAGAAATCTAGTTGCAATTAAGGGTATGACGTTGAAATGAAAAATTAGTACAAAAATTCCAACGAAAAGAACAGTCGAAACGATCGAAAGTACGCGGTCTCGAGTTTAAGATAGAGAATATTCTCGATGCCTTTTTCTTGGACGTTAATGCTCAATTGCGTATTCTGCACAATCAATCGAATATTTTACTATGCATAAAGAGATTCTTTTTGTGTGCCTGGCCTTTTTTGCACGTTCGCGAAAATATCTAGCTGTTCGCCATTTAGACGTTGAAACATTTTTACGTATGAATACAGGGACCGCCGGGGAAACGCGGTAGGAAAGGCGACAAAGGCAACAAAGGAGATCAGGGTGTACCCGGGCTAGATGCTCCATGTCCATTAGGAGCCGACGGACTCCCGCTAGCAGGATGCGGTTGGAGACCACCCCAGGTATCTCACATTTTCCCTATTCATTTCAATTAATTTTTGTCGGCTTGAACAAGTCCGAAATAGACGACTTCCTGTTACGTTCTTTCTCACGATTTCTCTCCCCCTTTGTCTTTATACTTGATTAGATATTCCCACGATACTCGAGACGTTTCGTCTTTAAAAGATATTAATTGATAATAAATTGGCATACTTCACCTTGGCAGAATTTTTTATATATACAAATGTATTTTTATAAACATAATATTAATTAAATGTTCTGTATACGTATGCAGCGATTTAGTCGATAAGGTCGTTCCTATTCTTTAAAAAAATCTTTGTATCGAGAAGAATTAATGCGAGGAGAAGAAAGCTGTAGCGAGTGAAATGGAAACGAATGGTCGGAAAGGGAATTGTAAAGAATTAAAAGTAGGTAGAACGAACGCTTGGATTCTCGTGTATGCTTAGCAGGACATCACTAGCACCTCGATACCAGCTGTCGAAGGTCCTGAAACTTCAGAGACGGATTACGAAGAACCAGAAGAGGACTACGAGGAGTATACGGATCCGAACGCAAATCTAGCCGAGCAATAATTGCTCCTTGTGCGCTGCCCTAATCACTACCAACAACTACCACAACTACTACCACTACCATCACCACTACAACCACCAAAACCACCACCGCCATCGCCCTCATCACTCGTCTCACCTTGCTCTCCCAAACTAACGTGGTCCTGGTAATTGCAAGTCCCGTAGTTATACTAACGTTGTATGCATGCATAATCAGCAAAACACCACGCTCCTAAATAACAAAAATGATTTAGAAAGAATTCTTGTAACTTTGCTCCTCCTTACGTTTTCTCCTTACTTTTATTGTATTACTTATTTACATGTTACCTGTATGTTAATTAAGTAGAAGTCCGTGGCAATAGTCTTGCTTAAAGTTTCATATCAATGCTTACGGTTATTTTGCTTTCCTGTCCAAAAAAGATAGAGTAACAGATGATATGTATATAATATATCAAAAAAGTACTAAGAGATAGAAGATATATTTACAGTCGTCAAAATTCATTTCCAATTCGGCTTTCTTGCCACATCTTTGTACTTGAAGCTTCAAGGTGACGATCAAGAAATTAATAACGCTTTAACACGTTCAAAGACTTGCTTGTAGCTGCACTTTCTTTTTTCTTTTTTTTTTTGTTTTTTTTTTTTTTTTTTAAATTAGAATAAAAAACACAAAATATGTAGATTAATGTCAAAAGCAACATTCCAGACTGCTTCTTTGTAAAATTATCCGCTTACATTCTCGTTTGCTTTGCTTATCGGCACGATAACGTAATTTGTAATCGTAATTGATAATTAATGAAATGCATAAACAATGAAAAATCGATTCGTTTCGAATAGATAGCGACCTGTACGTACAAGCATCGTACCTACTTTATATATTTCAAAGCGACCATCTTCTTCATCTTTGAATGTATACGAATCTATCGTATTTGCTTTAAGCTTTACAGAATATTTCTACAAATATTTACAACAGATTCCCTTTCGCCTCGTTTTTTCAGAGAAGAAGGAATATTCTTCATGATTGGCTAGAAGAGGAAGCCGAAAAAGAAGAGGGGCAGTGATACAAGTATTTTAAAAGAAGATAGTACATATTTTCAAAGACCTCTGTGTATACTCCATCGTAAAAATACAATTCATCCAATTTAACGCGAAGAAAATCGAGTTATGTATTTAAGAAAAAGAAATATATATATTTTTTTACATATATATATTTTTTTTTCTTTTTTGGCATATAAAATACATGTATGCCGAAATAATCTTCTTGCCATCGGGTGTTGTAAATAAGTGTACTTACAGTGTTTAGCGTCCGCAAATAGTGCGTGTACATAAATATTTAGAGCTTACTACCGAAAATGCGGTTAGAACGACATCATAATTTTATCGACAATTTGTTTATAATGTAAACGTAAACATCAATAATTTATAAATTACTTTATTTCTAAGGAGAGTAAAATTAATGACCGAATTATCCAAATATCGTTTGCACAACGTAATATAGCGATAGCAAAGTTCTAAAACAATAAACAATTTTATTGGTCTATTAACGTCATTGTCAACGTGTTTTCTTTGCTAAAATACGTTGCACTCTAAGTGAAGAAATAATTTTTCTCTCTGCGCGTTTTTTTATATGGACATGTCTCGTGGAAGCACAAGATGTAAAAAGTTGGAAATGTTAATCGTTTTGTTTTACCTTCTTTAGCTAAAGATGAATTGAACGTATATTCACGTAAATTTCAGTCGATGTTATCTTTCTGTTTATTTATTTGCTTGCTAAAATGCAACCAAATGCATTTAAGCATAATTATAATATTATGTATTTATATAGCTGCTATTAATTATTACCTTTATTATACATTACTATGTTTCTATGATCTTCTTAAATTTAAATTATATACTTTTTCGCCAGATCTAGTTTTCTCGCTTAATCAAAATTTGTATAATAAGTTCAACTACGAAACTTGGAATTTTATTTTCATCGAAAAACTAATGCCATATGATTATTTTAACGAGGTACGGTTGAAAATTTCTTTTCCCAGTATGTGTCATTTATGTGCACAATACATATATGCGTACCTATGCCATTTTATTGCCTTCGGTACGTCTAATAAAAAAAAGTGCACATTTCTGCGCGATCGCAAGGGAAGATTTTTATACAAATATCAGTTAATAATGCATATCTCGACATAATTTTCATCTAGATTAGTAATAATATCAACTGTAAAGCAAAGGAGTAACGTGTACACATTGTCAATACTGTCAGGTATTGTTAAATAAAGAATAAGTATATATCTATCGTTTTCATATTGGCGTATAGTAAATCCCGAATTGGAAATAATTCCTATTTATTGTTATATATATATAAAAAAATAAAGCTAAAAGAGATTCATAATGGGCATAAGATTGATTTGTTATCTTTTTAATACAATATGAAACATATTACTAAATTTTTCTTGACATATTCCTAAGCAGAGTTCAATTCGTTTTATAACATTGCAAATGACAATGTTTAAGGTACTAAAACTTGATACTGACTATTCCTTAAAATATATAGTACTATATTTAATACTATTTTATTTTATATTACTATTTAGTTTTATTACAATTGATGTACAATATAAAAGAGGATAATGTAGCTGTATAATGAAAATTGTATTCTTTTACAATTTAAGTAACTTATATTTCTTGAAATATGATTTTACTTTATCCTTTGGGTAAGGTTTTGTTGCCAAACACGTTGGAATATTATCAGGCTGTTCGATCCAGAGCTTATGATCAATGTTCTCATTTGTCAATGTTAAACATAAATTATTTAAACTGGTCTCATCTGGAACCTAACATTTATATACATATAAATATATCCATGTATGAGTATACTATAAATGTCACCATACTCCTTCGCTGTTTTAAAAACTGTATACACAATAGTTATGCACAATAATACATTCAAATTGACGTTTAATACCTATGATATATATAGTTCCTGGATATACTTACTTCCAAGACAATTTTGTGCATAGCATCTAAATTGGCAAGGTAGGCTTGTGTGTAATTGTCATTATAAAAAAGATGAGTAACAGCAGTACACGCATGGCATGCTTGAGCTACAACTGCGCCAATGGGCCACTTCATTGTCTCCAGAAGATCTCCTCGTACCACCACATATTGAACTAGCACGCTCATCCTACTAATGCAAAAGATGTTTAATTTAATTTAATTTTAAATTATAGAATATGCAAAGGCTATTGTAAGGCTGATCAAGCTAAATTATTAAACTTTAAACATTCGTTGATGAAACTCTTAATTTTCTATATATTAAATTTAATGTCATTTACAATCCTTACATAGTAAGTGCCAAAAATATATATAATTCGTATAAATAAGAAAACAATAGGAAGTACTTTTAAAGTATTTATCTATTGACATTATGTCTGTTTAGTATTGTAATATTCAAAAGTAAAATACAAATATCATTGTAATATTCTTTTGGCATTGTAGTTTAAATCAGATGTATTATTTATATAAATTGTTGTTATTAAAGACAAATTACTCATACGTAAATACTGTGTATAATATGTTACAACATTCAAAACATAATTCATTTATATAGAATATAATAACTTTTGTATATTTGACAAATTTTTGTTATCATTGATACATTAGAAATTGCTGCAATCTATCTGTAAGTAAAGGTTTAAAAAAACTCCATCATCTCTACTTTTTAAGTTGTAAAAATGAACATTTAAAAAATAAACATTTAATTATATCATGGTCGTGTTAATTATATAGTTGGACATTCTCACCAATTTGACATTACTTATAGCTGGTTATACTCGTTATTTTATACATGACAATAATATGATTAAAGAAAAGCGTTTTTATTTAAAAAGAAGAATTTATATAATATTTAAAATAATGATTATTCATAATTACGAAAAGATTCATCATGTACTATTTTGAAAACTTAATAAAAATTTCTGTCAGAAAGTTTTGTGCATTACTTTGATTAAGCAACGAAATGCTGGCGGCCGAATTAATATTACTACTAACCCCAAATATTAAAATGTAAGGCTGAACGTAGGTTATATGTACAGATAAAAGTTGTTCAAAATGTTAAGTTTTATGACATTTCAAGATCACTAAAATTAAAGAAGACACCTTTAATCGACAACATTACCGGTTTAACTCTAGTAGGAGAATCGCAAAATAAAAATAACGAAATTTTCTGGTGTTTTTCCTGGATTGAGGTTAAATTTAGATTTAGTTTCGCGACACATCTTTTGTGATATTCTGCTTATTTAAATAGCCTTTTCTAACATATCAAAGTACGAAAAAATCGAAGATACTGATCAAATCGCTCATTATCACACTTCTAATTAATATTTCAAACATTACAGGCGTTAAAATATAACTAGCAATATATTTGAAACAATCACATAAAAATAAAACGTAATATGACAAATAATATGAAACTATACAAAATATTTGTTATAAAATCTGAAACATTACAAGGAGATAAAGATATTAAAATAGATACAAATAAAAATAAAATTTGTTTAGTAATACTTGATTTATTTATAATTACAAGATCATACTTGTACATAAGATCTACTCGTATTAGCTTTGTATTTATAAATATGAAGAGACTAAAATGTTCTCTTTAATGTATTTTTTAAATATTGCATGTAAAATCTCTTCAACATGGTTATATATCATATGTTTAAAATAAATATATTTACAGTAAAGATCGCTTTTTTCTTTTGTTCGATCATTTCATTCTAATTCTAGGGATAAATTGTACTTGTAATAATTAAACCATTGATGAAATTTTCTAATATTTTAATTTCTTTATCTTATCATGTTTTACATCACGCATACTTTTTTTTCAACCTAGATTTGCCTAACTTTTTATAACGTATTTGGTTCATGCGAGACATCAGCATGTACATAAAGGGTAAACAGAATATGAGTAAATATATCTTTAAAAATGATGGAAAATGAAATGCAAAATTCCAAGAATTTGGTAAAGAAACAGTAAACTTCTGTGTCTCTTCAAAATATGGGATATTTCTTAATATTATAATCCCTTCACAAAGGAAGCCTAATGGATATAAAGGCATCCATATTGTATATCTTAGCCATGTTAAAAATGAAATCTCTATTTTAAGTAATTGCGTGAGATAATAAGGATACCTAAATACTTCTACTGTACTCCATACAAGGAAAAGATAAAAGACAACTGGTTTCGTTTGCATACGTGGTTCAGCCTCAATCATAATAAATAAAATAAATGCTCTGCCTCCCACTTGTACAAATGTTACAAATGTACTACTTTTAGTGTAACCAAATAATGAATGCATAACTTCTAAAAATTGTATAAGTTGTATAAATTTCATTGCATTCCCAACAGCTATGTAAGTTTCTTTCATAGATGCTACAATTAGAAATTTACTAATTAAAAAAATCAATTTACGTATTATTATATTTAACTAATTTTAAATATATGATACAGTTACTAACCTGGTCCATCTCGCGAATACATAATTCCCATTACAGTTAGAATATAGATAAAACCAACAAATTGACAAAGGTTATAAATAATTAGATACACTTTTTTAAAATCTTCTGCGCAATGAATAATTGTAAAATATTATTAGTATTGAAATGTATTTCAATTATTATGTATATTAAGACATTTTTTAATAAAGTATACCTTTTCTATAACCAAACTCTTCTTCATGAAGTTTATCGTACATGTCGGGATAATCACTGCATACATCTCGTCTTTCATCTTCGTTATCGTCTAAATCTTCGCTTGTCCATTTATCAAAATCGATTTTCAGCCATGATGGCTTTTGTGGTTGACTGGTTAATCTTGGCCACCAAGCAGGACACTTTTTACCCAATGTAAAATCAACTTGTCGAGCTGTTACTTTGTAATTACTTTCCTATAATAATCACTTTTACTTTTATTATTTGTACTTGTAATATAGAACATGTTATCTTTTTACTAAAAATTAAAGATATACAAATTTTAGAAATGATGATATACCATAAAACAAATGGTATTATAAATATTTCCATATTATTCTTATATTACATATTAAAAGACAATGAATTATTATACGTGATGAATCAAATAAAATATTATAATATTGGATCCACACTGTTGAATTGTGTTGTATGAATTTTACATGGATTCCGAACTTCATAACATACTGATCCATGTAAAATATTACACATTATCATTATTCTATTATAAGTAGTTGGAAATCATTATAGATAGCTCTGTCATTTTTAGCCTTACCATCCTAACTCCAAGTTACTCCATAAGATAAAGTAAAATATTATTGCTACAATTATAACAAAAGAACAGGGATCTTTTCTAACAACTATACATTTCATATTATTTATTTTGTTATCGAGTTATAATGTGCAAAAAATCTTAGCTTAAGAAATTTAGTAAAACTTATTGAAGCATGCTAAAAATGATTTACCTATAGATAACAATGTATCTTACTTATCATTTAAGACTATAAAAAGAATGTGAATATAAATTGCAAGTTTACTCGCATTTATCCATTAAAAACACAAATATGTATCTATGTAATAAATCATAATTATAAAATTTATTTGAACAATATAAGTTACCTCGACATTAATAGATGAATGTAAATCCAAGCTAAATCCATACTCATTAAGACCTCTAGCACCTTGTCCATAAACAGTAACCCTTAATTTGTTCTCATTCATGTTAACTTTAACACGCTACAAAATATAATTTGATCTATATAAACTGATAAACAATAGAGTTTATATATTAGAAATTACATACCCAAGTATCAGTCAAGTCTACCTTTAATGTAATTTGTTGCTCTGTTTGAGCCCAATATACAAATGGAGTTAAAATATCTGCCATTTTTCCATTTTATATTTCTATAAATGTTAATTTTATCCAGCTTATTGTTATAACAGATCGATATTGAAAGTACATATTTCGTTCTAAGTTAGTAAAAGATGTATCGTTTTATTTTTTAAATAATTTTCATTATTATATATATTGTATTTTAACATTGTAAATATAAATTTATCAGTTATTCGATGTAAACACAAAATTTCGTACACCAACGAACGCCACTGTCAACATTACAGTTAATAATGTCTGATTTATCATTTGATTTTGATTACACGAAAATGTAAGAACTGCACATATCAGCCATTAACAATTAAGTTCATAATATGATACCAACATATCTACTGTTTGAATATGCTACGTAATTTAATAATTATATAAAGTTAGAAAACATGAATCTGATAAAAATCACTAAATTTAAAAATATTAGATCTTGAACCACGTGCTTCTAACTCTAGTTTATTTTTCTAGCTATTAGAAATTTTTTATTTATATATTATATTGTTTATTTCATTAAAATAAAATATGAAGAAGGAAAGGGCAAGAGACATGCCTTGTATTTTAAAATCATTCATGTGAAGTATAATTAAAGTGTCAATACTTATTTACAGAAACGCTGATTGGTTAAAACTGATTGGTTTATTGTGTTAACGAGTAATAATTTAGAATTATATCAGTGTAAGATATGCGAGGTATTCGATATAAGGCGATGATTATATAGAGGAATTGTATTACCTAAAAGACTAATGATTAGGCACTTTTATACATGGAGACTTGCGCGTACTAGCACATATACAATATACATATAGGAAGTGTTGTGGATTCATACACATGTATATAAATATAAATGTGTTACTGTCGAGTTGACAGTTTAATTAATTAAGTTGGATAAAAGCATTGTTTTTTTTTAAGTGCATATGCTAATTATTGATCACTTCAGATATTACCAAGAACTTTATTTTTTACTCAAATGTGTGTTTCATAATGATTTGAAAACAAACATTTTCGATTGATCCAGCACTTAGCCATATTCGTATTTTAAGGTTAAAAGGTAATTCAATTACATTTTATGTTATCAGATTGTATTATATTATATCATGTTCGATATTTCATAAAAAGAAATATTGTATTTTGAAAACACATTTTGATAAAATATTTTGTACGTATTTCTTTGAGAAACATTAAAATATGAAATAAATTTCCAGCATTCAAATTATGTTTTCGTGGCTTAGTTTCACGTGCGATTTCTGTATAGTAGCATAAATTTTCGCAATTTCAGACAACATAATATGCAGTTTTAAGTGTTATTTAGATAAAACATCAATAATTAACCCCAATTATTGATTAGAATCTTATACATTCAATACTAATCGTGTACAAAATGTATAAGATAAAAAATTGGAGGTTAAATTAACTCGTGAATACATATGTTAGATTGGTGAAATTAAATATTTGAAATATAAATAATAGTGAGAAATTCATAAAACCATTTTTAATATTCAGGATAGATTAATAAATATTTTATTTTATATAGTTATTGAAAATCACACTGTTTTTTAATTACAATTAGAAGTACATTATTAGAAAATATGTAATAATAATGTTATAAATAATAATGTTATAAATTATGTGAGTTTTAAAGTATTTGTCTGCACAGTAAGTAAATTTATATATATATATATATCTATTTATTTTAAATTTAACTTTAATGAAATATTTGTATATGTTATTTTGTATATTGCAGTATATTTCTGATTTATGGCACACATTTAAAGAAATTAAAATCAACAATGAATTATAGTGAATATTTGTACCTGTATTACCATGTAGATTATATAAAAATTAAATATATTAGAAACAACTGTTTGTACTCAAATTGTTCACCAAAAACTTTACTTTCAAACAATTTTTATAATAATTTAAACAATAATTTTGTATATTTATTAGTTTTATGTATATGCAAATCAATGTACATAAAGTTATATCTGTATTTATATTTAAAATGCTTCAATAAATACTGTTAAATAATGTTAAATTTTTTGAAAGAGAACAATAAAATCAGATTGTTCAATTGTCTAATTATAGTTTTATCTGTTAAAATTATATAATTTTGTTAATGTCTTATGTAAAATTTCTTTTTAAAGTTTTTATTATATAATATGATACAGAGTGTAAAAGTAATTTATATCTTAATTCAATAAATTATATTTGTCATTGTTTTATTTGTATTATTTGGAAATTAATGTTTCTTATTGGTAATCAGTATTAATAGAAAATAATTATTAGAATATTTTTATTCCTTTATGATCATAACAATAATTAGTTAATAATACAACTAATGCAGCTTGATGATGACATGATGGAAAATAGATTCAAAGATGAGCACTATTTCGAATGTAGCTGTTACCAGTATTATACAGAATTTTGAAGACACTATTTTTCATACGGGTAGCAGAAACTCAATGAATTCTACTACAGTGAAGCCAGTTTTACGAATTAGCAGAAATCATTTAATGGCTCGTTAAAACACCATCTGCACATTTCAGGGAACAGCGCAAATATGGTATAGAATGTATCCATTCTACAAATAATTGTATGCTGTTTACTATTATACAAATATTAAAACATATTTAGTTATGTGTAATTATTGATTCATAAATTCATTAATCTAATACTAGTTACATTAACATTATGTGTCATAAATATTTTGAAAAATTAATGAAAATAAATAACTTAATTAAACTACAATAATAGTAAGAGAAAATAATTTAACACTAATCTACTAGTAATGAGAAATGAAACAGCATGAAAGTAGCGTTCAATTTTATAATACGATAAAGATATTACATATAATGTCTTGATCAATAAAGTAAAGATTTTATATTAAAAACTTTGTACATGGCTGCAAACTAATTTAATCTTGTTAATATGAAGTGTTTGGAATTATTATCTTTTTATATCATTTTTTATTATCTTAATAATTTAACATTACATTTTTGCATTACATAAGTATTTTCCTATTTGTAATTTTAAAAAATTTTCATATATAATATATTCCTTTTTTATATTGCATGTGAAATTCGTAATGACTAAATATTTTATTACTGATCAGTTTGTATATTACTTATACTTAACTATAACATTAATATTGCTTCAGTGAGTTTTTAATGATTTTATTAATATTTAATATCAATATCAGTATGAAGTAATATAATATTTTAACATATATTATTAAAATTATTATATCACAGTAATCAATGTCATTAATTTAATTTTGTAATATTCCATTCATATTTTTAGAATGAAGTATTGGGAATAAATTGTTGTATACAATAATAACAAATTTGTAATATTTTTTGATTTTTTGCTGCTTTAAATTGTGTGACATATATGACAATATGTGTGACATGACTAATATTTTATTCATTTCTAATCTATTACATATTTTGTAATGCTTTATTTATTAAATAACCATAAATTTATTTATGATCTGTTTTATTATTTTTGCAGAATAATCAGTTAGGAAGTATCATGTTGGAAAATACCACTGCCATTCGACGTGTGAAGGATTCAGCACCTGTTAATGGTGCTCAACAAAATGCAGAAGAGAAAAAATCATCTGCACCATTTTCAGGAGATTTAAATAATTTGGACAATGAATTATATATAGATTCTGAACATTTAACTTTGTGGCAGCATCCAATTATCACATTGAATTATTTTTTCCGAGAACTTTTTAATAATATATTTAACATAGGGGTAAAGGCATTGCATTACAAAAAGACAGTATGGAGCATAGTATCAATAATTACATTATTTCTGATATTGAGTATAATTTCTGGTCCACATCAACAGGTAAGTTCTATAATTAAAGTCGGGAGTATAGTAAATTATTATACAAAAATTTTGCATATTAGTCTTCCATCTTTGTTTTTCTTAATATTTAAAGTCATCAAATATTTGTACATTTTCAGATATTGAAAGCATGGGAGACAAAAATAATTTGGTGGTTATATTGGATAGGTTTAGGTGTCCTTTCCAGTGTAGGTCTTGGTACAGGTTTACACACTTTTGTACTGTATCTAGGACCACATATAGCAGCTGTCACAATGGCTGCGTATGAATGTGGCGCACTCAATTTTCCTGAACCACCATATCCTGATCAAATAATATGTCCAACAACAATTGATCCAATGTGGACAGCAGGAATATTAAATATCATGAGAAAAGTACGCATAGAAGCTATGCTTTGGGGTGCTGGTACTGCACTTGGTGAATTACCACCATATTTTATGGCTAGGGCAGCTCGAACTAGCAGACAAAATAATAGAAATGAAGAATGTGATCAAGAAGATTTAAAAGAATTAGAAGCTTTAGAAGCTTTAGAAAATGGAGAAAATGTTTCATTATTAATTCGACTAAAACTAATTATGAAACATTTTGTGCAAAAAGCTGGATTCTGGGGAATTCTTGCTTGTGCTTCAGTAAGTTAAATTATTTTCTAAATATTAAAGATTAATTTTATTTATATAGAAATATTATTATTATATTAGAAAATCATATTATAATTATAATATTATTGTTATTATATTAAAAAAGTTTTATTTTTATATATCTTTAGAAAATATTTTTATATAATTTTTGAATTTTATTAAAATTAAGAAACATTTACAATATATTTTTTACACAAAAATCTTTTTTAGATCCCCAATCCATTGTTTGATCTTGCTGGCTTGACATGTGGTCATTACTTAATTCCATTTTGGACATTTTTTGGAGCTACACTTATAGGAAAGGCAATTATAAAAATGCATATCCAACAATTTGCAGTAATTATAACTTGCAATGAAGAACTTTTAGATAAATCCATAGAAATGCTAGCGACTATACCATTTGTTGGTAGGAAATTTCAAGAGCCATTGAAAAAGTATCTTGTTCAACAGAAAGAAAAATTGCATGATAAAACGTCGATGGTATGATCTTAATTTATTGTGAGCAATGTATTTACACATTTCTAAATATTTATTTTGTTTTCAGAATGGAGTAACAACAATTTCATGGTTATTTGATAAGTTTGTAATGTTGATGTTATGTTACTTTTTAGTAACAATTATTCATGCGTTAGCAAGGAATCATCATCGTAAACGAACTAAAGAATGTACTGATTAAAATTTATTGAATATAGGATATACAATGTAAACATAAAATCAATTAAAAAACTACGTACAGATAAAGTTGCTATTAAAGTGCAGTATAATTAAGGTACTAAAAATAATAATAATAATATTGTGGCCGAATTTTTAAGTGCACAATTTCTCTTTTGCAATATGAATAAATCGTGAAGGATGAAGTATATAAAATTTAATTTTTTTTAAGTCTAATTTTCTAGGATGCTTCTAAATGTCAAAAATGTTTCGTAACATATATATATATATATATTACGAAACATTTTTGACACACACACACACACACACACTACACATATATGTGTGTATGTATTTAACAATATACATACATATATGTATATCTTAGGGGAGATTTTTATATATTATGTAGTATAGATTATGGGCATATTATGTATGATACATATTATGAGCATTTTACTTTTACTATTACAGTCATAATTTATAATATCAGAATTCTTTCTAGGATGTTAATAATATTATACTTAATAATGTAAATGATTTATGATTCTAATCAGTTCGAATATGGTATAAAACTGTTTGAGATATGCATTCTTCCTATAAACATTTAAATATAATTATTTTAAATATTCTTAGTTGACAAATACATTCTCTTATTAGCATCTTTCAGTACTATCTATCATAATTGAGTAGATAAGTGGTATAAATTATGTTCAAGTACCAAAAAAAGAGCTTTCAGTTATTGGTTTTTTATACTAAAGTTACAAAAAAGCTAATCTTATGATTAGCTTTCCAAGGATAGAGTCAGAAATATATACGTATAGTTAATAATACATATGATTGCAGAACAGATCTAAAAAGTTCATCTCCATCGGTGGTTAGTGAATAAATAGTAACGATTTTTCGTGATTTTATAGAAATTACTCAGTTTTTTCAATAGATCCGATATTGATTTATATTTTAACTATATACTCTCACTCACTTTTTATGACATTTTCGCTTTTCATTGTAATGCATTTATATTTATGAAATGAATGTAATATTGCTTGTAATTTAAAAATATTTTGAGAATAAGAAAAATATGAATGAAAGATACAATGTTTTTAGCCTTAAAAGAGTAAAAATTGCTGCTGAAGAAAATTTTTTATTTACATTGAATTTTTTCTATTTGGAAAGTATTGATAAAATAATTTATTTTCCATATCCTACATATTTCATTAATATATTTTTATTATATTTTAATATAACTTGATTTAAATATTATGTAGATTATAGATAACTTTTTGTCATTGTATAATTCTCACTACACGAGTGATTTCAAAATATTTTGGGATATTTTCGGAGATATAAGTACAAATTGTATTTTTAACTAGTTGGTATTTTTCCATTAATGTGATAAATTAAAAATTTAATGTTATGAGAATCATACCTTTATAAATAATGAGTGTAGAGTCATACATTTTTATTCTGAATATATATATGTATATGAATAACAGTTTGTAATTTATATTACTACTGTAAGAGATTATTCAAGGTATTTTGGGAGGGCGACGGAATATTATAAATAAAAAAACATATTAAAAATGATTAACACATGTTTGTAAATAATAAATAATAAGTATAGAAACTAATAAAAAGAACAGGTAATAATATACAAAATGTTCATTAGTAATGAGATACTTAATGTGTAAAATTTATATAAAGACATGGAAAATTATATTATTTTAAGTCATTGTTCATTAACATCAAATATAATTGATATTCATATGATTTTATAACGTGATTTATTTACATAAATATTTACTTTCTTATTGATTTAAATGAAGTAACTTAACCAATATATAGGAAGGAAAAAACAGAGTTATTAAATTCATTTATATGGTAAGTATATGCTAAGGAAAAGTAGCATCAGTAGTGTCCCATCATTACAACTTCTTTTGCAATAAAATTAACAATATGTAGGATATATGTATATATATATACACACACACATACATATATATAGTGAGCATTTTATTGATAAAATAGCTCACACATAATAGACATCTTCTATTATTACTACTAATTATTATTATATTTCACTAAATTTTACAATTTATTTAGCGATATAAATGATCTGCATGAATATTACTAGCAATTTCTGATTCCCACTTGTCTCCATTATTCAGCAATTTTTCTTTATTGTACAATAACTCTTCATGTGTTTCTGTTGAATATTCAAAGTTTGGACCCTAAAAATAATTCATATGGTAAATATAAATCTTATGTAACAGGTATTCCCATATATCTACATAGAATTGTTTACATTTTATGATAGATATCGACATTTAGAAATTAATATATTACTCTTACTATGTCTATTTATTCTCTTTGTCGTTAGATTTGGATTACATTAAATTGATACTGAGATTTAAATTACACTAAGTAACGGTACGGCTGGATTATTTGTATTTAGACAAAATAGCTCTATTTGAATTTAAAAAAGCACTACTATATATACTTATGTATTAATCATTACCTCCACGATTGCATCCACTGGACAAGCTTCTTGACAGAATCCACAATATATACATTTTGTCATGTCTATGTCATATCTTGTTGTACGGCGGGATCCATCTGCTCTTTCCTCTGCTTCAATAGTGATTGCTTGTGCTGGACAAATTGCTTCGCATAATTTGCATGCAATACATCTTTCTTCACCTGAAGGATATCTATTAGAATAAATTTATTATATTTTCTTCAGTACAAATTTTATGTACTCTTGATATAAAAAGCTTTATACCAATACCTTCTTAATGCATGTTCACCTCTGAATCTTGGACTTAAGGGACCCTTTTCAAAAGGATAATTTATTGTTGCAGGTTCACTAAAGAAGTGAGAAAATGTAATTCCAATACCACGTATGATTTCTAGCAACAATGATCTGTTTGTTACATTATCAAAAAACTTTGGCTTCTCCGTGGATATAATATAATATTTAGTTCGTACAGGTACATTTAAGATTTTTGTGGAAGTTTGAAATAATTTTAAACCTGTAAAAAGCATACATTCATAAAATCAAATGTGTATTAATTAAGACAAAATAATAATTTTATAGGTTATATGATATTTGTATATTACATTTGATAGAAAAAGAATCAATTAAATTGTATTAGGAAACAGAAAATAGTTTTGTTAAATTTACCTGGTTGTATAGTTTTCAGGAATGTCATGTTGAAATTTTAATAATTGCCTACACTTTGTGCAATCACTCTTTTCACGATATAGTATATATATATGTATATATGATATATACTATACAGATACAATTTGGTTCTAGCTATGCGCGAACTAAGAATAATTTTCTTCGCATTGAAAATTGAACTTTATGTATCCGTATAAAACTATAGTATACATATATACATATGTATATATATACTATAGTTAGTGCACGGTCGTATAAATGTAATAAATAACTTTATAATAGATAATAGGTATAACTATACCTATTTACATCAGCTTATATAAGTCTAATTGCAAACTTTTCCCACATATCAGCGGCATCTAGGTTACGTAATAATGTTCACTAAAATCTGGTATATTAATTTTCAGTATTAAAAACAATTAATTAAAATATTTCTATTGTTTCTTAGAGGAAGAAGTGAACAATACATATCATTTATTGATAAATTTATGTAGAATTTAATTTAATTGTCAAATATATTGTATTCCATTTTAGAATTTAAATAGAAACAAAGGAAAAAGTCATATTGTTATATTACACTTATTAATTGTTTTCTAAATTTTCTTGCTGTCATAACATATAATTGTCGCTGCGGTTTAACCTGTAATGTCGAATATAGATTATAACATCGATTATGGTTTCTTATAATGCTACACACAGTAATTTAATAACAAATTTGTTTTATCTCAGTCGGAACAGTTCTTTCAAATAAAACGTGTAATACATATTTATTATATGTATTAAGAAGAATAGATAAAGTATTATTTAAATATTATATAATAGTATAATATCATCCTAATTTATTCGTAGTGATAGAAAATATTATAAAAAAAAGATTAAAAAGTAGTCAAAATGGCCGAATTGGTAACGAATTTAAAAGTAGTGCGAGATAAAATTATTGCTGCTTCTGCTAGAAGGCTACCCGTATGTTATAAATATTATATAAATTTATATAATGATAATTATTTTGGAATTATGTAAATGGATTAAATAAAAATATAAACATAAAACACTAGAGATATATTTTAATAGTAATAATTTGTATATTTAACCTCCTTTTCACAGGAATACAAGTATTTTGAGCCACGTTTAGTAGCTGTGAGTAAATTGAAATCAGTTGAATTAATTGTGGATGCGTATAAAGCTGGTCAAAGACATTTTGGAGAAAATTATGTCAATGAATTAGTTGAAAAAGGAAATCACTCAAGTATTTTAGAAACATGTACAGATATACGTTGGCATTTTATTGGCCACCTTCAACGTAATAAAATAAACAAATTATTAACTACTCCAAATTTGTATATTATTGAAACAATAGATAATGAAAAACTTGCATCAGCATTAAATACTTCTTGGTCTAAAATTAGAGTACATGAAAATTTGAAATTAAAAGTAATGGTACAGGTGAATACTAGCAACGAACAAGGTATTACATATTGTAATTCTAATAATTGGTTAGAATTATTGTTTATATTTCTATATGAAAGTATTATGAACAAAAATATTGCATGTTTTATTATATTCAATCTTCCTAACATAATGTTTATACGATCTTAAAAATATGAAATACATGCAAATTTTTGTTTCATCTTCAAATAAGTAGGTTCAAATAAATGTAAGCTATGTCTTGGCTTCTAGTTATTAGAATTATTCTGATTTTATAATTTAGTAAGTTAAATATATTATAAATTTACATTTTCAGAAAAGAATGGTTGTGAAATCACAGATGTTTGTACTCTTGTTCAGCATATTATCGATAACTGTACAAGTTTAGAATTTGTAGGTCTTATGACAATAGGCATGTTTGGATATGATCTCGCTAAAGGACCAAATCCTGATTTTTTGCGTCTGAAAGAATGTAGAGAAAAAGTTTCAAAAGAATTGGGTATTGATTTAAATAAGATAGAGTTATCAATGGGAATGTCAAATGATTATGAACATGCGGTAATTTTACTAGAAATTGTTATACTTTCTTAAAAGTGTCAGACATGTATTAAAATATGATATCTTTATGCAGGTAGAGTTGGGAAGTACTAATATTAGAGTTGGTACTGCTATATTTGGGGAAAGGGCGAAAAAGGATACCTAATGAAATACATATTTTTTGTATAATATTTGTATAAATATATTGTATAATATCGTTATAAATATAATTTATAATGTGTAGGTTGGTTGGTCTCTACAGTAATATACTACTGTTGTAGGAAACATTTTGGAAAAATTTTAATAATTTCAAGTGATAAAGTTAGATAAAATACTTTTCATATATGTATCGATAGATACATAAAATATGTACGAAGAGTTGAACGATATTGTAAAGTTCTTAAATGATTATTTCTCTTCTTAAATACAGAGATAAATACAGAGTGATCATAAAGTCTCGATGTATTTCTAAGGAAGGCTTACTTTATTACTTTCTACTTTCTACAATTTTATTAAATTTAACAAATAACATGCTAATATATCAATAGTGGCATAGATTACTCCTTTTTCGCATTATCGGCCAATCTTTTCATTATTTCTAATCCTTCTCCATTGGCTTTACGATAACCTGGCGCGGATGATTTTATTCTATCCATCCATTTGGCAACATTCACGTATTTCTCCACCTCGAAACCGAAAACCTACGACCAGTAATCATCATTTAAATCTCCAATTAACGTTTCCTTTTTCTCACGATGTATACATACCTCCGTTGTTGATACAGTGGCTGCCAATGCGAGATCGGCAATGGTCAAATTGCGTCCAGCGACGTAATCTTGCCCATTTAGAAATTTATCGAGGACATCGAACGCGCCTTCGAGTACCTTGTAATATTCCGGATTGTAATTTGCCCCTTTAAACACGACTGGATACTGTAACAAGTTCGTTCAGTTTCAGGATATAATCATTTATTTTATATTCTCACCTTACTTCTCCTATTTCAAGAAGGAAGAAAACACAAGAAAGATATAAAAGTGGTTTAATTTTGAATAACTTACGTAATAATTTTTCATGCCCCTATACAAGGTACCAATATCAAAATGTAATCGATGATTGACCAAGGCTCGACCAGCCGGTGTTTGCGGATTTAGACGAATGTTTTTACCATATTGATCAACTAAATATGACATGATGGCTCGACTGCAATCGTTTATTGAAAGAGATTAAAGGACGATAAGAAACGAAAATGATACACATTGCATATTAATTAATTGCAAACCTCTCAGATAGTTTGTAATCGCCGTCTACAAGAAACGGGACAGTTTTCTGTGGATTCAGCTGTAATAGGAATATAATCGCCATATGTTATTTTACGCATTATCGTAAAATTTCATTTTAACACATACTGTGTAAGTATCGAATAAAAAGAATAGCGAAGAGATATCGAAGAACGAAATAAAACAGAATAAACGCAGTCCTCTGATTAATTATTGCGTTCTATTAATTACTTTCAGTTAACTGTTGCGAATGCTGTATAATCGAGGAAGCGTATAACGTTTCGTTGACCGTACATTATTAATTTGATAGGTCCATGTAATATAGCGTATTGATAATAATACTATTTCAATTGACATTATTACGTAAATGACTCTTGATATTTATTTAAGATTTTTAACCTTTGAATGGTTAACGATTGAACGTATAAAACGTATTTCTTTATGTTATGGATTAACTTCATGGAAATATACCAATATAGATACGTTATTTGCTAGGAAAATATGAAAATTTATCTAAATTACGAACAGTACATCTCCGAGGATAAATTAGAAGAGATGAAATGTTAAATGTTGCTTGGGTTGCAAAGAATTAAAGATATCTTCTTTTTAATACTATTGGTTATACTTATAGCAGTTAATACGTTAATATTTTCTATACTGATCATTAATTTAATAATATGCGATATAGTAAACTTCGTAAAGAATAGATAACACAAGACATAATTAAGCACGCTGACCTGTTCAAATTCTGGCTTTAGATGTTCGCCTTCAAATAAATTTATTTCTATTAAATTTAAAGTAATACCAATGGCCTCGGCAGTCAAGAGAACCGCTCTGCAGGGTGAACTCATTGGCGTGTAGTACAGATCCACTGACATGATTGCTCGTTAACTAAAAGAATATATTTCAACATCAGTTACAATGTAATTAAAATTCATGATAGTAGTACGCAGTATCACTGAAACTAATATGATTCCTCGCAAAGAATAGATAGAAATCATTAATAATAATTAACTGGTCGAACATTTTAAACACACGTGTAGCTTGTGACTTGCCGTCCGATGCAATTAAACATTTGCTGCGTATCACATGCTAGCGAAGTATCGTTTCAACGTTATCGAAAAAATATTTCGTTGCAACTTTAAAACTTTCGAGACCGTCGGTGAAAAGTATCGAAATATTCCAATACACGCCCCTTTTTTCAGCGGCGCCGGTTTCGTTCACAACGATTTTCGATAGAATCAATATCACTAACTAAATCAATATACACACATACGAAAGTTACAGAACTATCCTGTGTACCTTACTTCGCATTTAATGCGCCCTATGGCACATTCTTTTCGTCATTGTTCAACAATGCCAAGAGTTATTGTGAGATTTTCCAATGTTTGCACCATGAATATTCGGTTCTAGTTGAGGTCCAATAAAGATAGAGAATTTGCATGGAAAAAAGGCATAAAAGAGAAACAAAACAGAAAAGGACGATAAAAAATTGGAAAGAGGAAAGAATTCGTTTGCTCTTACGACGAATGGAACGAGCGATGGCCAGATTGCCGAACTGAAATTCGATGGGAACCGTTTTCAAAGCGCAACGCGCGCGGAAGCGCGCGGCAAGTAAGGGTTTCATCTCTTGGCCGATTGAAGCGTATCGCCACACTTTTGTTTTCAATCGATGTAATCGATAGAGAACTATTTTTCATACGACCATGCTATACATGCGTGAACTATATATCTGGAACTACGTGTGTAGCGAAATATTGCTACGTACGCGCGCCATTAACAAGCAATCGATACACGCGAAACAGTTCAAGCGTACGTACAAACAACGTAAAGAAGTCGACTTATTGAACTGTCTAACAACGAGAATTGGGTATATGTATACGATAAATTCAAAGTCATATTTCTTACTTGTCGAGAGCTGCTTAATTTGTAAATAAATCTAATAAATAAAAAAAATTTCATTTATTAATAAATCTTGGTGCCCTTTATAATCAGTATACGAAGCAGTGAACACGATCACGAACATGCGAAGAAATAATTGCTACCTTTTCGTAATAGTAATAATTTTACAGCTGGCGTGTGCTATCAAATTCCTTTTTAATAATTGTTATCACTGTCTTGAGAAATATTAGTGCGATCGTTCCTTGCGAACGATAGGAAAGGTATGAATATGCTTTCTCTTATTCGTACAGGTGAACTGATCGCGAGTAGAGCTTGTGCGCTGACTCATTCGATGTACATATACATATAATATGTATGTACATGTATGTAATGGCTGTAGAAAATATCTACACGCCAAAAGTATTTGTTAAAGAGACAAAGGTGTACAGAATATGTTTAATATGTAAAAATATATAAGATATCGAAAATACGCAAAGTAAAGTACTCGTTATGATCTTTAATAAGCAAAACGAATCTCTATTTAAGTTCTATTTCTTTACTCGTGTTCGTAAAAATATAAATTTGTATAAAAATCCCTGGTTCGGTTATAATTAGTGCGGATTCGACGACCGCGTAATACATATTAAAATAAATTGTTTTAACTTAGAAGTAATCACAAATGGTGACATTTTTATAGAAATATCATTTCCTTCTAAAACTATTAAACTATTTTATTCATTAGGGGATGTTTTACGATAGGATTCAAAGTTTCCTCGTAGAAATGAAAAGATCTTTTCCATTTGGTTATAGCAAACGGAAAAGCAACTATCGATGAAAGTGTTTTACCGATCATTGTAGTGTAATTAAAACGTACGTGAAACCGAGGTCGAGGATAATTAGCAAATGAACATCGAATCAAAAGGATGATCACTGCTGAAGTAAATTGGTCGCATTGCGAACAGCAAGTGGCTACTATAATTACAAGGTTCATTAATACGTATTTGATGCTGATTCCACTATTTACCGTATCGTGCGTGGTAATGGTAATTTTACCTTAAATAGGTTCGAAACTGTATTTTTTTTACCGCATGTGAACGTCAAACTGACAACTATTGCAACGCGTTTTTAGTATATCCTGGAATCTCTCAAAATTTGCGATATATTTTTTATTTAATTTTTCACGTAGAATTATTTCTTTCGTTCGTTTCGATATTAAAACGACACGCAACGATGTCGTTGGTTATCTCAATTTGTACGAAAACTAAAATGAAACTATGTAAAATTCAGTATACACATATGACGATATTAATACGCAATGTATTAATATTTTTGGAACTTAATGTTTGCCAATTTTTAGAATTTCGGGAGAAACATAAATTCGATAGCGTATACGCGTCGATGTACTGCTATAACGACTCCGCTATAGCATTTACGAGCATTCTGAGCCGGATCTACACTTGACGAACAACGCGGACAAGCATGAACGAACATGGACGAACAAATGTGGACAGTATCGTGAGCATGAACGAGCGTGAACGAGCATTAACTTGTAAATACGCCGAAGGAAAATATTCATTTGCGAAGTAATATTCATTAAAACAATCGAATATTGGCTCGTGCTTATTCACTTGTAAAGTTTCCGTGTGTAACACGTTGACTGCTGACGATGCCATGCTGGTGTCATTGGTTGATCGCTTTCGACGATGAATTAGTAACGCCACGTACAAATTGTTTTCGAACGATGTCGAGAAAATGAACGAGTTCTAAGAAAAATTTCAAACGTAATGAAAGGCTGCGTGACTTTGGTCCAACATTCTTATTTATGTTTACGTTAATTACCGATCCGACAATTAAATTGGTTGGGCGAACGATGATCTCGCGCGAAGCGCTTCTAAAAATTGAGCAAAGTTGGAGTTGACGGAATTGACAATGCCGAGACATTTTTGGACGGTATTGATAATAATAAATACATCCTTTGCAAACTATAAAACAATAACAGTATATATATAAGACAATTACATATGTATCATTTAGACTCTATAATTATAGGTAAGCAGAATTCCTTTCTGTAAAAGGGAACGATAAAAAATTTATTCACGTAGAATTCACATAAAAGGAATCATGGTTTCGAATATTGTTATTGTGTTTCACTTTTCACTTTTTCGCCATGTTATCCACCAACTCTTTGAATGCCTTTATGCCTGCGTTGTTGTACTCTTCGTATTTTGGAGCTTCCGACTTGATCTTTCCATACCATCTGGTCACATTTTTATATTTGCTGAAATCGTAGTCCATGGCCTGTTGTTAAAATAACGTAACGAATAAACGTGACTTTACATAGAAGAGTTCTCTAAAATTCTCTTTAGAAAGATAGTCTCTCTTTAGATAGAAAATAGGAATTATTCAAAGAAATTAGATCGTAATTACTTTGCAAATATAAATTGGATTCTTTTTTTTTCTTCTTTGATAGGATAATACTTTCAAGGAAATTACCTCTATCGTGGACAAGGTGGCCACAATGGACAGGTCAGCGAGAGTCATGTTCTTTCCTGCCACGTAGTCTTGTCCTTCGAGGAACGTATTAAGGAAAGACATAGCCGTACCAATAGCTTCGTATTTCGCTTGATCTTTAGGAGCTTTGCCGAAAATTATAGGATACTAATGACAAATTTTAAGATCGCTAATTAATTATTGGCTTCGTACAGATTCTAAAATTAAAGATTAAATAGCGGTTTTAAATGATTCGACAAGAAAATCACGTATATATCACCTAAATTGTCTACTTTTATAAAAATAGAAGAAATTATTTACGAATACCACGCATAATGAAATATGTAAGAATCTATCAAGTTAGTTTTTTATTTTAAAAGATCTAGGAATGTTACGCGATACAGAAATTCCTTTCAATACGCCATAAAAAGTTACTAAACGGCTTTAAACTTACGTAGTAGTCTGCGAAAGATTTATACAAGGTGCATGCGTCGAAATACAATCTTTGATCGACGACCGCACGTTTCTTCGGATCCTTTGGATACAATGAGTCATTCTTACCATATTGATTTGCCAGGTATGACATAATAGCCCGACTGAAAGAAGAAGAACGTATATAACACGATCTTGTTAATCATTATCATTGCTCGTTCGTGTTAGAGTACGAATACTCCATACATGAAAACTGTAACACAGACTTATAAGACGGAAATAGCAAATCTAGCGAAAGGAAAGACACAATTGCAACAGAATTAGAAAATAGTGTTAGAGTGATAATAGGATTCTATTTCTTGGAACGAAACGTTAGTTAATGATCAATTGTCTGTTATCTGAATTATTTTCGCCTGATCATACGCACTGTAATCGTATGGGTATTTAGGTGCAGGTATACTTATATAGCATACAAACAGTAGATCATCGTATTGAGAAAAAGAAACAAGATTCTTTGAAATTAAAGAAGTATTCATAATGTTATATATAAATCAATTTCACCTTTCCCATAAGGAGAAACCATTATCATTGATTGTAGGTATCGTGTGCTGTGGATTCATCTGTACATAAGGAGACATCGAATATATTAGCAAAGATATTAAAACATTCGAGTATTTGATACAAGATATTAATTTCTTGCTTTAATGGAATTCGATACACATGCAATAGAATTATGTTTAGCTTATATTAATTACTCGTACCTTCAAATATTCTGGTTTTAAGTTATCTCCGTTCATTAAATTAACTTCCTTAAAATTCATTTCGATACCAAGCGCGGCAGCCGTCAATGCAACGGCACGGCACGGAGCGCTTCCAGGAAGTTGATAAAAATCAATTGGCATTTTGATTTCTGTAACGATATGTAATGCGTCGTTTAAGAAGCCTGTCGACTTCGATTCGGATCGATGTATAGAATTAAAAATAAAAATAAAATTTAGACTGGCTATCACTTAAACAATTATAAAATTATATTATAATATTAAAATTAGAAATAAATTTGCGTTAATTTAATTAATGAAATATGCGATCGTTTCAACTATTCGACAGACGTGCAATAGAAGAAAAGTTTTAACGATATTTATAAATATAGCGAATATAGATATAGTATACAGTGAATATGAATCATATGAAAAAACGTTTCAGAAAAATATCGTGGAGGATATAGTATACTCTTCTGTACTTCACCTTACGATAACCTTGACACTTTTCTATGGTGCACATCGGATTTTAAAGTTCGTATCGTATACGGGTTTATGGTATTTTGATAACGTTTGCTACAAACGTCGGCTACAGGAATATGTAATAAAAGATGCAAGTATCCGTCCAAAAATTGTAATGTCATTCTCAAGGTGATCGCAAGATTAAATACACAAGAGTACGGTATGTCCCCCTCCGTGCTATGCAATTTTTTTCTGAAATATTTCTTTGTATCATCGTGTTTTTTGACATATTTCAGCGGTTCGAGATAAATTGGACATGCTGTATATCGTACATGGATAGAAAATTACGCACGTATGCGTGCATATGTACATGCGTATATAACAGCGAGTATACGTGTATGCACATAACAATGGCATGACTCGGTATTGAGATCGTAACGATTAAGAGAGGAAAAGAGTACAGCGCGGAGATAGAAAGAAGTTCCCTGAAGGAATGCCGATTGGTTGTTTTTCACGCAACTCGATACAATCTCGAAGTTAAGTTGCCCTTATATCGTACCACGAGATTTCTTTCTCTCTCCGTGTTACGCGCGATAGTTATTTAGGTCAACGGAAATACCAAATAACTTTCCATCAGATAATAGCCGGTTCATCGCGTCCTCAATGAATTCCTTACTGCAATACACTCGTTAATATAAAAAGCTTAGTAACTATATCTCACTCTATATTTATTCGATACAGTGGCAAGTAATTTGTATATCTCTGTTTATTCAAATGTGCCAGTATTTTCTAAAGAATCTATACCTTTATATAACTGCAGAGTTACGTTTGATATATATACAATATATATATGAAAATTAGTATATAGAAATATACTAATATAGCGTGCAAATGTAATACATTGGTTTAACATATTAATACGTTAGATCTATTAACTTAAAAACAGCCAAGCATATATAATGGCATACTTGTTGCACTAAACAGGTTGCTTTATGAATCAACTTTTTATCGCTACAAGATTGAATACTATCTCTGTATTATTCGTTCACAGTTGTAAAGAATTACAGGCACATCTGAAGTAAACGCTCCTTATCTGGTTATCTCCACCATGCATCGACTCGATAATCGCGTTGCAAAAGAACATATTGAATTTCACTTTCAAGCAATAGTTGTACAACGATGAGACACGGATTCTATTTTATTCGGCAAAAACACAATCGACGATTAAAATCGACGTTAAATCTAAAACTGAAAACACAGTCTGTGAAATTTCGTACCGGTTATAGTCGGATCTTCGGACGACGAAAACGAGGATGATACGTAGGAGTTAAACGAAGACGCGTAAAGTAAATTCGAATACGAGTTCTCCAATGGTATACTACCAGATAATTGCGAGCTATCTAAACGAGTTAGCTCTCCAGTCTCTTTATAAATGCTAGCGTATCTACCATATGTCCTCCTTTTCAAGTAGCGAATAAGAGAGCACTGCGCAGGCTCAACCGGTTTCAACTTGTTACATTACGGAGGTATCACCTCCTTTTTGCTTTTCCTCTTCGATATTTTTCGGACTTTCAGATTGTTAGATTTTGTTTGAATCTAGTATGATAGATCGAAATAAATGATACGCCATTAGAAGCTGTTCGAAGTAAATAAGAAAATTTATTTAAAAAGAGATATATAGGAAAGAGATTTATAGATAAAAATATTCTTATCTCATCGTGACAAAATAATAGTAGTTCTAAAACTAGCGTATTCGATAGAATGTGTTGCCGAGTTAAATTAACAAGAAAAATATGTAACTTTTATCCATAAACTTTTACGATTAATGCGATATTGATTTATTATTAAACGTTTTTTATATGTTCAAGTTTTTTGATATTTTACATTTGCTTACAGAATGTACCTTCCTTTTGATTTTAAAGATAAACAGAGATATAAAATATAATGTCAGTTTACTGGTGATGTAATTCTTGTTTGATTTGTCTCTTATTCATACACCGGATGACTTTGCAATAATGTAGTATTTCTCTGCCGATAGCAATCCTATATAACGTAAAAGATTATTTTACGAATCAAATCGTTCGTCCGTAATAAACTTAGCTTTTTAAAATTCTATCATGTTGTTCGGCTTTATTTTGTGAAACATAATGAGAAATATTTGTCAAGAGACACGATATTTGTGTAAGAAATATTGAAATTCCATTGTGGGATACGGTCGTGTATTTCAAACAGATTAAGCCGGTCGCCCGAGGTGAAAGTACTTATGTTCAGCCTTGAATGTAAACTCGAACGTATCAAAAACAAGGAAATAATCAAATTTTCCTATAAATAACCAAACCGAAAGTAAAGCGATTATACTAGGTTGTCTTTATCTGGCTATGTTGACACAAACTTTACTTTCTTACTTTCTTCTAAAACGAAAGAAACTTTTGGGACAATCTAATAGATGTTCAGAGAAAAAGGCAAATTTTTAATACATGACATTTTGAAGTATTTGAATTCGATGCTACAAAATATATGTAAATATAGAGATATAAATAGAAATATATTATATAAATACAACATAAGATACCGTTAATGAATTTCATTTTACAAGCCTTTATGCAATAACATACAATTAAAAAATATTTGAACGTATTCCATAAGATAACGAGGAATCTAAAATCCTGTATTATTATCCCGTAGCATTCTATACAGAAAAACGACTTCGTTCTATAATATTCTCAAACGTTAGAATAATGTTTTTCTAACGATAAAGTCGATACATATAAGTGCTACGTAGGAACGTGTTATCAGGTTTAGCAGAATAGTTAGTATGATCAAATATGGATTAGTTAGTTCATGTCATTGCGTCGACAACGATATTTAATGTAACAAACAAGAGTATAATCGTAAACTTGCAAATGGTTTGTTTAAAAATAGACAGAAAATTATAGTCGTGTTACATAAAACAAACGCTACGTATATTTTGTTGTTACTGACAATGAATTCGCTCTAACGAATCCTCTAATATTTCTATATAATATTTAATATTTAAGTATCATCAAATATCTTGCGCGTGTAAATAAATATTTCATTCGTTTCGCTACGTAACGGGTTCCACGAAGTTCGCAGACGACTGGAGCACATTCTCAATGCGACAAATTGATTGCTTCGTTTTTGAGAAAATAGTTCGATACACATACAATGGCAGAGCGTGGTCACGGGCTAGGAGAATCGATCACGAGCTTGTAAACTGGTTGACCCACTTTTCCTTCGTTACCTACCTGATTCTCGCGATGCATGCATCGTGGAAATACCGAGATCCAAGAAGACCGCAAATCCTTCGATTTAACGTCGCCGCGCACGTCCACGCCACCGGAAATGTAGCTCTAATCATTTGTGGTTACGGCCATACCGGGAATGCGGAACGCTCTTTTGGAAGACGCGGATTAATTACGAATAGCGCGGCAGAATTGAATTCGCTTATGTAGATCGAGCCGTATGGAAAATTTGCTCCGAAAGATTCGTAAGCTTCGTGCGCAATTTCAAGCCTGTTTCAAACGATATCGCGACGATAAATTGAATACGCTGTATTCGATATTGAACGATCGAGCGAAATTGACCGATTAAATTATCAAATTTTTAGTTAACAATTCGGATATAAACGGGCGACTGTACAACGTTGTTAGTGATTTTCGACGTTGAAACGATATTAAAAGCGATTAAAAAATGCAGATACTTTCAGATATTTGGAACTAAAAATAATTTATCGCAATCGTCGACTTTGCTTTATGTATAGGGCAAAAGTGACTTTACACTATCTATAACTTCCGCAAGTTAATTTACTTGTATAAATATATTTAATCAAATGCTTTCCTCTTTCGTACGAGATGCATAAAAATGTTTCAATTTGCTTCTGAATATTCTGTATCGTTGAAAATATTTAATAGAAATTTGTAATTACGACGTTGAATTGTATCGTAGCGTCACTGCTTTTCCATTGTAGTACGGTCCTCGGTTAATAGGTTTCCAGAACGAAATCTGTTCCGCTTTTAAAAAAGCGAGCGATGCCGGTATATGGTATTTGACATTGAAATTATTTAGTAGTTTTAGTATTTTTTTCATCGAACCAGTAAAAACTATCACGAATTTAAGTATATCGCACTATGTGGTGCAAGACCCATTTAGAAATCATTTAATTATTGGGAAGATGAATCGACAATTATCCGATGATTCACGGTATTACAACATCGAACATCCTTTTAGAATTGAGAATTAATTTCATTTTAGGTATTGTCATTTAATAAACTATGCTATTTAATAAACGAAAGTTTTCTTTGTCAATTAACATTAATTCTTTCACAGTTATTATTTCATTATTCGCTTGTTACGCAACAGTATGATTAAATTAAATACGAAGGCAGACTTTAACGTTGTCAAGGAAATAATGAAAACTCGATTTTTCACTTAATAGAGTGAAATTAAGTTGAGCAACTATGCATTTGTAATTTCTTAAATATTTGCTTCCCTTTCGAAAGCAAGAATGAATCGTTATTAAAATACTTTGCGAACTTTTCCTATATAACACGACTATGTTACGTGCAGCAATATTTTCGCATTAAATAACACCGTATGAACGAAATATCGAACAAGTTGTTATTCGTCGTAAATAAAACAAATCGAAAAGTCGAAAAGAATACAATTTTGCAGAATAGAGCTACCTTTCGAAGAAAATTATGGAAACCGTACGTGTATATTTATACGTTATATACACGGTGCAACGTTCAATTATTTTTCTATAATTTTTAATTCGTCCTGTAGTATCTATGCTAATGTATAGGCGATATACTTATATACGTATATATAGCGTATACACTTATACGATCCTTGCGTAGCGTTCTAAACCATCGATGAAAAGCATACAAGAAAGAAACGTCCGCCCGTTGCGAGAAACTTTGCTAATCGATCTATCGATCAAATTAAAAATCTGAGATAATAACGACGACGGATGAAAAAGCGCGGAGAAAGTCGTATCCGAGGAGAGCAGAACCGCGTTGGGAGGCGGTTCATTTTCTGTCCGGCGCGCGGCGGAAGTTTCTTCCGAGGCGTTCTCAATTTCGCCGGTAAAAACATTATCTTCCCTTCAATGATTCCTCGAGGGCGATCCGCGCGGCCGCATTCGCGAAATGGACCGTGAGTTAATTAAATTCAGGAACAGGAGAATGCCGTGGACCGTCGAACAGGAATTCCGGGAACGGAAGCGCAACGGGTTTTTCAGCCGGCATACTCGGTTCAGGATTCCGCAGTTTCTGCCGCATCATGGTTGTATCGTCCGGCAAAATTATTGTCCGTGTTGCGTAATTCTTGGCACGTAGTCTCA